>NC_090801.1:31418989-31752455 GCF_036512215.1 Solanum lycopersicum | reverse complement strand
CATTAGTTGTGTTCTTTACTTGATTTGACCGCTTTAATTCTTATTTGAGAAGTAAGTTTGATCATTTCAGAATTAGTCTTGATTTATTATGTAATTAGCTACTTACTATTGAGTTTATTGTTGATAAAATATGAATTATGATCAAAGCCTTAGAGAGTTCATCGTATTGGTAAATTCTTCTATACTATAGCAAATCGATAAGCCTAAATGCCTATTTTGTAATCTTAATTTTGAAGGTATGTAATTATGATTTCAATATGGTTAAGAAGGTTTAGCTACTTCCTTAGACTAATAATTATGTATGAAATATGATCTAAAAATTAATTCAAGGGAAATTAGCTAATGATCTATGTTGTTCTACTTTCCTAGTATGTTGATGTGTTGTATTATGTTATATTATAATCTTGTAGCGGCTTGTACATGGTTTCTTCAATATTTAAATTACATTTTACTACTTCCATATATGTTTTTTATTTATGAATAAGGTGTATTGATAATTGATGATCAGAGAATGAGAAATTGTTAAGAATGCTTATTCCCTCTACTCTTCTACTTCCCTATTTCTTTATAGTAATGTTGATGAAGCCTTGTACGACATTGTGTGGTATGGTCCATTTGTGGTGGCGGTGTATATTTTATTTCCATTATATATGTGCTTACAATGGCCTTGAGCAAAAATTGATGAATATATGATTTAGAGATTTAAATGATCACCTTATGAGTAACTCTGCCTATCTTCCTATCTAGTTGTGATCTAGGTTGTGCGATTATGTGTTGTGTGCCATGTTGTTGGAAGTGTAATTTGGTCTAAGAGGGTCGCTGCCTCGAGAAGTTATTGATAGAATTATGTGATCATGTTGGTCAATGTACGCAAACTCTAACCTACATGCATGTTACTGGTAGTATAGGTCATTGTGTATAAATCAAAAGTGGATCTCATATTCACTAGTGTCCATTCCTATGTATGTAAAGTATATTTATGTGAAGTATGTTATGTATTCCTAAGTAGGATGACTTGATAGGTGTACTAGTATGGACAAGGGTATGGAACCTTGTCTATACATTGCAGATGTGTATCTTGAAAGGATTGTCCCTAGGTTTGGTTTCTATGTTTATTAAAAATAAATATTTGAACATGTAACGAATATGATGTATATGAAAACAAGAAGTATGAATGAGCATAGTGTAATAGTAGGTATGAAAGGATTGCTCATATAGTTATACCTATAGACTCATGCATTCATATATGAACATGTGTGGCATTATGTGTTATATGAAAAGGTTTGCTCACGTCTATGTATACATTCAAACAAATGAATGATGATCTAGTTAATGGAGGATCATTGAGAGGTGTCCCATTGAATTCTCCAAAACTAGATAGGTTCTTGAATATGCTATAAGCATATGAATAATGAATATCCTAAGCCTATATTTTTATAAATAAATGTAATAAAGGCTTTTCAATAAAGGAAACTTAGCTTAGCACTGAGTGAACTTGTAGATGATGGGGTGATACTTCCAAAAAGGGAAGGTAGGGTTCACTACGGTCATCATGTGAGGGAGTGACACATACCCAAGTAGGGGAGGTAGGGTTCACTATGGTCCTCACGGAATGGATACCCTCATGACTCAACAGAGGGTATAGAGTTAATATTTCCATGATTTCCCCATGTTCCATAAAATATGCTTGCCAAATAAGATCTAGCAAAATGAATTCACTTAGGATGCTAGAATGTATGTGAATGTTCTACCTTTTCTAGGTAGGTACACCTTTCATTGGTGTAAGGCTCCACAACACTAAATTCCATGTTTAGCACCCATGGTCTTAGTGTCGATTGAGGCTATAGTTTCCCTAAAGGTAAAATGGACAATGGAAGTAAAGGAATAGAATCCTTACTGGAAGGACTTAAGGTATGTTACTTAGGATAGGTGGAAGTAATGAACCCATCTAGACGTTGCACAAGTAAATCCTTAGGAAGTCTTAGGAAGGTGTTCTAGTTCATGTCGCTATGTATGTGTCCTTTATGCATGATATTGTGTTCTTTATCTACTTGTTATGAAGATGTACATGATATGAGTCTTTATGCATGATGTTTTTCTTGTAAACTATATGGTGAAGGTCTGACTTGGAATAAATGATGTTGTCCTCTCTTACTATGTTGATATATGTTTTGGATGTAATGGCTTGGGGTCTTATGATAGGTATTAAAAGTATGTGTGAGGTTATGGAGACTTACATTTACATTGCACTAGTAGACTTAGATTGGGGGCATGAGTTAGGCCTTAAAAGGTGCGATGCAAATAAAAATATAAGTATATATGCATATAGACTAGGAGTTTATTGTAATGTCCTTTTAGTCTTGTCTTAACTATGTCTATGTCGTACTATACCTCTATGATGATATGTTTTGGCTTATGTTAGTTGTTTGTATGGTTTTCCTTGTAGTTCTAAGGGGATGCATTGAACCAAGTATCACTCAAATATTACTTGGGAGGATAATGAATCTAAAGGAAGAGTTCGTTGTTAGGACAATAGAGTTCACTGTTGAGTGACCTCAATTTGGAGTTAAATTCTATTAGTGCTTTTCTAAGATGTTTTGCATTTGATTGTGTTTCTATGAAGTATGAAAATGATATATATGCTATTGATAAAGGTTTTACTATGATTTACTCCAAATGGCATGAAGTATGATTTTATAGAAAGTGTCCCTTTTAAATGAATGTTTTTGCATGGTTGCCATACTTAGTGAATTCTCGTACTAATCTCATTCTTCTCTACTTTTTACAAAAAGTGTAGGTTATTGATGCTTAAAGGATGTCTTGAATGGTGAAGAGCTTGATAGGTGATTCCCAAGCTCAAGGAAAGGAGTCCTTAAGTCCAAGCATGTCCTTATGTGTACTTATTGTAAAGTCTTTAAATATTATAGAGTTATGTAATGTGTCTTATGGGTAGTGTCCCTGATGTATTCTAAAGTTATTGATTCTAAGATTGAAAAGAGACTTAGAGTCTATAAATGTATTATGACTTATATTTTATATGTATATGAAGTAAATTTCTATCATATGAGGTGCTATGAGAAGTTTTAAATATTTGCTAAATTTACTATGTCGATGCGATGTATGATAACTATGGTCTTATGGAAGACCTCCGAGCGGTAAAGTACACCGTGTTACTTCTAGGGGTTCCCCCGGTCGTGACAAACATTGTACTAGAGCACGAGGTTCATAAAAGTGATTTAGGGTCCAAGAAGTCTTAAATTGCCACGTCTAGTAGAGTCTTGTATTATTGATGGTGAGTCGTGACATATCAAATGGCACGAGAGGCTATAGGATGATAGAGTTTTCCTTCTTCATCATTCTTATGTCGTGCCATAGAACTTAACTCTATTAGATCCCTCTCTTATGTTTTCTTTTATAGTGGTCTTTTAGATGTGATTGCTTGGATGATATTGTTCTATGCTTGAAGGAGAAAAGGTGAGTTGAAATGCTTATCTTGGTTTTATTGTTTGAATGAGTATGTGTGAAGGTGAATTTTTGTATGTTGTAAAGATGTGGTGCCAATTATTTCTATATATGTAATCTATGTGAAATAGCATGTTATGTTGAAAAATATGTGTTATGATATAGTTAAAGTATGTTTGAAGTTATTAAGGATGAAATGAGTTCTTTTTGAATGATGTGTTCCTAAATGGTTTTGCATGATGGTAGCCTTATGCTACGAATTGAACTTAAAATGCTTAGTGGCTACCTATGGACGTATGCTACCCTAAGAATATGTGTTTAAAAGTGTGCATTGTTTTCCTTCGTATATATGTGGTACTTTATGAGTTGCTAGTATAAATTGGATTCCTTTATAAAGACTTGATCCTAGTTCTGATGATACTATGCATGGTTATGAAGGATTAGTTGGTAAAACTTTGTATCTTATATTTTCATGCTTGTCCCCTCAATTGTCCAAATGTTGCATTTTTGGATATCTGGAAGCATGCTCATAGTAAAGCTATGCAAATTATTATATCATGTTTGGGGAACCAAATAAATTGTCCTTTGATTGGATGTTGTTGAGATATCAGCACAATTGATGAATATGAACATGATAATGAATATGAAAAGGAGTTCTGATATTTGGAAATAAAGAATAAGAGTCTTATGGCATGATGAGTCATAACATTCTTTCTAAAATCTTATTGTGTTATGAACTTCCTTGTTTTTTTCCCCAAATAATATATGACCTTAGTGTCTATTGCATTGTAGGAAGACCATATGTGAATAAAATAGTATGATCAAAATTTATGGTTAAGGATGATTTGCCTAAAATTATAAGTTTTCGAATGCCTTGGTGTTGCTAAATTGAATTAATGAAAATTCCCTCTAAAGTAGTAATCAATTAAACTGATGAAAATGAAGATTGTGTAGTTAAGATCCTCTTTAGGATGGGTTAAGTTGCTCTTAATTGGGTTTACCCTATGTGGGGGATGGTAATTGAGTAGTGTTGTAGAAATTGCTTACATTGTCCTTCTATTCTTACTTGAATTGAAAAATAATGAAATCTTAGTAAGCTTGTTCATGAATATAGTCTTGCATAAAGTGTGAATTGCATGAACTTTATATGATTGGTATGAATTGATTGACATCATCACGGAGACATGGTGAATATTTCACAGAGCGTGAAAGACATTTTTAGATAAAGTCCATGTTTTCTCATGTTGACTTGCATTTTAATGTGCTTATTGTGAGGTTGACTACATGAAGTAAGTCAAGGAACTTGGTAATAGTCACTTGTAGGGTCAATTGTTTAGCCTTTTAATGGAAATTGAGTCTCTTTTACAACGAAATATGTTGACTCTCTTGAAAATAAAGTCACTTAATCATTTGGAATGCAAAAATTGTAGGCTCATCCTTGAAAGGTGAAAGCATGTTTAGCTAAGTGTCTGTGTGTCTCCCTATATTTTCTGTTATTTTTCCAAAATGAGGCTTACGATAAAGTTGAGTATTATGTTAAGAAAAGAAATTTGTGGAATGACTTCCTATTTTATAGTGATGTACTTTGTGTGACTTGCTATTTAGACTTCACTAAGAACAAAACTATATGCATGTCTTGGCTTGAAAGTTGAGATTTCTCATTTTTAAAGAAATTGACCTTGTACTTTCCTAAGGTGTGAACACATGGTACGCAAGTGTGCTGGGGGAAAAGAAATTCCTCCATGTACACCACTAACCATGGTATGGTTGAGTATGTCCTTCATGGTACTAGGTCTAACTAATGAAGATCTTTGTGATTTAACTAACTCAAGTTTATGTGCATTGAAGTATGAATGCTGATTTAACTTTGAGTATGGGTTATTATCTGCCAATGAGTATCTTTTCAACATTTTCTTGTAATGAATTAGAACGTAATGATCATGTTATGATTAGGAGAAGGATGTTCTCCTATGAACATGAAAAGGACCTTTGTGTTTAATGCATTAAAGATTGAGTGAGTAATGGTTTTCGCTTGCTTGTGTGCATTGAGTGCTAAAATAAATTGATGATGATATTAATGTTATGAACTTCTCTTATATGCATTGAAGCCCTTGTTATGGTTAAAGAGCCCTAAGTGTCATTTGAGGACGAATGTTCCCAAGTTGTGGGTTATTGTAAGACCCCAAAAAATGAGATAAGGCGTCGAGAGAATAACATGTTTTTATTAAATTTATAGTTTACTAAATATGCTAAAATATAGTATATAGGAAGTAGATAAAACATTAGAGGTATTGGAAGTCGAACATTAAGGGAGGACTAAGACATTCAACGACTAAGTCCCCTAGATGCCTAATATGTGGTTCTATGTGTTTATGTGTGTTTCATGATTTTAAAAGGTTTTAATATGTCTTATTATATGATACAGAGGAAGTGTACAAATTTGAATTGATATGGAAGTGGAACGTCAAGGGACGTCCAAGACGTTCGACGACTAGTCGCTTATGTTCCTCATGTGTCTATGCATGCCTAAATCTGTATGAAATTTGTCTAAAAAGTCTTTAATATTTTTTATAATGATGTTAAATTATAGTATTTGAATGTTATAGAAGTTTGGAGGTAAAATGACAAAGAACGTCCAAGGCATTCAAAAAATATCTTTTAAGATGTTCAACGTGTGTCTTGATGGGGCTTGGACTGGTTGGACATCTAATAGGTGTTTGTTTTTTTTAAAATTTATTTTGAAGGTGTATAAATTTTTAAGGTTTGTAATCACGTTGGAAACGTCCGGGTCGACTTCTAAAGGGCCCCACAATGGGCTCCATAAGAAGGACCAAAAACTGCCTAAGACACTGCCTAGGAAGTGTCTATTGACGGACCCAAAGACGGATCGTTGGTCCTCGAATAGCCCGTAGAGAAGGTATCGTCGAGGTATACATTCCTTGGGCAGGTCTTAAGACAATTTTCGCTAAGTGTCAGGTGACGGAGACCAACCACAGCCCGTCATGGCCTCGACGCCCTGTCAGTGCCATTGTCGAAGCTGGCATGCAGCAGACAGCTTTCGTATATTTCATTTAAGGGGTGAATGGGAAATTCACCCCACATACTAACCTGACCCTACTAGGTTTGTTTAACTACGTTTATGTTTTTGTAAGTCATCAAAAACGTGATCTCCCCATTCTACAATCCTCTCACACATACGAAACCTTTCCCTTCAAAAATATTTCCCTTAAAACCTCCATTATTGATGAAGCTCAAGAACTGATTGGATCTAGGTTTTCAATGGGTGAATCATCACCTTTTTTGAGGTTTTCAACTAGAAAAATGTATGTTGATCTTCATCTCTTGTTATCTTTTAATCTAGAGAGTCATTCTCAAAGATTTCAAAAGAGAAAAATATGATCAAAGTCCTTCTTCAATCTGCCATGGGTTCTTTCTAAATAGGTTTTGAAAGATTTAATCATGATTAATTTAAGTGAATACATTGGTTTTAATGTGAATTTTAACAATTGCGTGATGAACCCATGCTCCTTCACCAAAATGATTTAGCCTTGCATAGGCTTTATGATCTTGAATTGGTATCTATTAAATTATGATTCTTTTATTTTTAAGTAATTTTATGTGCTATTATTTACGATAAAATATTAAAGATGATCAAAGACGTATAGAGTTCATAGTATTGGTAAATTCTTCGATACTCTAGCAAATCGATAAGCCTAAATGCCTATGTTGTAACCTTAATCTTAAAGGTATGTAATTAGGATTTCAATATGGTTAAATGAAGGTGTAGATACTTCCTTACACTTATCAATATGTATGAAATATGATCTAAAAATCAATTCAAGGGAAATTAGTTAATGATCTATGTTATTATACTTTCCTAGTATGTGGATGTATTGTATTATGTTATAGTATGATCTAGTAGCGACTTGTACATGGTTTCTTCTATGTCTAATGTACATTTACATACTGACACATATGTTTTTAATTGATGAATAAGGTGTATTGATGAATGATGATTGAAGGGTGAGAAATTGGTAAGAATGCTTACTCCCTCTACTCTTCTATTTCTATATTTCTTTATAGTAATGTTGATGATGCCTTGTATGAAATTGTATGGTATGGTCCACTTATGGTGGAGGTGTTTATCTTATTGTCATTATATATGTGTTGACCATGGCCTTGAAGACAAATTGATGAATATATGATTTAGAGAATTAAATGATTCTAGGTTTTGTGTCTATTGTATGAGCATGTGTATATTCATGTTAGGGTATTATATAGGTACTTCCATTGATGTTTTAAAATGGTTAATAGCCTCTACCCATGCACCCCTAATATAAAAGTGTAAATAGCTAAAGTTAGGAGTCTTGATTATAATGTGTATATTGTCTTGTCTCCTACGCTATTATGTGTTGTGTGCCATGTGCTTGGAAGTGTAATGTGATCTAAGAGGGTGGATTCCTCAAGAATTTATTGTCATGACTAGAATCAAGACCCCAGACGAGAGCGGTGTTATTGACCTCTCAGAGGTCACAGACAAGCCTATTTACGTCGTTCTTACTTAACATAGGTTAATTTTGGCGGAAAATTTGAAACTTTTTGTTTCTTAACCTAATTATAGAAACATTCTCATTAATACGTTATTGTTCACCATCAAATATATAACATTAAGAGATAAGCAACTAAAAGAAATAGTTCAATTCTTATTAAGTGTATAATTGCCAAAATGGCACCAATGCATAGTCTGAATAAAAACAGGAAAGAAATGCTAGTGGAACATTCTCCACTAAATCAAGTCAAAAACTAATCTAGAATATAAAAAAGCAGCATCCTCAAAAGCATGAGCACCTTCGAAAATCGGATGAATGCTGAATGTCCGGATAACTGCAGGGATGATCATGTAGCTCCATTGTCCACCTGTGCCTCCACCTAAACTAGTAGAGTTTGCATAGGGTTAGTGCAGACTTGTATTAAGTATCTGTATATGCAAGCACACACCAAGGAAATGCATGAGAAATAATATCTCTTTCCTAACCACATGTTTTTTTGAAGTCAAGTTAGTGGACTTCACAAATTGAGATTAGGAAATTTTCAAATTTGGATTAGGAAAGTCAATGAGCTTTCCAAATGTGAATTACGAAAGTAAGTGAGCTTTCCAGATTTGGAATAGGAAATTTATGCCATGAGAATGACATACATCATCATACTAAATATTTTGCACACAACACACAACAGCGTACACATAGCACATATCATTGTTCATATCGTTCATTAGTATGCCATGAGACCTTAAGATCATTGAATTGACATTAAGAGTTCCCACAAATGAGGGCTCGACATATGGGATTCCAAATAGGGAGTCTTCATTAGCAAAGACAAAGTCTGCTTCGTTCATTCATGCGTACTCCATTTCATTTCATTCATAGGCCAGTGTAGACACCATCTATACCTAGGATGTAGTTTTAAGACTTTTATTAGGTTCGTTGTGCAATGACAAATGATGAACTAATGTCATTACTTGAATACAACTCACCTTTTGATTATCCTATCCTAACACCTTTGGTATCATTCATTTCATTATGTGCATCGTTTAAGGCTGGCCTCATTCATTCATGGGAACTTTAACTTTATCAACATAGATCATGTAAGAATCATGAAATCCAGTGTCTCCCCCACATCAAAAAGAGGTGAAATAACCGGCCAAGTGACCCATAACATGCTAGCGTACATGGGAATTTAACCCCGCCAGATCCCTATATTTTAGTTGTATAGGTGGCATTATTCTTGGATATTTTGTTCACGTATGACTTACGTATCAATAGGGAAGTTTGAGCAAGGAAACCCAAGTTTGAATAACATGGATAACATTTACATTTTTATTGATTTTATTTGTATTTTTCATGATATTGGCTCTAGATTGAACCTCATAATTAACAGTGTATCTTTAGTTTTCTACTTAGTTTTCTTCATAGGTTGGTCGAAGGTTTGTGGGTTTGAACCCCACAACCCCTTTTTATTTTTCAGTATCATCTTGTTGCCCAACATCGCCTAAACAATGAGGTTGTGTGATCAAACCCCACAACCTCTTTTATTGATTCTCAATTTTCATTGGGAATTGGGAGGTTGTGGGTTCAAATACCCACAGCCTCCTTATTTAAATTTTAATTTGGCTAGGGGCTGTGAGTTTGTGGGTTCGAACCCCCAACCTCCTATCTTTTTTTTAATTATAAATTCACTAAATTTGAAGTGTGGCAATGAGGTTGTGGGATCGAACCCCCACAGCCTCACTTCATTTCTTTAATTATTTTCACCTTCTCCTTTCAAGCCTTGAGGTCGTGGGTTCGATTCTCAGGCCTCCCATTCTCTTTTATTTAATTTCTCTTCTTCACTTGATTCCTGGAGGTCGTGGGTTCGATTCCCATACCTCCCATTTATTTATTCTAATTCTTGTTCTTTTCTTCCAAAACAAGCATTTCCAGTTTCAATTCCCCCTGCCTCTTTTTTTTTCTTTTTTTTTTTGCGAATTCCAGTAGCCAAAGGGTGAGGTCACAGGTTCGAATACTTGTGGCCTCACCTCTTTAAAATGTGTTAAATTTCCTGATTTCCAACCTTTTTTTGAATGAAATTAAGGTACACCCAAGCCGGAAATTTATTCATTATTTTTTTGCTTCCTTTAATCAACCTTTTCATGTTAATTCTTATGGAATATTCATATACCATTTTAACACATCTGTTGGCGCATATTTCATGAGTTTATTTGGATAAAATTTTGTCACTAAATCAGCCACATTTCCTGTAACAACACTAAAAAATGGATATGCTAAGCAATGCTTAATGTGTCTTGAATGCCTACAATTAGACTGGGTCCACACGAATTGATGTGCGTAGAATCATACCTGTTAACCCTTTCTACATCCAAGCCAACTAACTTGGGGAGTTATTTGAGCGATAAAAGGTTGGTCCAACCATGTAGGGCTCTCGAATAGGATGATTTAGTTAAAGGAGTCGTTACCGAACTTAAAAAGGAAAAATCTCATGTTTGGAGGGTCTAAGGGTAAATGGTCATTTTCCAGACTAAGGGTAGTATAGTAATTACCCTAAATATATAATAAGTTATTTAATAAGGTGAAGGTCCAGCAATCCTGGAGCACCCTAAGGGGATATTCTCGGCTGAATGAAACCCTTATTAGTGAGATCTTTCAACTGCATCTTCAACTCTTTGAGTTCTTCTGGAGCCATTCTATAAGGAGGAATTGAGATTGGTTTAGTATCTGGTTCTTAGTAGATACCAAAGTCAATCTCTCAAAGGGGAGGGACTCTAGGCAAATCTTCAGGAAACGCATCTAGGAACTCATTCACTACAGGCACAGAGTCTATTGAAGGAATGTCATGATCTTAATCATCAACACTCACAAAATTACATAGTAACCCCTTGGACATCATTTTATTGTCCTTAACATTTGAAATTAAGGGATTAGGACGACTCAAATTGTACCCCTCGCAGACTAACTCTTCTTTATTCTCTTCTTTATTAGATGCAAAATATCACCACTCTACTGCGACAGTCCAAACAAGCATAACAACTGTGAAGCAAGTCCATATAAAAAATAACATCAAAATCATGCATGGGTAAACCAACCATGTTTTCACACATAGTCTTACCACCTAAAACTATTGAGCAGTCCTTGTATACTCTATAAGTTATTGGATTTTCTCCTAAAGGTGTACTAACCACTATTGGATCCTAAAGAACTTCAGGCAATATCTCAAAAGTGAGAGCAATCAAAGGAGTTACAAAGGAAAGAGTAGACCTTTGATCAAGTAATGCATAAAAAGAAGTTGAGAATACTTGCAACATACCTGTGACCACTTCGCGGACTTCTCTTGCTCCCTCCTGCCCTTCAGCGCATAGAACCTGTTTCTCTTAGAAGGCCCGGCTGCTGCTGCACCCTATGGATTTATCCTAGACTTATTATTACCTCCAGCCCAAATCTGTTCTTTGCGCAGTCTCTTACCATGTGCCCACTCTTTCCGCAACCGAAGCAAGCATTAGTTCCCTGTCTTCACTCTCATCTATGAGATCGGCCACACTTAGCACCGTTCTTCTTAGGACGCTGCATCTCACCTCCATTTCCCTTCTTGGGCTCAAGTCTACCTCCTCTAGGTGTTGTACTCCTTTGAGAGTTAGAGTTCCCAGAACATTGTTGCCCCTTCATTAACCTGAGCTGCTCATGGACACCAAAATTGTTTCTGGGGCCACCATGGTTGTGTCCTGCATGATCTTGAGGCCTAGGCCTCCTAACATCACGAATACCGCTCTTCTTATGGCTGTTCTTTATCTGGTAGACATGCACCATTAACCTTGAAAGGTCCATATTATCATAGAGCATTGCAAGATGACAATCCTATTCCAAGTCTCCATTGATTCTCGTGAGGAACCTGCTCATCGAATCCCTGATGTTCGAAACCAGGAAGGTAGCATACCTGCATAATTTCAACAAGAATTAGTACTCTACTCATTCTTGCTATTAAATACAGAGGAAAATAACATACCTTAATAACTTAACAAACTTCAGGGAATACTCCGTGACTGTCATAGAAACATGTTTAAGGTTTATGAGCTCATCAACCTTGGCTTCCCTCATCTCTCTGATACGCTCTAACTTACTTCTCAAATGAGAAGTAAAGCGGTCGCGTCAAGTAAATAACCCCACTAGTGAGGTTGGGATCGTTCCCACGAGGAAAATAGTCTAGACTTAACTCCAACTTGTTATTACTATTGTTCGGTTGATGACTTCCTTAAAAAGTAAAAGCATAAAAGGGGGGTTTTGTACTTCCTAATAAAATAAAAATAACTAACGAACTTGACAGAGGCACTTAACAGCTTTTAATGTTGAGTTTTAATCAAGTAATCAAAGTAACTAGGGTTTACATGTTCCCCACAGGTTCATAACTTGATAATTCTAGCTATAACAATTCTTTCCTATTATCTTGCATGCAAAGTAATAAGCTATATATTTCTAAATCCTTGGTCCGGCATCTAGAAAGTCTCACTCCGCACCTTGGTCCGGCTACGTGTGTTGCTTTCCTAACCCTTATCCTTACCTCATATTAAGCATCATATTCGATATTTGACTCAGTTATTACCTCGTACCAATCAATACTAGCCTATTAGATAGTATACACTAAATCTATGTTAATAATTCTTTTCCTATTATCTACCTCCTTGGTCCGGCAAATAGCATTAAGGCGAGTTCTAACGTTGATCATCTGTTAAAAAGACTTCTAAGCGAAAGAATTATTAATACATGCAAGACACTATTCTAGAATTGTTATTTTAGCTAGGGTTTATCTCATTATTTGCCTATGGTTCCCACAACCCTAGTTATAGAGTTTAGTTCCTCATAGCCATAAACACAATATTCAAATATATTAAACAAGAATTCATGTACTTACTTTAATGAGAAAGAATAAAGTCTGAAAATTTGCTTGATTAATCAAAAAAAGTTACTTGTAAGAATCTCCAACAATCAAATACTCAGAAAAACAAAGTCTAATAGTATGATGTTTAATCTCCAAGAGTTTAACCTCATAAACGAGGTTTTTCGAACTACTTAAAAAAAATAAAAACCTAATTAAACAAGGATTCGAATTACTGGAAATCTTCCAAAACGCAGCTGGGTCGACGGACCACGCGACAGAACGTCGTGGTCATGACGGACCGTCGTGGGCTCCGTCGCCCCATACTTGGTGCAATTCTTCTGCTGCTTTCTTCATTCCCCTCGACGGCAAGTGTGACGGACCGTCATAGGCACGACGGTCCGTCGAGGGTCTTCGTTACAAAATACTTCAACTCTTGGAATCTGGGTACTGGGATCACTTCTCTGATCTTCGCGACGAACCTGCAGGAAGGACCGTCATATCCATGACGGATCGTCACAAGCTTCGTAATCCCACACTTGGTCAGACTTCCCTATCTTCCTTCAGCAGCTTCTCTACGCTGCCACCTACGGACCGTCAGAAGCACGACAGACCGTCATAAGCTCCGTAGGTGGTCTCTTGTGCATTTTTCGCTCAAAATCTCCGCATTCAGCTTTAGACAGATTTCCTGCAAAACAAAGAAAAACTTATATCAAAATTAGCACAAAAAGGCTTTCGGACACACTAAACTTAAGGAAAAATTATTAACTATACCGTGAAACCACGGTATATCAACACCCTCAACTTAGATTCGTTGTTTTTCCTCAAGCGACGCACTATGACTCACTACACAATCTTTGTACAATAGTATTCATGTTTTATCCTTTGCAATCATTTGGCTATCAATCCCGACTAATCCAATCAAATCTTTGCATGCTATCACTATTAGGCTTGACTTTTGTGGGATTCGAACATGACACAGACTCACCATGCACTCAAACCTATCCTCTTCAATTTCTCACCGAGGTGCTAACAATTCCGGTATTGCAACTAGTGTCCTCACTTTATAACAAAATCCTCATTTTTCACACAATGATTTCAGTTTGAGTATAAGGATTACATTTCAACACTCGCTCTCAAAACAAAGTAACACTCATTCATACCTATTGCCATAAGTTTTCCCTTATTTTCACTGCCTTAAGTTCGCTATACAACCCTTAGGATCACGATAGGACTTTTTTAGCTTGTAACTAGGCTCAGAGTCAGGTAGGGTATACTTAGGTATACTTTAGTGACTTTTTGCCCTCCTTGACATATCGGCTAAACCTTCCGCTCTATATCACTTTATTTCGCCCAGTTTCTCCTATTCTTTCACCTTACTGTTTCCCTTCTTTCTTCATTTGTGTAAGTGACTCTTTTCTTTTCTTGTTTGTAATTCTTGAATATTTATTTATTTTTCAACGAGTTCTTGAGTCACTTTACTTTTGTTCTTTCTCTCTTTTTGTTCTTTCAACACCACTTTCCAGAGCATTCCTTAAAACAGCCACCCTCAACTCATGGCTTTGCCATGAGTCAAGGTACACAATACCCAAAATCGGGTCAGGGCCATAACGAAGGTTGTTTATACATTAGCCACCCTCAACTTATGCTTTTGGCATAAGCTGAGGTGCACATGTCCAAGGAGGGACCAGGGCCAACATATTGTTCCCAGAAAAGATCAGTTGGGGTGAAAAAGAAAGGTCTAATTTTAAGCTCAAATTATTTGGATCAACGAAGGATAACTTTCATTTGGTTTCTTTTATCTAGGCTAGAAATGGGCTATATTGAATAAGGGCCTATGATCCTTTCCTAATTGTATGTTACATCTTACTTTTAGCAGGACTAACCAGGCAAGTTCTAGCTCAGTATCAGTAGTGGACTATTCAACTTTCCTCACACTCACTTGATATCTCATCACTATACCAGATTATCAGACACCTAGTTCGACTTGAAGGTTTAGGGTAGTGCAATGGTGTAACTCTATTTCATGTTTAGATCCACACAATTATCAGTTACTACGCCTTTTCATGCAACCTTTTCCAGTTTTATCGGGATATCATTTCAGCCATCATGCTTCAGAGTTAAACTGTGTACAAAAGATATAACGTGCCGGTTCAACAGAAAAGTAATAAGTCTTTTGGGGAAAAAGAACACATGCAAGAAAACCCCAAAAAAGGATAGTGAGTTGGGCTACTCAGACTTCACCCTAACACTCACATTCCATTTACCCCACCCCGAACAAAAAAGCATGCAATTGTCCTCAATGCATAAAAAAATCTAAAGATTAGAGGGGTAGGTGAAGCAAACATGTGGCGCATAGCGCCGTCGATCAACAAGCTGGTGGGTCTAGTTTCCCAGAACCCACATCCTCTGCAATGTGGACACCCTCAGTGATGTCCTCAGCAACAACTGCACCCTCAGTAGTGCTTCCTACTGTCTCTACAGTGCGGGAGCTAGACGCCCCAGCCGCTATCTGCGATGCTCTGATCTGGTGTGCCTCCACCTCAGCAAGTGAGGCTCTCCTCGCGGCCTCTATCTCTCGGCGCTCCTTCTCTCTTGCTCGCGCCTCATCCTCTGATCAACCCCTCCACCTCTTGGCACTCTCTCTCGGGGAAGATGGGGGAATGTCTGGAGTAGGAAACAGAGCCGCCAATATAGTATCCTCAGCAGGCTCGACAGACTCTGACACTCTTGCCGCTAGGATCGTGTCGATGTCTGCACGAAGACTGGCGACTGCAGCCTGGAGAGTCGACACATCTACCGGAGGGGCTGGTCGAGCTAATACTTTCAATTCAAAGGCATCGAGGCGCTGGTTAACCTTAGCAATCTTCCGCTGCATCTGCATCTCCATACGCGCCTCAGACTAAGCAATAGACTTCTGCATCCACGGCTGGATATAATGCAGAAGAGTGGCCATTTGTGCCTCCAGTTTTTGGACTCGGGCAAGGGGGCCGGTGTCGGTAGAGGGGTTGTGCTGCTACCCGGGATAGACTCGACAGGGGTAGTGTCCGTGGATGCCTGTGTAGCTGTGCGAGCCTCGGCCACCGTATCCGCAAGGTCATCAGATAGTGGTGGCAGCTCTGGACGGGGCCCTCGACGTGGGGCCAACTCATTGGCCTCGTCTCTAATGAGGCCGACATCAACGGTACCCAGCGGGGTCCTCAACTGATCTATGTGCCATATGGGCACACCTGCAAACCTGCAAAGGGCAAAGATCATGCACGGAAAGGGGTAGGTGGTGGTGACATTGAATGCCCTCTCATGAATGACTGCCTGGAGAAGCCATGCATAGTCCACCTCGAAGCCAGCTATCATCGCCGCCATCAGCACTGCTCGATCCCAGGTGACTATGTTATCAGCAGCTGTGGGGGAAAGGCAGTGATGCACGATCAGCCACAAGAACTTGGCGAAGAACGTGAGGTTGGCCTTCTTGTTGGCCCCCTTCGGCTCGGTGACCCAATCGGCACCCTCTCCGTCGACTGATAAGTGTAGGGCCATCCACCGCTTGGTGGTCTCCCTCAGTGCTGGCTCTCGCAGGAAATGTCCATCCTTCACTACCTGCCAGCGGTAGTCAAACTCGGCAGTGGTGGGGGTCCGAATAGCATCTGCACTCTCGCCGTATAGGAACCGGCGGATGGCGGGCAGGGAAATGTCAACCTGCACGCCCCGGACTAGAACCTGCTCCAATGGGGCCTGTTTCGCGGGAGCAGCCCTCCTGTCGATCTGTGATCGGAGAGTCGCTACGTAGGACGCGAAGAACTCTCGGACCATCTCCTCACTGTATCGTCCCAACGGACGGGCTGTCCACTCTAGGCGATGCCTGGTGAATATGTTGTGGATCTCCGGCATCGAGGGGAGACTCTCTGTAAGAACCCGCCGCTCCAGGGTGAGTGTTCGAGTCATTACTCCTTTATCGGTCAAGAACTTCGCGTCGGAGTAAACCTGAAACTGTCCTTCAACACACCACCGGTTTGGCTGGTCAGAGGCTGGGGTGGGGACCGGGGCTGGTGCGCCGGATGTGGAGTCTGAACTGTCAGCCTCATCAGACGAGGCCGACGCTGCAGCAGTGGCGGGTGCGGGAACCTCAGCAGATCCTGAAGCTTCCTCGGACCAGGATACTCCCAAGGAGCAAGACGCTCCTTCCTCGTTTGTGGCCGACCCAGAGGGTGTGCCGGTCAGTGTGCGCTCCTCATCAGACTGGGAGGCAGTGACTACGCCGGACGCCACCGTCTTGGGTGTGGCTCTGGGGGCACGTGTAGCACGGGAAGGGGCGGAGGTGCCTGGGGGCATGTATTCAGGGTCCCGCTCATCGTCAGAGCCGATGACCATGCGGGCAGACGGGGCGACAGACTTAGATTGCCCGCGTGCATAAGTGCGGTCTTGCTTGGGTGCCATAGTCGATAGTACCTGTAAAGGGGCAATATTAGTATGAGTAGTGGCAATCAAAATAGGCAAGATCATATGACATGAAACTTTGAAAAAAAAATGTGTTAGTAATATTGAAACTATATCACACGACGGGACCTATGACGGCTCGTCGTGACTATGACGGACCGTCATGAGGTCCGTCGTGTTATACTTGGTATATGTATATATAAGGAACCCTGAAGGGGGGGTCGCTGACCATCATGACGGTTAAGCAGGACGGACCGTCGTGGGTAGGACGGTCCGTCGTGGGTATGACGGTCCGTCGTAAGGGTCCGTCATAGGACACTTAGGAAATGATGGGAGACCCTTAGAAGAGGGTTCTCTGACTATCATGACGGTCATGCAGGACGGACCGTCGTGGGTGTGACGGTCCGTCGTAAGTGTCCGTCGTTGGACACTTGGAAAATTTTTGGAGACCCTTATCATAGGGGTCTCTGACTATCATGATGGTCGTGCAGGACGGACCGTCGTGGGTGTGACGGTCCGTCGTAAGTGTCCGTCATTGGACACTTGGAAAATTTTTTGAGACCCTTTTTAGAGGGGTCTCTGACCATCATGACGATCGTGTAGGACGGACCGTCGTGAAGACAATGGTCTGTCACAGGCATCGTTGGGGAGGGTGCTAGGGCTTATGCGACGGACCCTACGACGGTTCGTCGTGTATACGACAGACCGTCATCGGGGTCTCGTTCAGAATATAAGAGACAAAACTGTAGGTACCCTAAGCAACCCCAATGAATACACATGGTCTTGTAGTGTTGTGGACCTCTATGTGTCTATCCCAACTACCTAGGAAACTATTAATGTGAAATCACCTATGTCTGGAGTTATTAACATGGCAAATTCAAATATTTAGAGCCTAGGTCTAGACATAATCATATCAAGGGAACAAGATACGACTAGGAACGAATCTAATACTAACTAATAAACAAAAATACAAGAGAAATGAGTATAAATTTAGAGACAAATACCTTGGATATGGAGAAAACACAAGTGGGGAATGATTCAGGTGGCAAGGTAGATACCCAAAAGCAGCAGCACCGACAAGTAACTGATAGTAATAAGGTTTGGGGAGATTGTGGGAGTAATGATCAGTGGGGGAAGTGTGGAAGTGGAAAAAAAGAGGGGAAATAAGAGGAAGTAGGAAGTAATGGGGTGGAATATGGAAGGGTGGGGAGTATAAACGGTCAAATTTTAAAAAGGGGTCCAGCCGGGTCGGGTCGGGTTAATTTCATTAATCGCGCGACGGTTCCCTGACGACAGTCCGTCGCACATGCGACGCCCCGTCGTGGTTTCCGTCGTGTGTGCACTTATTTCAAAAATGACAGAAATACGTACCTGGTGTGACGGTGCATACGACGGTCCGTTTCAGTCGCGACGGTCCGTCGTTGTATCTGTCAGTGGCTACTACGGAGTAGTTTTCTGCAGAATTTCCTGGTGATGTGCCTGTAAATTTAAAACCCATTAATAGAAAAATGCTACCATTAAAAAAACGATAAGTATTGGGTTGCCTCCCAACAAGCGCCAGATTTAACGTCGCGGCACGACTGGGGACACTCGTTACTCAGACTTCATCAAGATGGTATGCCTCTATCACTTCATTCCCCGATGCTTTATGCCCAAAATAGAGTTTTATTCTATCTCTATTCTTCTTAAACCGCACTCCCTCCTTGGCTTTTAACTCAACTGCCCCATGAGGGAATACTTGGGTAACCAAGTAGGGGCCAGTCCATTTGGACTTGAGCTTGCCCGGAAGACAAGGCACCCCAGAGCTGTCTACAAGTACCAAATCCCCAACCATAAACTCTTGTTTTGCAATTTTTTGTTCAGTTCCCTTCTTCATCTTTCCTTTGTGGGATATGGCAGATACCGATTGGAGCTCACCACTCTGCCTCATGGTCCTACAAATGTTGAAGGTGGCTTCTTCATTATTCAACCGAAATTTCATCTGTCCCTTCTCAATATTAACTAAGGCTCTACCTGTAGCAAGGAATGGCCTCCCAAGAATAATGGGCACCTCAAAATCGACTTCACAATCAAGAATAACAAAATCTGCTGGAAAGATGAATGACTCCACTTTTACTAGCACATCATGGAGTATCCCTATGGGCTTTTTCACAGTCCGATTGGCCATCAGTAGCCGCATCGTAGTGGGTTTTGGATCCCCCAAACCCAACTTCTTGTAAATTTAGAGGGGCATTAGATTTATGCTTGCCCCCAGATCACATAATGCTTTCGCAAAATGTAATGACCCAACTGTACAAGGAATAGTGAACGCACCCGGATCTTCTTTCTTTTGTACTAGGGATCTTGTAGCGATAGCACTACAATGCTGCAATCTATCATCATCCTCAAACGTGACCGATCTTTTCTTGTTGACCAGATCTTTCATAAATTTGGCATAACCGGGCATTTGTTCTAAAGCTTCTACCAAAGGGACATTGATAGAAAGTTGCTTCAACATTGTTATAAAACGCCGGTATTTACCATCCTCGGTCTTTTTCACTAATCTCTGAGGAAATGGGGGTGGTGGCCTAGGCATAGGAGTTATATTTTTAGGCACTTCAGCATATGTTCCATTACTTTCATCTTCTTCACCACTACCCTTTACCACCTTATCATTATCCTTTCTCACACTTTTCTCAGCAGATGGCATGGGTGGGTCAATGGTTTGCCTACCACCCCGAGTAGTAATTGCCATACAGTGTGCATCATTCTTTGGATTTTGGACAGTGTTGCTAGGAAGAGTGCCCCGTTGCCGTGTGTTCACTGTCGCAGATAATTGGGCCACTTGCAATTCGATCTATTTAATCAAAATTGCGTGTGTATCCACTTTTTGCCCAATACTAGCTAAATCACCCCTTAATTCTTTAATGTGCTCATCACTAGCATCGAACCTCCTCATCATTTTGTGCAACATATCCTCAACTCGCGCCATACTATCTCCACCATCCCTAGGAGTAACTTCACGATTTTGAGGAGGAACATAGGGTCCACTCCTGTCGTTTCTATTACCATAGTTACTCCTGTTGAAGTTGTTGTCGCGGTTGTAGTTACCATCTCGGACATAATGACCCTCACGATTGTAGTTACCATAGTTCCGACCATGGTTCCCTTGACCTTGGCGCCAATTATCCTGATTTGAGCCTTGGGCGCTTGGTCGGAAACCCCCCATTTGTTCATTGACTGCATAGGAATCCTCCTCATAGTAACATTCACCGTTAGGGGGTGGTGGTTTAGCCAAGTAGTTGACTGCATTAATCTTTTCTGCACCCCCAGTGACATGTTTTAGTACCAACCCAAGCTTAGTTCTCATCTGAGCCATTTCTTCCCGAATATCATCTGTGGCTGGGTTGTGAGTGGACTGCACTGCGAAGGTGTTTCTCCCTGTATCGGACTTCCTAGTACTCCAAGCTTTGTTGTTACGGGAGATTTTCTCTAATTTCTCAGCAATCTCAGCATAAGGGCATTCTCCATAAGATCCACCTGCTATAGTGTCCAACACCGCTTTATTGTTATCATATTGTCCCCTATAGAAGTATTCCTTTAGTGACTCATCATCAATACGGTGATTTGGGACACTTCTCAAGAATGAGGTGAATCTATCCCAAGAACTACTAACTGACTCTCCTGGTAGTGCCACAAAGTTATTCACCCTGTCTTTGTGGTTTAATTTCTTGGAGACCGGATAGTAGCGTGCTAAGAAGACATCCCGTAGTTGGTTGCAAGTGAAAATGGAGTTGTATGGGAGCTCAATAAACCACATAGCAGCCTCTCCCGTCAGTGAGAGAGGAAACACTCTGAGACCTATTACATCTAGATCCAAATCAGGCCTCCCCACACAACTTTTACACACTGCCCTTACCTTAGCTATATGGGCATGTGGATCCTCAGAAGGTAGCCCTGAAAACAAACCTCTGGCAGTGAGCATTTGCATCAGACTACTAGTTACCACAAAAGTGTGGCCTGTAGGTAAAGGAGGCAAAACCAGTGGCTTATCCGAATCTGCTATGTTATCATAGCCTCTGTAGTATGCTTGGGGCCGTGGAGCGGGATTCTGTCCCCTCTGTTGATGTTCACCCGGAGCATCGGGTAACATCTGACCATGAACATCAGCCGGAGCTGGGATGTTTTGGTTTGGATCCTCATCATTGATTCCCAAGTTACGATTCATGTTTCGCAGTGTACGTTCTAGCTCGTGATTGTAGGGGAACAACGGTTCTCTTCCTCTCCGTGTATTTGGCATACAAGGAGGATAATTCTGAAAAGGAATCAAAAACAATAAAACAAAGTAAAATCAAGAAAATATCAACTAAACTATAGTAAGAAGTTCAAGTTAATCTAAAAGCTAAATTCCCCGGCAACGGCGCAAAAATTTGATACGCTCAAACTTACTTCTCAAATGAGAAGTAAAGCGATCGCGTCAAGTAAATAACCCAACTAGTGAGGCTGGGATCGTTCCCACGAGGAAAATAGTCTAGACTTAACTCCAACTTGTTATTACTATTGTTTGGTTGATGACTTCCTTAAAAAGTAAAAGCATAAAAGGGGGGTTTTGTACTTCCTAATAAAATAAAAATAACTAACGAACTTGATAGAGACACTTAACAGCTTTTAATGTTGAGTTTTAATCAAGTAATCAAAGTAACTAGGGTTTACGTGTTCCCCACAGGTTCATAACTTGATAATTCTAGCTATAACAATTCTTTCCTAGTATCTTGCATGCAAAGTTATAAGCTATGTATTTCTAAATCTTTTGTCCGGCATCTAGAAAATCTCACTCCGCACCTTGGTCCGGCTACGTGTGTTGCTTTCCTAACCCTTATCCTTACCTCATGTTAAGCATCATATTCGATATTTGACTCAGTTATTACCTCGTACCAATCAATACTAGCCTATTAGATAGTATACACTAAATCTACGTTAATAATTCTTTTCCTATTATCTACCTCTTTGGTCCCGCAAGTAGCATTAAGGCGAGTTATAACGTTGATCATCCGTTAAAAAGACTTCTAAGCGAAAGAATTATTAATACATGCAAGACACTATTCGAGAATTGTTATTTTAGCTAGGGTTTATCTTATTATTTGCCAATGGTTCCCACAACCCTAGTTATAGAGTTTAGTTCCTCATAGAAATAAACACAATATTCAAATATAATAAAAACCTAATTAAACAAAAGGATTCTAATTACTGGAAAATCTGCCAAAACGCGGCTGGGTCGACGGACCACGCGACGGAACGTCGTGGTCATGACGGACCATCGTGGGCTCCGTCGCCCCATACTTGGTGCAATTCTTCTGCTGCTTTCTTCATTCCCCTCGACGGCAAGTGTGACGGACCTTCATAGGCACGACGGTCCGTCGAGGGTCTTCGTTACAAAATACATCAACTCTTGGAATCTGGGTACTGGGATCGCTTCTCTGATCTTTGCGACGAACCTGCAGGACTGACCGTCATATCCATGACGGACCGTCACAAGCTTCGTAATCCCACACTTGGTCAGACTTCCCCATCTTCCTTCAGCAGCTTCTCTACGCTGCCACCTACGGACCGTCAAAAGCACGAAGGACCGTCATAAGCTCCGTAGGTGGTCTCTTGTGTATTTTTCGCTCAAAATCTCCGCATTCAGCTTTAGACAGATTTCCTGCAAAACAAAGAAAAGCTTATATCAAAATTAGCACAAAAATGCTTTCGGACACACTAAACATAAGGGAAAAGTATTAACTATACCGTGAAACCACGGTATATCACTCTCTAGGGAAGAATCTTTCCATATGCTGTTTTGAACAACTCCAAAATGAATGGCACTCCACTAAAAACTCGGCTATCTTGCCACATTTTGCACAAAGTCTATGCAACATCCTTGAGCTGATAAGAACACAGTTCAACCTTTTCAGTATCTGTGGCCCCCATAGCCACTAGAATATTATGTACCTTGTCCACAATCGCCTGAGGATCCTTTATTGTTTTAGACCCTTTTAATATATGAGGGTTCATCCTCGTGAAGTCTCGCAGCCTGTCAGCCATGTTGCGAACCAGTAAGTTCTCTCTCTGAACATCCTGTCGGTTGACTTGGGCAGTCATAGCCTGAGCTTGCATCGTAATGCCCTGTGCCATCTGAGCCGGAGATGCCCTCACCTTAACAATTTTACCTAACTGTGTTAACTGGCATGACCACTCCTTCAGCAGGAGCGTGAGGTGGATTCAAATTACCCCTAGCAGCTCCTCCTCCTCTCCTCTAACCATTAGCTCTGCTAGTATTCATTCCCTGAAAAACAACAAGGATAGTTGTTAGAAACGCTCATAAAACCAAGAACTCAGACATTAGGAAAAGCGCGATAAGATCATAAGAAAGAAAATTTCCTACGCATCACGCAGTCTCTAATCCATGATATTGGTGCACTTCACTACCATTACTAAGAAACTACCCAATGTTGTTGATGTGAACTTATATTCCTCAGAAATTAACCTAGTGCTCTGATACCAACTTGGTCACGACTGGAATCTATACCCCAGACGAGACCGGCGTCGTTGACCTCTTAGAGGTCACAGACAAGCCTACTTACGTCATTCTTACTTTCCATTAGTTAATTTTGGCAGAATATTTGAAACATTTTGTTTCTTAAAATACTTATAAAAACATTCTCATTAATATGTAATGGTTCACCATTAACCATCTAACATTAAGAGATAAGCAACTAAAAGAAATAGTTCAATTCTTATTAATTGTATAATTGCCAAAATGACACCAATACATAGTCCAAAAAAATAGGAAAGAAATGCTAGTGTAACATGCTCCACTAGCTTAACTATAAACCAATATAGAATATAAATAGTAGCATCCTCGAAATAATGAGGTTACCAAAACCACATGAATGTTGAACGTCCGGATAACTGCAGCGATGATCCTTTAGCTCAATCGTCCACCTGTGCATGCACCTAAGATAGTAGAGTTTGTATAGGGTTAGTACACACTTGTATTAAATATTGGTATATGCAATCTTACACCAAGTACATGAATGAGAAAGAATAGTTCTTTCCTAACAACTTGATTTTTTGGAAGTCAAGTTAGTGGATTTGTAAAATTGAGATTAGGGAAGTATCAAAATTTGGATTAGGAAAGTCAATGAGCTTTCCAAATTTGAATTACTAAAGTAAGTGAGCTTTCCAGTTTTGGAATAGGAATGTCATGCCATGAGAATAACATATATCATCAAACTTAATATTTTGCACACAGCACACAACAACGTACACGTAACACATATCATAAGTCATATAACACATAACGTTGTTCATATTGTTCATTAGTATGCCATGAGACCTTGGAATCATGGACTTGACATTAAGACTTCCAAAAAATTAGGGCTCAACATATGGGACCCCAACTAGGGAGTCTTCATGATCAAACACAAAGTATGCTTAGTTCATTCATACGTACTCCATTTTTCGTAGACAGTGTAAAGACCATCTATACCTAGGATGTAGTTTAAGTCTTTTATTAGGTTTGTTGTGTAATTACCAAGAATCACCTAATGTCTTTACTTGAATCTAACTCACCTTTTTGATTATCCTATCCTTACACCTTTGATATCATTCATTTCATTATGTGCATCATTTAAGGCTGGCCTCATTCATTAATTGGGAACTTTAACTTTAACTGACATAGATCATGTGAGTATCATTAAATCCAGTGTATCCCCCACACCGAAAAGAGGTGAAATCACCCGCCAATGTGACCTACAACATGCTAGCGTACATGGGAATTTAACCCCGCCTTATTCCTATATTAGTTGTATAGGTTCGAAGACTAGGAGATATAAGGAGAGCCATACCCGGCAAGACGGATAGTCTCATATCATGAGATTTACGTGAACCTTTGCCCTTCCCGAAAGAAGGCATCACCTCTCATAGCTAGCCTATCGGTGCTCAGTATAAAGTTCCATTACATTTATCTCATACGTCATGAAAGTTGGTTCTAATATGAGGACATCATATCTCATTAGATGATTTCTCGTCTCATAATTAGTAATAAGTTTGTTAAGATAAATACTTTTATAAGAGTGTTCATAGAGACTAGTCTCTTCATTATCTTACACTCTCATAGGTAAGTACATTTTGATAACATTTACTTAGACTCATTTGAGATTGCTCTCATCATTTACATTAGCCTCATATCATGTTCTCACCACATTCATTATCATTAGCACCTTTGTTTTTCATAGTTACTCAACTCTTATTACGTGAATGTTCATTTTATCATATGCCAATGCGCTTGGCCATTCAGTGTGTTTGACACCCTTACTTAACCCTTCTATGGTTTCATCATTTCATTGTTAATTTCCTCATTTCATTGTTCATCTCATCTTATACGCACTTGGAAATTTAGTGTGTCTTACACTCATACTTAACCCTTCTAGGGTTAATCATTTCATTATATACATCTTAGGTTCACTTACTTTTGAACGTATGCAAGACTCATGAGTCTATCCACACAGGCCATGGGGCTTCATTCATAGTTTGTTAAGTTATTCATATATTCCTAAGAATATGTAGTACAAGACTTATGTATCTTGTATATATGAAAAGATCTTGTTTCGATCTAAGAAGGTGGCATTATTCTTGGATATTTTGTTCACGTATGACTTATGTATCAATACGGAAGTTTGGTCAAGGAAACCCATGTTCGAATCACTTGGATAACATTTACATTTTTCATTTATTTTATTTTTACTCTTCATGATATTGTGACTCTAGATGAACCCCATAATTAACAGTGTATCTTTAGTTTTATACGTAGTTTTCCTCATAGGTGGGCCAACGGTTTGTGGGTTTGAACCCCACAATGCCTTTTTAGTTTTCAATATCATCTTGTTGCCAAACTTCGCCTAAACCAAGAGGTTGTGGGATCAAACCCCCACAACCTCTTTTATTTATTCTAAATTTTCGTTGGGAATTGGGAGGTTGTGGGTTCAAACCCCCACAACCTCCTTATTTAAATTTTAATTTCGCTAGGGGCTGTGAGGTTGTGGGTTCGAACCCCCACAACCCCTATAATTTTTTTAATTAAAAATTCTCTAAGTTAGACGTGTGGCAGTGATGTTGTGGGATCGAACCCCCACAACCTCACTGTATTTCTTTCAATAATTTTGTATTCTCTTTTCCATCCTTGAGGTCGTCGGTTCGATTCCCACGCCTCCCATTCTCTTTTCTTTAATTTCTGTTCTTCACTCACTTCCTGAGGTCGTGGGTTTAATTCTCAGTTTCAATTCCCCTAGCCCCCTTTTTTTTCTTTTTTCGCGAATTCTAGTAGCCAAAGGGTGAGGTCACAGGTTCGAATCCTCTTGGCCTCACCCCTTTAAAATGTATGAAATTTCTAGATTTCCAACCTTCCTTTTTAATGAAGTTAAGGTACACCAAGCCGTAAATTTATTCAATATTTTTAGCTTCCTTTCATCAACCATTACATGTTAGTTCTTAGGGAGTATTCATATACCATTTTAACACATCTTTAGGAGCATCTTTCATGAGTTTATTTGGCTAAAATATTGTCACTAAATAAGCCGCATTTCCTTAAATGAACATCACAATTTCTCATGGATTTATGCACATAAAACAATAACTACAAATTAATCAAATTTTGATCATCAAGTCGAGACCCTTGCCAAAGTAACAAACTTGCACACACATGAACATAACTTCAACACACATTGGTTGTCATTTTCATGATTTCACGTACATAAACATATTAACATTAAGCACAAAAACTTCGCACATACCTAAACCTACCAGCAAACATACCGACCTACAAATTATTTGGAGCTATGACAGGGACATGCAACGGGGAAAACAATCCTAGTTTTCGTAATGAATGACTGAATCTTAATGGGTCTCTTGGCAAAGGGACAAAGAGGTAAGGAAGCCATACCTTATTTGATTTGTCAAACGTTGAAGTTGCTGCCCAAAACCCTCTCCAATATCAGTCCAAGCTTCCTCAACGTCCACATCACTCGACGGACAATTTCTCTTTGCCTTAACTTTTTTGGTTATATAATGTTTTTCGTAAAATTTTATGTGAGTTCTTCAAGTAAGAGCAACACTTAATATTATTTCTGTTCTTTTAGTTGTTTTGTCGTTAACCAACGTGAGAGAGATGATGATACGTGAGAGAGAGATCTAGAGAGAGAGTAGTCTAATTTTAGGAGCTTTAGTTTGGGAATTAGTCAAACTAGGTCTTCTTCTTAATTTAAATAAAAACCTGAATTAATTATGTTAGTGAAAGGACCATTATGCCCATAAAAAATCAGATGTAAAACATAATTAAATCACTAATGTGTTGCTTCCATTGGGGCTCGAACTCGGGTGGACTAACCCTTGCGAAATGGACCATTTCGGGTCAACCCGATCCAAATTGGTTCTTTAATTAAACTAAATAAATAATTAGTTAATTCCATAAGGTAATTACAATATTACCCTTAGACTGGAAAAGAACATTTAACCCCTGGACCCTCAAAATTTAAAATTTACTCTTTTAAGTTCGGTAAAGACTTTTTCGATTAAATCTTAATTTTTGAGAGCTCTACATTGTTGGTTCCAACCTTTCCAATATAAACTAAATACCCAAGTTAGATGGCTTGGACGTAGAAGGGTTTTGAGGTCTGGTTTTACGCGTATCAATCTGTGTGACCCCTGGGTCTAATTGCAAGCATTCTGTTCACCTTAAACATTTATCTTATTCATTTTTTTAGTGTTGTTACAGTTATTGATTGTCATTATGTGATCATGTTGGTCAATGTACAAACACTCTTACTGACATGCATGTTACAAGTAGTATAGGTTATTGTGTCTAAATGAAAGGTAGTTCTCATATTCACTAGTGTCCACTACTATGCATGTAAGGTATATGTATGTGAAGTATGTTATGTATTCCTTACTAGGATTACTTGATAGGTGTACTAGTATAGAAAAGTATATGTAAACTTTTCTATACATTTCACATGTGTATCTTTATAGGATAGTTCCTAGATTTGGTTTCTATGTATATGAATGATGAATATATGAACATCTTATGTATATAATGTATATGAAAGGAGGAAGTATGAATGTGCATATTTTCTTAGTAGGTATGAAAGGATTGCTCATATAGTTATGCCTATAGACTCATGCATTGATACATGAACATGTGTGACATTATATGTTATGTGAAAGGTTTGCTCAAGTTTATGTATACATTCACAAACATGAATGATGATTTAGTTAATTGATGATCATTGAGAGGTGTCTCATAGAATACTCCAAAACTAGATAAGTACTTGAATATGCTATAAGCATATGAACAATGAATATCCTAAGCCTGTGTTTTTATAATTAAATGTAAAAAGGCTTTTCAATAAAAGGAACTTATCTTCGCACCTGGTGAACTTGTAGATGAGGGGGTGACACTTTCGAAACAGGGAAGGTATGGTTCACTATGGTCCTCATGTGAGGGAGTTACACTTTCCCAAGTAGGGGATGTAGAGTTTACAATGGTCCTCATGGGATGGATAGCCTCATGACCCAACAAAGGGTGTAGAGTTTATATTTCCATGATAGCCCCAAGTTCCATAAACTATTCTTGCCACATAGGATCTAGAAAAGTGAATTCACTTAGGATGCTAGGATTTATGTTAATGTTCTACCTTGTGTAGGTAGAACACCTTCCATCGGTGTAAGGCTCTAAAATACCAAATTCCATGCTTAGCACCCAAGGTCTTAGTGTCGGTTGAGGATATAGTTTCCCTAAAGGTAAAATGGACAATGGATGGAAATGAATAGAATCCTAACAATGAGGACTTAAGGTAACTTACTTAGGATAGGTGGAAGTAATGAACCCATCTATACATTGCACAAGTGACTCATTAGGAAGTCTTAGGTGTTCTAATGCATGTGACTTTGTATGTGTCCTTTATGCATGATATTGTAGTCTTCAAATACTTGGTATGATGATGTTCATGATATGAGTCTTAATGCATGATGTGGATCTTGTTAACTTATTGGTGAAGGTCTTACTTTACATAAATGAAGTTGTCCTCTCTTATTATGTTGATATACGATTTGGATGTAACGGCTTGGGGTCTCATGATAGGTTTACAAAGCATGTGTGAGGTTATGAGGCCTTACATTTATATTGTACTAGTACACTTAGTTTGGGGGCATGATATAGGTCTTAAAAGGTGCAAAGTGAAGAAAAAAATAAGTATATGTGCATATTGACTAGGAGTTCATTGTAATGTCCTTTTGGTCTTGGATTAACTATGTCTATGTTGTACTATACTTCTATGATGATATGTTTTGTCATATGTTAGTTGTTTGTATGGTTTTCCTTGTGGTTCTAAGGTGATTAATTGAACCAAGTATCACTAAAGGATTACTTGGGGGGATAAATGAATATACAAGAGGATTCACTGTTAGGAAAATAGAGTTCACTGTAGAGTGACCTCAATTTAGACTTATATCCTATAAGTGCTTTTCTATTATGTTTGGCCTTTGATTTTAGTTCTATGATTTATGAAGATGATATATATGCTATTGATGAAGGTTTTATGATGATTTACTCAAAATCACATGAAGTATGATTTCAAAGAAAATGTCCCTTTTAAATGCATGTTTTTTCATGGTTGTCATACTTACACTACTAGAAATTTGATCTACTCTCATGATTCACTTACAGTTTCAATAGACATTACTACCGTAACCAAAGGTCTAAGGCTAGGATTACGTCAACCGCTACAACAGATCGCGTAGCAATAGCTCAGTTGCTATGATTTGGCGCAAGGTTCATATAATCGTAGCCATACATGGACCTATTGCCACAGATCTCACTTGAACTGATTGCCAACGGTCATGGCCGTATTGGTACAGTTTTGAACCGTTGGAATAGAGGCTTATGCATCAGTTCTATTGAGGCGATGACTATAATTTTTCTTTCGATTAAACATGCCATTTCATTCTATTGCGATGGTTGTTATAAGGTAATGCAACACTTTTAAAAAATTATAGAACTGTTTCTTAATGGCTATTGCAACGGTTATTCATGATATTGCAACAATTCTAATGCAAAAATTATTAGTAAGCTATATTGATATGTATATATACTATTGGTCCACTTCCACAAATGTTATATTATTGAGCTATTACAGTAATTTTATAACATAAAAATACACATAAATCATTCATGAAAATAAATGTACATAACTAAAATTAGAATTTGAGATTCGTGATTCTAATATCAATAAAAATAAAATATACAAATCTTTTCAAAAAAGGTGAAAAACATGAATCACAGAATTTTCAATCTTCAAAAATCTAAGGTTTCTAAAACATCAATAAAGTTAACATCAATACTTAAGCTCATATGTCAAGTCCTCACTACTGCTTTCATCGCCTTCTTCAATTTCATCACCTACATACAATTAGAAAAAATATAAATAATTTAGCAAATTTTTCGTAAAATCATAATGGATCCACAATAGTAATATAGTGCAAAGTTACATACATATTTAAACTCAATAAACTCAAATAATATAATTTGGAGTATGGAATAATCTAATCATGAGTATTTCATGTTTCACTGTGATGAGTGTGAGATGGGAGGCTTTGGGAATTAAGTATACTAACAACCATTAAATTTTAGAATTGTTAAGTTAAATGTTGTCTCTAACAAAAAAGTTGGCAAACTTCTCACATTCCTCAACATGTATCTAATGACAAACCATCAAAAACCTCAACTCTCTTTACAATAACAATTATTTTTCTCTCAAACTACAAAAAGTTTGTTTGGTCTTTAAGTCTCTTTTGTTCCTTCCTAATGCGGCAAGCTGATTAGAATTTGCATTTTTAACAAATCTTTAATCCAGTTCATAAAAGGTTTCCTGTCTTTTATCTACCTTATCAACAAGAAAGGGCTGCTCGTTCTTTATTATCTTCTTATAAGAAATTTGCATTCCTTTTATGTGCTAATGGCAATTAGAAAAAATTAAATGTTCTTTTATATAATACAATAAAATTACTAAGCAAAGGCCGAAAGAACTTTGAACTAGTGTTGGTTAGGCACACATCTTGCATTCAAACTCCACACAGATGAAAGGGTAGTATTTAAGTAGAAAAGGGTAAACGAACAGGCTAAATACTCATCAAGTTTCAAACTATGAGGTACTGACCTCGGGGATTTCTCAGATATCCAAAAAAAATTACTATGCAGAATTTTTTATTAAGTGTACTTAAAGTGCTAGAGAACATTTTTATGCAGAAAGAAAACTTTAAAATCTTCAACACATTTTCTGTTAATATGCAGCCCAAACAATAAATACATTTCACTAAGTGTACTTAAAGTGCTACATAATAGTTTTTTTAGCATTGTTGTTTCATAAGGATCAAGATTGCCTAAGACTTCTACTAGTTGGGAACAAATGTTTTCTAAGAAATGGTCTTCCCCATCTTAACCACCATCTAAAGGCACAAACTCTGTCACAACTTCTTCTACAACGACGAAGATAAATCGAGAACTCTTTTTTGATGATGGGAGATCAATGTAACAATTGGAGTAGCATTAGATCAAGCAACAAGTACCAGAAAACTCGTGAACCAATCTACAAGCAGCAACTTAGACCTTAAACTATCAGAGAACAAGAATGCATTAATTGGACACAATCTCGAGAACCCAACCTTCATTTCCCATATTTACTGATTCCCTGCCTAAGTTTTCTCCTACTTCCTTGGATCAATAGCATATTTACAGCCATAGTTTTTGTTTATAACTACAAAAACTTTTCCATTCTAATCCTAGAACAAGTAGCAACAACAAATAACAATCAAAACATAGATTTAGCGACACCAACCTTGTTCAGCCCCTTGAAAAGAATTAGATTCTCTTGGTGAAGGAGTGGACAATGATGCCAGTATGTTAGGATCAATTAATCCCGCATTATTAAGTTGTGCAGTTATATCTGCAATAAACTCTTGTCGCACAAATTCATTTATTCCTCCATTTGTTTCTCCATTTTTTTCATCGTTTCTTGCATTTGCTGCATTCCGTCAGTTGTTGCATTTAAAGTTGATTCCGAATTGACAACTTTTTTTTTAAAGTAGTCTTTGTAACTCCTTCCCCATCTAGTCTTAGACGTCCCAGATGTTCAGTACCCATGACACTAGAAAATGTATCAACATACTCACTATTTATGCTAATTTGTTTTTCAATCTCATCCATTTCAGCCTAGCAAAGCATATACAACAAGCACAATATCATGAAATAAATATTTGATCTCAATAAATAAAATAAAAATAGATAGTACATATATAATTTTACAAGTAGTATTTTTATTTGAAGACTTGTCCAAACGCCCAGGTTTTCTTGTTCTTATATCCACAAAGAGATCCTTAGATGTTACTGTCTCCTTATATTTCTCCTACTCACATTGAAATGTGTATCAGAAATTGTTTAAATGTCATGTTAAGACTAGATAATATATAACAGAACACACCTACATATTATGAAGTAGAGAAAAACTCATTTTGCCAGTAGTGTGTGGATTCATCAATTTTTTTCGATTCCTTGTGTTTGTTTCATACATTTTCTTCAAAGAAATGAATCAATAATGATAACCAAAAGCATATTAGTGCTATAGTTTACTAGACGAGGTCAATATCAGTCTGTCAACCCTTAATAACAATCGTATGTCTTGTAAATATGTTGATTTAATGCATGTGACCATCACAACAAATGAAGAAACAAGCTGCAACATGTTACAACAGAGAAGACAGTAAAAGAATAAATAAAGATGCACTGTGTCAACCCTTTATAATAGTCATATGTCTTGTAAAAAATCTGTTTTAATGCATGTGACCATCACAAAAAATGAAGAAACAAGCTGCAACATGGTACAACAGAGAAGAGAATAAAAGAAGAAATAAAGTTGCAGCAACACAAATATCACAAAGGATATAACGAAATGAATTAAATCACCTTTGAACTACATTTACCTTGAATTTTTTAGCATTTCAATATTTGAGGAGCTCTCTAAATTGACATTCTGGAATATGACCAGGCTATTTTGTCATTCTAACAACATCATTGTCATATGGATCATAATAATTCATCTTCAAATCAATTCTATGTCTTCTCCAAGCATCTCAAATCGTTACCATAGTCCAATTGTACGCAGCTATAGGAATAATGTATTTCTCCTATAGTTTTTTGTGATTTACTTAGCCAATAGAAGTAAACTACTTTAACAAAAAATTAAATATTATAAACTACAAATTTTTGTATAATTTTATAAACCCTGTTTAGTGTCAATGCTCCTCCAATCAAATATATCAAATGGGAAAAAAGTTACATTTCTAGGCAATGTTCCTTGGATGCTTCTTAACTCAATGACAACATCATCAGTAAGACCAACAGGCTGATTTTGCCTATTCAGTAGGATCAACTTATGCTCTTTTCGGGCATGAACAACATGCATTTGTGTTCTACCACTTTTATGTGGACTGGAAACAACTTCAGCTATAATAAAATACAAGAAATATAATTAGAAATCATGAATACATTTATTAGGTTTTTAAGCATATATGTTACCTTCTTCTTCCCGTTATTGAACTGTTTGAGGAGTGACAGAATTCATTTGCACTTGAGCCTCGATAGGAATCTCTTCGACATGTTGCTCAAGTGGTAGATACTCCACAAGCTGCTTTAGAGGTTGCTTTTCGAAAGGCAGCTCTTTAATAGGTTGCTCCTCGATAGTTTGTCCTTTTGCTTGAGATTGAGGTGTTACTGGTTGTTGTACTCCAATTAATTTAAGCAGATGTCCTTTCTGGCATTCTATTTCTTGAAAATTTCATTTGTTTTCAGTAACCATCATTTCTTATTTGCCATGAAGGATAACGAACCCATTTAGCAAATTTCTTATTTTTTGCATTTTTGGTTCTTTTTGAAGATTCTTGTTGACTCATGACTATGACTATTCAAACCTGTTTGAAAATAGTAAAAAATTAGTTAAAAAGTATGGGACAATACGCCTGCAGTACCTAAACAATATCTAAACATATATTCATCAAGTAGGTCTTTTTTATTTATCCACAATCACACACAAGATCAAAGAAATGGAGGTAGCTTTACAGTGCAGGTAGTTCTTCCTAATGACATACCAAAGTTGATTTCATTTTATGAATATAACCACTGAAGTCAAATTAATTATAAATTTGTTTGCATTGCAATATAATTAATGAATTTTGCAATCAATGACATTTTAAAATGTAAATGACAACATCAAAGAAATTAGTATAACGAACAAAAGTTTCGAAGAAATATATCCACTTGATGAAATCCATCAATAGCAGCAACATATTGTCATAATATCGACAGTCTTCTACTCAATAAACTTAATGGAATTTCATATAAATTTCAGTAGATGTAATAAAAAGTATAAGCAAAGAAATATTCAAAAAATCATAAAAAAGAGATAAGATCCTGGGGTTTTGGACCTCAATAAAGAGATAAGAACATTGTGCTTTGCTGGTTCACTGGTATGTTGAAAATTGCTCAGAGACTGCACAAAGAAGAATAATGAAAATGAATAAGAGAGAAACAAGACTTAACAAAAGTAATAATCCCAAAACAAGAAATAAAGGACCAAAAAAATTTTTATAATGTATCTAACAATTTTTAGCACATGTAAATCATTAAAGTTGTAGTAATTTTTAGGTAAAATTAAAAAGAAACACATATAAATAAAAAGAAGAGATAGGAAATACAGTCCACTAAACATTCATAATTTATATGATGAAACTCAAAAGCATATTCATTACTTACTACAAAAAAACCAAAAATATAATGTATTTGAACAAGTTCACAAGATCATAGTTATTCATCAACTTCCATCCAATCCCAATCAGTATCATCAAAGTCATCCTCCTCTTCCGATATTTTCTTAGCTTCATCTTGTGAATATTGTGCAGTGGAAGGGGCATCGATGATATCAGCAGGAAGATCTTCTCTCGACCATCTAACATCCGCATCAAATAATCTGTTTGATGAACCAATATCATCATTAGGGTCCCTCCAAAATGTTTCTTCAATATTAGGACAATTATCTTCCTCCAAATCATAAAAGCTACTGGGATATTTCAATTGGGTCTTCCGCATAAAAAACTTCATGCACTTGATATGCTAGTACAAAAGGAACATTTGTACTACGTTTTCCATTTAAATATACCCGAGTCAATCAAAATTCATCGACTTCATTTTGAAACCTATTTCATTTAAAAAGTACAGCACTAAAGCAACCCCAATAATAAATCTCAATGATATCCTGAATAATTTCATAATAGAGAACCATTCCATCAAAAAGATTCTTGTCCCTAGCACTAGCAAAACTATCAATTGTTGCTGACAACGCCACGGCACTATTCTAAGTTTTGCAAGGAGCATCCCGTGTCTTTTTATGAAATTTATATCCATTAATGAAATATTCAGTATATCTTTTTTCCACCAAGTTAGGACCTTTATCTATCCATTTTAAATGATTGGACACTTCATTCTTTTTAACTTTGTCCCTAAACCAATCAGAAAATTCTCGACTATGGACCTATGCTTTTCCCCATGCATTGCCTCTAGTACGATTATTAATTAAACTCTTATGTTCTCTGTAATCATGTAGACTAATGTAATTAATGTGTATTTATAAATAAAATTAAATTTGAAATACATTACTAAAAAATCTAAATGAAGTTTAAAAATAAACAACTATTTTATTTTACTTGATAAATGCCTCTACTTGTTCATCTCCGGTATTAAACAAGGATATCGATGTGCTTCAAACAACTCATGTTGCTCCATGTTAATAATCTTGCCTTTCCTTATATTCTGGCTTCCAATTAGATGACCTTTCTTAGGAAATAAAGGTGAAACACCACCTTCCTCTGTATGAATGTCCTCATCATCGTCTGTTTGATACCTCCTAAATTTAGTTTTCACCGTATCAGGTAGGTAATATCGATATAAAGTTCAAACAATCTACAGCCAAAAAAACTTCTACTATTTATCCTTTTGGATTTTTTAGATTACGAACAAGCCCCTAGAAGTCACACATAGTTCTCTAGTAGAATACATCAAACTCAAATGACTCTGGCCTCCAATTTTAATTTCTTCTACTAGATGGATAGGCAAATATATCATTATATCAATAAAATATGGAGAAAAAATCTTTTCAAGCTCTCATTCAATATCTATGATTTCTTGTTTAATCTTATCAAGATCAATTCTTCTTATAACCTTGCTGCATATTGCTCTTAAAAAATTCCCCAATCGTACAAGATTATGGCTACATTCTTGGGGAACACTTTTCTGACTTCAACCTTGAGCAAGTAATACGTTATGAAATGAGCATCATGACTTGTGTATCCTGAGACTTTCACCTCCTCAATTTACACACGACTTGATATAATAGAAGCACACCCTTTTTGTTATTTAGCATCTTTTAGAATAGAGAAAAATAAGTTTTTCTCATATGGTGTCATAGAGAAACAAGCCTTAGCTACATGAATATTTCCTGTATCACAATCTATTAGAGGTTGAAGCTCCTTACTTATCCCCATTTCATACAATTCATACCGAGAATTTATATGATCTTTGAAATTTCCATGTATATCCAATAATGTCCCAAGCAGACTGTCACAAATATTCTTCTCTATGTGCATCACATCAAGATTGTGCTTCAATTTGTTTGTTGCCCAATACGACAACTCAAAAAATATGGATTTTTTTGATGGACCATCATTCTTTCGTTTCTGTTTTCTTTTTATTCTTTCCAAAAACATTATTGAATTCATGAAGATATACAAGAACTTGTACCCCTTATAATGGAGTAGGTTCAATGGTCCTCTTTACCATTGAATAATTTTTTATCTCTTATGAGTGGATGATCAGGAGGTAAAAATGTTCGATGACCCATGTAACACATCTTACGACTATGTCTGAGATATTGGGAACAAGTATTATGATTAAAATTGAGGCATGCCCATCTCCCCTTGGTGCTCCATCCAGAAAGCATTGCTAGAGCTGGAAAATTACTACTTGTCCACAATAAAGCTGCACACATTTGAAATGTTTGATTAGTTACTGCATCAAATGTTTGAACTTCCACTTCCCATAGTTCCTTCAACTTCGCAATCGGTGGTTCCAAGTATACATCTATATCATTTCCCGGATACGATGGACCTCGAATAATCATTGACAACATATTTTTTTTTACTTCATGCAAATTCACACAAATCCATGGTGGGAAATGCTCATAGTTCTTAATATATTGAAACAATTACTTGAAAGACCCAATCTAACATTAGGAGCATCATTAGCAAAGTCAGGATTCAAGGAATGAAAATTCTTCCAAGCTTCACCATCTACAGGATGTCTTAAATTTCCATCTTTAAGTTATTCAGTATCATGCCATCTCATCGCTATAGAAGTTTCAGAATACATGATTATCCTGAAGTCTAGTCTTTAAAGAAAAGTACCTTAAAACTTTCACAGGGATTTTAGTGACCTTATTAGTCAATTCATTATGAACATTCTTCCATCTTGAAGCTCCACACAAAGAGAAACTATCTAACATTGCATTGTCATTCGAAAATAATATGCAATCGTTACTTCAAGCATGATTGTTCTCATAATGAACACCCAAATCTTTTATGACCTTTTTTGCCTTGTAAAACGACTCGGGTATCTGAGCAAATGGAAACGCCTCTCTTATAAAATCCGGCAAATCTGAAAACGTCACATCAGTGAACTTGTGAATGCATTTAAAAAAGTATAACCGAATGGTAAAACTCAACTTAGAAATATTCTTACGCCTCGGATACAACTATTTTTTCCCTTTCTCCACAAATTTAAAAAATCTCTTTGCATCCTAAGGTGGCCCCTCTCTCTCTCCTTCATGTCTCTAGTCATCTACAACATCTCTAAAAGTACCATATAGTAGTCTATCAATGTCGTCATGCATGTTAGAAGTGTCTTCATCATTGGTTTGATGTGGCGTATTTCTTGAGGAAAATCCTTCTCCATGAAAAACCCATTTTGTGTATCCATGAATAAATACATGACAAATCAAGTGATCCTTTACCATATCTCGACAATGCCAATTATGATTAAAACACTTCTGACAAGGACACTACATTTCATTTCCTTGGGAAGCCCGTTCAAATGTTTTATCAAGAAAATCATTAACTCCTTGAATATATTTATTAGTGGACTTTCGGAGATTCATCCAACTTTTATCACCCAAATCCATTGAATGTATATCCTACATGACATGAGAAAAATATTAAAGCCAATAAATTCATGAGTACAAGCAATATCGACAGTACTTAACCTTTTGAACTTTTAGATTCATCGAATCTCAAGCCTTCATATCAATTCAACACCAAAAATTGACAACATTAATAGTAGATCCCAATTGACAAGTTAAAGTTATTAGAAGATTCTACAATTTAAGAAACTTAATTCAAATGAATGACAAAAGGCTTGCAAAAAAAAAATTCAAAGAAAAAAGGCAGACTAGATTAAAGAAAATAACAAAGATTGTATGGCAGACCTATATTAGAGAAAAAAATATAAATTATATGGCAGACCTATATTAGAGAAAATAACATATATTATAACTAGCAATAAGGGCAAGCTCAAACAGATTGCATAGCTTGGAAATTTCAGTTCTAGAAAGTGTACAATCTGATTGTTTGTGCTCTTGAGCAATATTTAAGAAGTCACACCACAATGCAACAGACTGCATCAAGAGAAGCAAATAACTATTGAATACATTTATTTTAATTCTAGCAAAACATTTCATGTATTCTAAAATAGTAACAGAGATGATTGTTCACGATAAGAGTTACCCCATCTTAGTTTATGTTAAAGGATTGAAAAGTTTTTATCTAATGAAATTTTAATGATATTTTACATTTTTCTAGTGTAGTATAAAAAAACAAGGTTTTCTATGACTAGATTCGACATACAGTGCTCATGTGGTGACAAACAGACAAAGAAACATGAACACACATAAAAAAGCATAAACACGCGTAAAAAACCATCCTTCCCACCTATAATTATTTCCAATCATTGGCATAGTAGTTACCGTTGTTGCTGTCCTGATGATGCTTATCTTAATTCTTCTGAATTGGAGGAAAAGCAAAGAACGTGAAGATTCTGATGAAACTAATAGATATCTTCTACCCCTCCCCCTATAATTTGGTCTTACTTCCTTAGTCTCTACTCTCCAGTCCCAACTTCCCCTTTTTTAGGCAAGTCCATTGTTGTTATTCTGTCTCCCATTCTTTTTTCATTTCTTTCTCTTCATATATATATATATGGCCAAAAGAAGTCTCCTTTGATCCATATCTCATCAAACCTATTTCTACTGTCCTCAATTCTTTTCTTGAACCCCATAACAAACAATTTTATCTTAATAAAAATTTTTTTTACAATTTTTCATCTATGAAATTATAATACAACAACAGGTTACCACCTCCTACTATTCAATTCCAGTAAACCTTAACTGCTCTACTACTACTACTCATCATCAACACCATATCAGACAAGTTATTAATGAAAAGGACCTTCTTGCTAAGAAAAAAATGCTACTAATTTCTAACGACCCAACAACAAGTAATGATACCGATACAAAAGAAACAAACACTACTACTACTACTCTTGAATTGAATTTTAATATTAATGCAAGGTTTAATCGAATTCGAAATACATTTCTTACCAAATGTTCTGTTGGTTGACATAATTGTTTTATTTTTTTGTAGACTGCTTTGCATATTCTAACAATAAAAAATTATATTGATCAGTCCATAATGGATGATAGACTAGCCCTTAATTCTGATGATAAAAGAATCAAGAATGAGGTAAAACCACTAACTATAATCGACTTGATTGATTTCCTAGATGATCACTCAACTAATAAGAAAGTTACTTTTTTTCTTTCTTTTTGTTGTTGAATTAATTTATGTTTGTTAACATGAATTTTGTACATCTCTGTTTCAATTAGTATTTCTTCAGGCTGAATTGGAAAGAATGAATAGCAAAAATGACGATTAAAGGATCTGTTAAATCAGGTGAAAAAGAATTACAATACCTTGCAGGTGCATATGATGAAAATGATGCACCAATAGCAACAAAATCAAGAAAGTGGTCAACATGATGGAAAAAATAAGAAGTGAAACATCAAAAACATAATAATCAAAATGGTCATGGAGGAGGACAAGTAGTGCCTAGGCAATTAATGGATCTTGGCTTAGCAGCTGGTGGTGGTGGTACTGCTTCTGAAGTTGAGGAAGCTTCCCTGTGTTCGTCAAAGGGACCAAGTGGCAGGTAAAAATCAAAAAGGATTCCAGGAAGGGGAAAATTCCATGTCTTCCAAATCCTTCACACATCCACCTAAAATATTCCAGGAAGGTAATTTATTGTTCTTTTATACAATTAGTGTACTACTCGAACTGCAAGATTTGTTTATTGATTCTCTAGGTTTCTTATCCTGTTTACTTATTGGTATGCAATCACACAAGTACAACTTCTATACTTACGAAATACAACTATAAGGGTGAGAGAATTGAAGATATGCGGAAACAGAAGTTGGAACAGCTGCAGTCTTTAGAAACCAACATAGAAATTTTTGGGAACACTTTAAATTAGTTAGTTAGTGCATATAAGGCAATTTTTATTTGTTTGTAGCAGCAATGTTTACAAGAAACGAACAAGTTAATTGGTTTTAAAACACCCAGAAATCAACACGTCAGTAACTAAATAAAGATTTTACGAGAACACTTCAAATTTTTGAAATAGGCAACAACAGCTAACATCCTCTCTACTCAAAATCAGAATTAGTATCATCAGATAGTTAAATAAAATCGATAGATAACTCCTAAAACATAAATGACTAAAAAATTCGATGGAACTACTGATTGAAGGCACATCTTTAACAAACAAAACAACAACAAACACAAGACAATAGATTATACCTCCAACAACTCAGACGCACTCGGTTTGAAATCAAACAGTCTATCACTAGACATCAACAGTAATCAAAGAATAAAAGAAGCATTCGAGCGAAGGAGAATAAGCTTCATATTATCAAAGCAAAATTTTGGCTAATATAAGTAGAGGTTAAAAGGATTACCTTTTCGGGGCAGTGACACTGAGACGAGAACACATAAAGGTTTCTAACCGATTCTTCGATAGTTCTACTTTACCAAGAGTTGGCTTTTTGTATCTTTTGTGACTTGTTCAATACAAATAAATAGTTTATAACCATTTCCTCAATGATTTTCCATCAAATTCATTTCAATAAAGACAAGGCAACTCTTAAACAATAAATAGGGCATATTCAATAGCAATCTAGCTTATCTTAAAGTCATAAGACATTGTGAGTCACCTTGCATATATCATAGATAACCAGAAAGCATTCATGTTTTTAATCTTGAGAATTACTCAATCCCAAAATCCTCGTCAATTTTAACCCTCAATACACTTCATATTTTACCCTAAATACTCAACTGTAACTTCAAATTCAGAGTGTTTTTTTCCTGTTTCTCTATATATCACAGAATCAGACAATGGAAGTCTATGCACTACCTAGATTAGAGCGAATAACATAGTAAGACTAACCCATAAATTATTCTTAAATATTTATCAAATACAATTCAATGGGGCCTTAGAAATCATGAATTAGCATAGAAAACTTAAACAATGTTCACCTTTAAGACGAATTCGTAGTCGAACTAAATACTACACCAAAAAATGAGCTGGTTGTTCGTCGTTGTTTTCCTGAACTACCTTCACAAACATCATCAATCACCAACAAGTTTCCTCAACACCTTCACCAATGACCTTCACCAACAACTTCACCTAGAGATTTCAGAAACGCTCTCTTACATCACTCTTGGATAAAAGGTTCTATAAATAAAGGGTTGCTTTTTATTTTATTAATAAGAGACTAATATATATTCCAAATTATATTGTAGGGAAATATACTTTTAGGAGGGAAATATATTTAGGGATAAAAAATTAGAATTATTTTTCTAAAAATAACTGTTGCAATAGAGTTATTTATTGATATAGTTCTAAAACTTGTTATTATAGATTATCTATAAGGACAGTTATAGGGATGATGCAACAATTTATTTTAAGAAATGTTCTATTAGATTCAAGGATATTTTTTCACGGTTATAACCCTTGTTATAGGTGAGCTATTGCTATGATAGTATAACAGTTGCTACATAAGCGTTGCAGTAAGTCAAATTTCTAGTAGTGTTAGTTCATTCTTATACTAATCTCATTCTTCTCTACTTTTTACACAATGTGTAGGTTATGGATTCTTAAAAGATGTCTTCAATGGTGAAGATCTTTATAGGTGATTCCAAACCTGAAGGAAAGGAATTCTTAAGTCCAACAATGTCCTAATGTGAACTTATTGTAATGTCTTTAAATATTGTATAGTTAGTAATGCATCTTATGGATCATGTCCCTAATGTACTCCATAGTTATTGAGTTTAAGATGTCAAAGTGTCTTAGAGTCTATATATGTATTATGACTTATATTTTATATGTATATGAAGTAAAGTTTCTAGCATGAGAGGTGCTATGAAAAGTTTTATATTTTCTGCTAAAATTACTATGTTGATGCGACGAATAATAACTATGGGCTTGTATAAGACCTTCGAGAGGACAAGTATGTCGTGTTACTTTTAGGGGGTTCCCCCGATCACGACAAATGTGGTATTATGGCACTATCTTTTTTTAAAAAAATTTACTGTCCAAGAATCAAATATTTCCACGTCTAATAGAGTCTTATATCATTGGTTGTGAGTTGCAACACATCAAATGGTATGAGAGGGTATAGGAAGATAAAGTTTCCCTACTTCATCATTCTTGTGTTGTTCCATAGAACATAACTCTGTAATATCCCTCTCTTATGTTTTCTTGTCCGGTGGTCTTTTATATGTGATTGCTTGGATGAGATTGTTCTATGTTTGAGGGAGAAAAGGTGAGTTTAAATGCTTATCTTGGTGTTATGGTTTTAATGAGTATTTGTGAAGGTGAATTGTTGTATGTTGTGAAGATGTGATGCCAATTATGGTTATATATGAAATCTATGTGAAATAGCATGTTATTATGAAAAATATGTGTCATGATATAGTTGAACTATGTTTGAAGTTATTACGGATAAAATGAGGTCTTTTGAAATGATGGCTTCCTAAATGTTTTTGCATGATGGTAGCCTTATGCTACGAATTGAACTTCAAATGCTTAGTGCCTACCTATGGAAGTATTCTACCCTAAGAATATATGTTTAAAAGTGAGCATTGTTTTCCTTTGTATATAAGTGGTACTTGATGAGTTGCTAGTATGAATTGGATTCTTTTTTAAATACTTGATCGTAGTTGTGATGTAGTATGCATGCTTATGAAGGATGAGTTGGTAAAGCTTTGTATCTCATATCGCCATGCTTATCCCCTCAATTGTCTAAATGTTGTATTTTTGGATATCTAGAAGCATGCTCATTGTAAAGCTAGGCAACTTATTGTAACATGTTTGGAGAACCAACTAAATTGTCTTTTGATTGGTTTTTATTGAAATATGTGTAGAATTGATGAATATGAACATGATAATGAATCTGAAAAGGAGTTTTGCTATTTGGAATTAAAGAATGAGAGTCGTATGCCATGATGAGTCATAGCATTGTTTCTAACTTCTTATTGTATTATGAACTTCCTTGTTGTTTTCAGCAATTGATGTATGACATTAGTGTCTATTTCATTGTAGGAAGACCCTATGTGAATTGAATAGTATGACAAAAATTATGAGTGAGGATGATTTGCCTAAAATGATAAGTTTTAGAATGACTTAGTGTTGCTAAATTGAATTAATGAAAATTCCCTCTAAAGTAGTAATCACTTTAAGTGATGAAAATGAAGGTATCCTCTATAGGTTGGGTTAAGTTTCTCTTAATTGGGTTTACCCTAAGTGGGGAATGGTGATTGCGTAGTGAGATTGTTGAAATTATCTACATTGTCCTTCTATTCTTACTTGGATTGGAAAATTATGAATTCTTAGTAAGCTTGTTCATGAATATAGTCTTGCATAATGTGTTAATTGCACAACCATTATATGATTGGTATGATTTGATTGACATCATCTGGGAGACATGGTGAATTTTCCAAAGAATATGAAAGGAAATTTTTGATAAAGTCCATGTTTTCTCATGTTGACTTGCATTTTAATGTGCTAATTGTGAGGTTGACTTCATGAGATAAGACAATACACTTGGTAATAGTCAATTGTAGGGTAAATTGGTTCGCCTTGTAATGGAAGTTGAGTCTCTTTTACAATGAAATATGTTGACTTTCTTGAAAATTAAGTCACTTGATGATTTGGAATGCAAAAAATTGTACGCTCATTCTTGAAAGGTGAAAGCATGTTTAGCTAAGTACCCATGTGTGAGCCTATAATTTTTGTTATTTTTCCAAAATGAGGCTTACTATAAGGGTGAGTATTATGTTAATAAAAGAAATTTGTGGAATGACTTTCTATTTTGTTGCGAATTATTTGGTCTGACTTGCCATTTAGACATCACTAAGAAGAAAAATATGTGTATATCTTGGCTTGAAAATTGAGATTTCTCATTTTTAAAGAAATTGACCTTGTACTTTGCTAAGGAGTGAAATCATGATATATGCAATCGTTTTAAGGGGGGGGGGGGGAAGACATTCCTCCATGTACACCACTAAACATGGTATGGTTGAGTGTGACCTTCGTGGTACTAGGTCTAACTAATAAAGGAATTCGTGATTGAACTAACTCAAGTTTATGTGCATTGAACTATGAGTGCTTAAGTAACTTTGAGTATGGGTTATGATATTCCTATGAGTAGCTTTTCAAGATTTTCTTGTGATGAATTAAGATAAAATGATGATGTTATGATCAGGAAAAGGATATTCTCCTATGAACATTAAAAGGACCTTTGTGTTTGATGCATTAAAGAGTGAGTGAGTCATCGTATTTTCTTGCTTGTGTGCATTGAGTGTTAAAATTACTTGATACTATTATTAATGTTATGAACTGCTCTTATATGCATTGAATTCCTTGTTGTGATTAGAAACTCCTAAGTGTCATTCGAGGAGGAATGTTCCCAACTGACGGATATTTTAAGACCCCAAAAAATGGGAAAAGATGTCTAGATCCTAACATGTTTTTCTTAAAGTTATAATTTTCTTAAAATATAGTATATAGAGTAGTAGCTAAAATTTTAGAGGTATTGGAAGTCGAACGTTAAGGGACGACTAAGACGTTCGACGACTAAGTCACCTAAATGCCTAATAAGTGGTTCTATGTGTATATGTGTCTTTACTAATGTAATAAGGTTCTAAAATTTCTTATTATACGATATAGAGTCACGGTAAAAAGTTTAATTGATTTGGAAGTCGAACGCCAAGGGACGTCCAAGACGTTAGACGACTAGTCGCTTATGTGCCTCATGTGTCTATGCATGCCTAAATCTGTATTAAATAAGTATAATATGTCTTTAAATGGTTTATAATGATGTTAAATTATATTATATGATGTTTCGAGAAGTTTGGAGGTCAAACGACAAAGAACGTCCAAGGTGTTTGAAAGATAGCCCTTAAGATATTCAACTTGTGTCTTGATGGGGCTTGGACTGTTTGTACGTCTTATACATATTTGTTTTGGATAAAAATTATTTTAAAGGTGTATAAATTGTTAAGGTTCGTAATCACAAAGGAAACGTCAAGGTACGACTTCTAATGGGCCCCACAAGAGGCCCCAAAAGAAGGACCCAAAGCCGCCTAAGACACTGCCTAGGCAATGTCCATTGACGGACCCAACGACGAATTGTTGGTCCACCAACGGCGCGTCAAGTAGGTATCGTCGAGGGATACATGTCTTGGGAAGTAATTAAGCAAATTTTGTCTAAGTGTCAGGCGACGGAGGGTAGGCACGGCCCGTCATGGCCTCGACGCCCCGTCATTGCCACCGTCAATGGTGGCCTTCAACTGGCAGCCTGCGTCTGTTTCATTTAAGAGGTTAATGGGAAATTCACCCCACGGCATACCCTGACCCTAATAGGTTTATTTAAATATTTTTTTGTGTATATAAGTCATCAAAAACGTGATCACCCCATTCTAGAAACCTCTCACACATAAGAAACCATTCCCTCCAAAAATATTTCCCTTCAAACCTCCATTGTTGGTAAAGCTCAAGAACTACTTGGATCTAGGTTATATATGGGTGAATCATCAAGTTTTAGAGGTTTTCAAGTAGACAAAGGTATGGTGATCTTCATATCTAGTTATTTTTTTTTATTTGGAGAGCCATTCTCAAAGATTTTAAAAGAGAAAAATATGATAAAAGTCCTTCTTCTTCAATATGCCATGGGTTCTTTCTAAAACGTTTTTGCACGATTGAATGATGATTAATTAAAGTTAACACAATTGTTGTATCGTGAATTTTAACCCAATTGCATGATGAACCCATGCTCCTTCAACAAAATGATTTAGCCTTGCATGAGATTTATGATCTATAATTGATATGCATTGAATTATGATTCTATTACATTGAAGTGATTAAATATGATAATATTTACATGAATTTATTTTTAATTGATGTTGAAGGATCCATGAGGATAAATGTATGAAGATTTGAACACAAATAGCCTATGTTTCTACTTTTTGCCTTGAAGTCGATTGGGAGATCGGTTGTGTAGAGTTTTGATTATGTATGAACTGATGTATGAACTGTTTTAGGGTTATATAATGTATGAATTTTGTAGGTTTAAATCCTTAATGATCAAATTAAGAAAGGCTTGCAGGAATTGATCTAGATTTTTAGGCTATGAAGTCAAAAAGCTAAGTGCGGGATGGATCTCCAATTGTTATTAGATGAAGCATGATTACGTCTTGATTTATTATCTAATTATCTACTGCCTAAAGAGTGTATTGTTTGGAAAATATGAATGATGATCAAATCCTTAGAGAATTCATAGTATTGGTAAATTCTTCTATACTCTAGCAAATCGATAAGCCTAAATGCCTATGTTGTAACCTTAATCTTGAAGGTATGTAATTATGGTTTCAATAAACGCAGGTTTATCTACTTCCTTAGACTTATGAATATGTATGAAATATTATCTAAAAATCAATGCAAGGGAAAGTAGCTAATGATCTATGTTATTCTACTTTCGTAGTATGTTGATGTGTTGTATTATGTTATACTATGATGTTGTAGCGACTTATACATGTTTTAGTAAATGTTTAAAGTACATTTAGCTACTGGCATATTTGTGTTATATTTATGAATAAGGTGTATTGATGAATGATGATCAAAGGGTGAGAAATTGGTAAGAATGATTATTCCCTCTAGTCTTCTACTTCTCTATTACTTTAAAGTAATGTTGATGAAGCCTTATATGGAATTGTGTGGTATGTTAAACTTATGGTGGAGGTCTTTATATTATTTTCATTATATATGTATTGACCATGGCCTGGAAGAAAAATTGATGAATATATGATTTACAGATTTAAATGATCACCTTATGAGTAATTGTGCCTATCTTCCTATTGTAGTTGTGATCTAGGTTGTGTTGCTATTGTATGAGGATGTGTATATTCAAGTTAGGGTACTGTATAGGTTATTCCATCGATGTGTTAAAATGGTTGATAGACTCTACACATGTACCCCTTATATGAAAGTTTAAATAGCTAAAGTTAGGAGTCGTGATTATAATCTATATATTGTCTTGTCTCCTATGTTATTATGTGTTGTGTATCATGTTCTTGGAAGTGTAATATGGTATAAGATGGTGGATGCCTCAAGATGTTATTGATAGCCATTATGTGATCATGTTGGTCAATGTACACATACTCTCACTTACATGCATGTTACAAGTAGTATAGATCATTGTGTTTAAATGAAAGGTAGTTCAAATATTCACTAGTGTCCACTACTATACATATAAGGTATATGTATGTGAAGCATGTTATATATTCCTTACTAGGATGACTTGATATGTGTACTAGTATGGGCAAGGATATGGAACCTTGTCTATACATTGAACATGTGTATCTTGATAGGATAGTTCGTAGGTTTGGTTTCTATGTATGTGAAAGTTGAATATATAAACATGTTACGAATATGATGTATATGAAAGAAGGAAGTATGAATGTGCATAGTGTCTTAGTAGGTATGAGAGGATTACACATATAGTTATGCCTATAGACTCATGCATTGGTATATGAACATGTGTGACATTATGTGTTATGTGAAAGGTTTGCTCACGTCTATGTCTACATTCACACACATCAATGATGATCTAGTTAATGGAGGAACATTGAGAGGTGTCTGATAGAATACTCCAAAACTATATAGGTGCTTGAATATTCTATAAGGATATGAATAGTGAATATCCTAAGCCTATGTTTTTATAAATAAATGTAATAAAGGCTTTTCAATAAAGGGAACTTAGCTTAGCACAAAGTGAACTTGTAGATAACGGGGTGACACTTTAAAAATAGGTAAGGTAGTGTTCACTACGGTCCTCATATGAGGGAACGCCACTTCCCCAAGTAGGGGAGGTAGGGTTCACTACGGTCCTCACGGGATGGATAGACTCATGACCCAACAAAGAGTGTAGAGTTTATATTTCCATGATTTCCCCAAGTTCCATAAACTATGCTTGCCACATAGGATCTAGAAAAGTGAATTCACTTAGGTTACTAGGATGTATGTTAATGTTCTACCTTGGATAGATAGGAACACCTTCTATTAGTGTAAGGCTCTACAACACCATATTCTCTGTTTAGCACCCATGGTCTAAGTGTCGGTTGGGGCTATAGTTTCCCTAATGGTAAAACAAACTTTTTAACTATATCGTTAAGGTCTTACTTGACATAAATGAAGTTGTTCTCTCTTACTATGTTGATATATGATTTGGATGTAACGGCTTGGGGTCTCTTGATAGGTTTACAAAGTATGTGTGAGGTTATGGGGCCTTACATTTATATTGCCTTAGTAGACTTAGATTGGGGGCATGAGTTAGGTATTATAAGGTTCAATGTGAAGATAAAAATTAGTATATGTGTATATTGACTAGGAGTTCATTGTAATGTCGTTTTAGTGTTTGTTAACTATGTCTATGTTATGCTATACTTCTATGATGAAATGTTTTGTCTTATGTTAGTTGTTTGTATGGTTTTTCTAAGGTGATGAATTTCACCAAGTATCACTACAGGATTAATTGGGAGGATAAATGAATATAAAGGAGGAGTTCACTGTAGAGTGACCTTAATTTGGACTTAAACTCTATAAGTGATTTTTATGATGTTTGGCCTTTGATTGTGTTTTTATGAAGTATGAAAATGATATATATGCTATTTATAAAGCTTTTATTATGAATTACTCAAAATGGCATGAAGTATGATTTCAAAGAAAATGTCGTTTTTTAATGCATGTTTTTGCATGGTTGCCATACATAGTTCATTCTTGTAGTAATCCCATTCTTCTCTACTTTTTACACAAAGTGGTGCTTATAGATGGTTAAAGGATGTCTTGAATAGTGAAGAGTTTGAAAGGTGATTCCCAAGCTCAAGAAAAGGAATCCTTAAGTCCAAGGATGTCCTAATGTGTACTTATTGTATAGTCTTTAAATATTGTAAAGTTATGTAATGTGTCTTATGGGTCGTGTCCCTAATGTACTCCAAAGTTATTGAGTCTAAGATGGAAAAGAGACTTAGAGCGTATATATGTGTAATGTACTTATATTTTATATGTGTATGAAGTAAAGTTTCTAGTATATGATGTGCTATGAGAAGTTTTAAATTTTCCGCTAACTTTACTATGTCGATGCGATGAATGATAACTATGGGCTTGTATAAGACCTCTGAGATGTCAAGTACGCCGTGTTCCTTCTAGGGGGTTCCCCCGGTCGTGACAACATGTATGAGAAATCCCTTCACATAAAAACCTTTAGACAACACATATTCATACTTCATTAGTCATATTGTTTACATGCATATTAAGATATAAAGCCGCATATGAGAATTATCCTTTCAATGAATACCATTAACATATCATAATCATAGTTATGAATGAGATGTGTGTTTGTGTTGCTCTACATGATCACATCATCGCAACAACATTGTTATTGAGGAAACCACCCTTCAAAGAATCAAAAAAAATATATAATATCCCAAGTCATGGACAACTCACATATAAAGCATTTAGGGACTATAGACCACACACCCACATTTCATCATAGGAGACAAGAACACATTCAATATTGAATAGACAACTCCAAACATGTAAAGGATCACACGTTCATATAAGGTTCTATAGGTAGGGGTCATTATATAATAATACTTCTAATAATAAGCATGTAGACTATACCTTACCCGAATACCATTATTCACAATATGCTTCACATTATCAATACACATTAATCATGATACGAGCATTGAGGACTACATACAAAACCTTCATACTCATGAAAATCATAACATCAATTCACTTTACATGCATTTCCCTCAAGTATATGATCACAACATGTGTATATATACAATCTTGTAAACACCGCTACCAAAAGTAGACCAAACCCTACAGCATCAATTCCAATAGTATAGACTAGAAGTTAGGCAACTTACTCATTCTACAAAAAATGATCATCATAGATCAATCCTCAACAATTAATAATCAATTGATATAGATACCAATTGCATTCAATAATACATCACAATCTAGGCATAATTCAATTAACATCTAATCAATATAACAAAACCCACTTTATTTGCTAAATTGAGAGATTAGGGAGATCATCTGTTCTTGAAGGAATTACATTAAAAATCACCTTAAAACATTTATGAAACATCAATTTATCATTATAATGAATTTGAAAACCATTTGACAATAAACTCATGTTTGGATTGGAAATTGGGAAATTTGATCTTAAAAATACATTGAAAAATCTTTTATAGAATTTCTTAGATGAAAGTATAAAGGAATAAAATTATTTAATATAATAAAATCACACTAAATTTGGAGAATAATCAGTTTTAAATCCATCGCCTAGCTGGATTTTGAGCTTAGCCTCTAATGGAGTTCTATAGAGATTTTTATTTGAGAGTGAAAGGTTTTATTTGAAGATTGAATTATATTTTTGGGTTTCAATGTTTTAAATAACTTAAAATGCCATAAAATAGGTAAAATAACCATCCACCCTCTAATCAGAACGTTGGTTGAATTTACCAACTCACCCCTAGTGTAACACACCAAAAGTCGTAGACCTAATCTAGAGCCTTACTTGAGTTCATAACACTTGAAACACCGTTATAAGATCTAAAATAATTTTTTTAATCCATTTAGGAAGTGCTAGAGTCAAGGAACGTCTATGACATACGGAGATTTGTGAAAGAGGTGCTAGTGTACCTTAGCCTATTTCATTGGGTTTTAGGAGTTCGAATTTGATGAAAATTGGTTGAAAGGTGTAAAACTAGTGTTAGAGTATTTTTAGGGTTGAAACATCCGGGTTGGAATCCCCAAGAAAAACCCTAAGGGACCTTGAGAAACACCTTCCATTTTGGCCAAAAAGCTGCCAAAGACACTAGCCACCTACGGTTGCCATCGATGGGGCGTAGGTTGGACGAAACGACGTAGGTTGGACGATGGGGTGTCGATTCCGCCTTCATTGTGGGCTTAGATATTTTCCAAAAATGTTTAAATGCATACTCTCTGACCCATTCTACGGACGTGCAGGACGGTGGGAGGCAGTGCGTGTCAACTGACCTACTGACCGTATGTCGGGGTCTCTTAGTTCAGGCCTCCAACTTTCACAGTTAAGCTTAAGTCTTTTCATTTAATTATTTATTCAGTTAGGGGTTTAATTATGGATAAGGTGTGGTTAATTAGGTTAGTTAAATGACTATATAAACCACCCTAAGCCTTAACCCAACTTAACACCCCCAATTCCCAAACTCAAATTACTCTTCCTTCTCTCTAAATTCTCTCTCACCCAAAGAAGAACTCCTTATGATGTCAACGTAAAGAGCAGTGGGGCTTCAATAACACCATGTTCCTCCACCAATCTTCAAGAAATGTAAAGGCATGGGAAACTTTCACCTTTGGGATATCTTTCCCCAAAGGGTTCTTCAAAATTGGTTCCAAAAAGATGAATTTCATATGGGTTTCTTCCCATTCCGGGATTGATCTTTCTAGCTGCATTGTTCTTGATTTCTATTGGTTATTATGAGTATATTATGATATATTATTGATTAATTGTGTTAATTCTTCATGTTAAACCTTCTATGTCGTAGGGATGATCCCAATTCCCTAACCATAGATTATGAACTCTTGTTGAATTAATTAAGATTTTTATAATTGACTTAGATATTGTGTTACATACTATTGTGTGATTATATAACACCTATTTTTAGTGGAATTGGATGGTTGATGGTAAAACCTTGGTTGATGGCTTGTGAAGGATATTGGGTAAGTCTTTGTGTTCTCAAACCTTTACTTCAATTATGATGTCTTCTACTTGGTGATGAAGTTCAATTGAAGTGTATCTTGTGATTAGATTATGTAGGGTTTGTATGATGATGCAATAAAATGTATTGATTATGTGATTTGTGAGATTATGACTAAGATGTAATAATATAAGGTTGGTTATCAATTGCTTGTGTGCCTTATTATGATATGATGATGTTAATGTGCTAATCTAACATATGAGGGTTGTATTGAAAGGGCATTGTCATGCAATTCCAATTTAGATAATGACTATGAATAACTAAGTGGTATTCCCTTATGACCTAAACTAAGTTATTATTTTTAAAGAAAGGCATTATAAAAGGGACTCTAGCTCAGCACTGAGTAAACTAGTAGTTATTAGTTTCACTTCCCTAGTAGGGAAGTTAGGTTCACTATACACTCATGACATAGAGGCTACAATGCCAAAGGAATAAAGATGGTCTCAACTATGTCTCCTAGTTCTAGAACTATGTTTCCTCCATAGGAATACTAGCTAGTGGAACCACATAGATGCTATGTTCATGCTTGACACTACTTTGGAAAGTAGACAACCTTGTTTTTGTGTAGGGTTTTCCTGACACTAGATTCCACATTTTGCTCTTGTGGTCCATGTTGGTTTAGGGAAGTTTCCTCAACAGTAAAAAGATGTAATAATGTGAACACTAGCTAGGGTGACTTAAGGGGTTTGACTTGGTCTTGGTAAGGTTGGTATGATGATTCAATTGAAATGTCTTGATTATGTGACTTGTGAGATTATGACTAAGATGTAATGATATGCGGTTGTTAAGAATTTCCTATGGGTCTTAGTATGATATAATGATGTTAATGTGCTAATATCACATATGAGAGTTGTATTGAAAGGGCATTCTCATGAATTTCCTATTGAGGTAATGACTATGACTATATAAGGGTAGTCCCATATGACCTAAATTAAGTTATGATTGTTAAAGATTGACATTTTAAAAGGTAATCTAGCTTAGCACCGAATGAACTAGTAGTGTGGAGTGTCTCTTCCAAAGTAGGGAAGGCAGGTTCACTAAACACTCATGAGATAGAGGCTACACCGACATAGGCATAAAGAAGGTCTCAACTATGTCTCCTAGTTCTAGAACTATGTTTCCTCCATAGGAATACTAGCTAGTGGATCCACTAAGATGATATGTTCATGTTTGGCTCTACATTGGCAAGTAGACCACCTTCTTTTTGTGTAGGGTTTTCATGATATTTGATACCATATTTAGCTCCCCTGGTCTATGTCGGTTAAGGAAAGTGTTCTTGAAAGTAAAATGAAGTAATAATGTGAACACTAACAAGGATGACTTAAGAGGTTTGACTTGGTCTAGGTAAGGGTATGGGACACTACCTATTCATTGCACTAGTTGACCTTGAGGGAAGTCATAGAGGATTGCTCATATTTTAGTATGTTCTCATGTTCATAAAAGGTAAATGTTGTGAATATGTTGACTTCACATGTTGATGATCCTATATGATGTTAGTTTCACTTATAAACATTATATTGGTCTTTATTGCTGAATATGATGATGACTATTATTGATGCTTTTTTGTGTTGAGTTAGGAATTACTTGTGATCCTTTGTTTGGTTTATTTGGTTGAGTGAGGTTATAGCACTTGACTTGGTCATTGCACATGTAGGTTAAACGGTTTGTTATATGTAAGGGTCATGCTTATGTTATAATGTTATGAACTCTTATACATGCTTTGTGGTTATAACATGATGTTGGAGTTTTTTTGGTTATGTACTTTAATATGTTATTATACATGTTGATTTGACTATACTTGACGATATTGGTGTTCTGTTGTATGTGGTATGACTTATGGAATATGTGATGATTTTCTTATATGGGTTCTTGTTTTCTGCATAAAGCTTTTCAAAGTAACTTAGCACGTTGTTGATCAAATGTCCCCTTTATCACAATTTCTAAGTTTATGTGTGATGTATTTCCATACATAGAACAAGTGATGTACTAACATATATTTCTCTGTTTCCCCCCAACATTTTAGGTTCCAGTAGTTGAAGGGTTAGTTGCCAATCTGCAAGGAAGGCTTGGATCATTTCTGCAAGTGTGGGTATGTCCTCAAGATCTGTGGATAATTCCTTTCTCACTCTACCTATATTACTTGTTATTGTCCATGGTCATTTGTTTCACTCTTATTGTTCAAAGAAAATGTTGTAATCCCTAAGTGGCAATTATACATTTGTGTAAGGGCTACGCCCAAATTGTTCTATTCTATTTAGATGGTTTCTATGAGACATCCCTATTAAGACTATATTTTGTATATTGTATATGTGACATAATAGTAAAAATCTATGTAACCACCCTATGTGACGAGTCTAAGTAAAATCCCTATGTATATATATGATGTGTAAGTAAGAGGTTTATACGAAACTCATGATTTAGATGTAGATGAAAAGTTTCAATTTTCCGCACTTTTTAACCTATTAATGTAATAAGGAATGCTAAGAGGATAGTCTTAGTCCTCTCCGAGGATGATGATGCCGGTTACGTCTAGAGGGTGCTCCCCGGATGTGATAAACTTGGTACCAGAGCATGAGGTTGAATATCCCAAGAGTCAATGTCTCATCAAACCACGTCTGTGTAAATTCTTATTCATAATTGTGAAGGGCATCACACTTATGAATGAGAGACTGCCTGATGCTTAGGAAATTATCATTTTCTTGTTATTCCTAGCTCATGCCTCTAGAGTCTTACTTTATGTGAATATTCGTCTAAACCTTGCAATATGATTATAGGTATCACTACTAGAAGGGCATCCACAAAAAGGGCAGAAAAATGGAATTCTAATGCGGGTGTGAATGACCACCAAGCTCTTCTGCAAGACAATCAAGTTCCTCCATTTGAGCAAGTTCCTATGGGTGATCAAATTCCTGTTGTTCCTACACCTATGACGGATGGAGAGATAAGGTCAGTGTCACGACCCAAATCTGGGCCGCGACTGGCACCCACACTTACCCTCCTATGTGAGCGAACCAACCAATCTAAACCTTAACATTTCAAGGTAATATCAACATAAAGTAATGCGGAAGACTTAAACTCATTAATAAAATCAATAACTATTATTATTCCCAAAATCTGGAAGTCATCATCACAAGAACATCTATAATCAAATTACTAAACTAAGAGTATTCTAAGAAGCTAAAAATACATAAGAAGCTAGTCCATGCCGGAAGTTCAAGGCATCAAAACGACTAAACAGGTTGTTACAATAGATACCAATTTACCCATCGTTCGTCCCCCAACGATCAAAAGAAGGAAAACATGGGCGAAAAGGAGTACCTGAATCTGTAAATAGATGTGGGTATTTTTCTCGCATATCCGCCTCCTTCTCCCAAGTGGCTTCTTCAACGGGTCGATTCTTCCATTGCACCTTGATGGATGCAATCTCTCTTGACCTCAACTTGCGAACTTCTCTATCTAAAATAGCAGCAGGCTCCTCCTCATAAGACAAGTTCTCATCAAGCAAAACTGAATCCCAACGGATAATGTAGTTTCCATCCCCATGGTATCTTTTCAACATTGACACATGGAATACCGGATGTACTCCGGACAGCCCTGGAGGCAAGGCTAACTCATAAGCCACCTCTCCTACTCGCTTAAGTACTTAAAATGGTCCAATGTACCTTGGACTTAGTTTACCCCTTTTACCAAACCGCATCACCCCTTTCATTGGTGAAACTTTCAACAAGACTTGTTCACCCTCCATGAACTCTAAGTCTCTAACCTTTCGATCTGCATATTCTTTTTGTCTACTTTGCGCCGCTAGAAGTTTTTCTTGAATAGACTTCACTTTCTCTATCGAATCCTTCAAAAGGTCAGTACCCCAAGGCCTAACCTCAAATGCATCAAACCAACCAATGGGAGACCTACATCTCCTACCATACAATGCTTCAAATGGAGCCATATCAATGCTTGAGTGATAGCTATTATTGTATAAAAACTCCGCTAAGGGTAAGAAGCTATCCCAATGGCCACCAAACTCTATCACACATGCACGAAGCATATCTTCCAACACTTGAATCGTTTTCTCAGACTGACCATCGGTCTGAGGATGGAACGCAGTACTAAGGTCAAACCTAGTACCCAATTCCGCATGCAATGTTTTCCAAAACTTAGAAGTAAACTGCGTACCTCTATCTGATATGATGGACAGTGGAACCCCATGCAATCGAACGATTTCTGAGATATAGATCTTGGCTAACTTCTCGGCATTGTATGTCACCTTAACCAGAATAAAATGAGCAGATTTAGTTAACCTATCAACAATCACCCAAATGGAGTCATACTTACCCATTGTCCTTGGAAGACCAACCACAAAGTCCGTTGCAATTCTCTCCCATTTCCATTCCGGAATGGGCATTCTCTGAAGTGTTCCTCCGGGCCTTTGGTGTTCATACTTTACTTGTTGACAGTTTGGACACTTGGCAATAAAGTCAACAATATCACGCTTCATTCTACTCCACCAAAAGTGTTGCTTTAGGTCACGATACATCTTGGTTGCACCCGGGTGTATAGAATACCTTGAACTATGAGCCTCTATCAGAATAGTGTTGATCAAATCATCGACGCGGGGTACACATACCCTTCCCTTGATTCTCAAAACACCTTCCTCATCTATTTGTGCTTCCTTAGCCTCCCTTCGCAATACTTTATCTTGGATTCGCCTTAGTTTCTCATCATCAAACTGTTTTCCCTTAATTTTGTCAAGAAAAGAAGATCTTGACTCCACACAAGCCAACAATCCTCCCTTCTCATTTACTTATAATCTCATCAAGTCGTTAGCTAGAGTCTGAACCTCTCTAGCTAATGGGCGTCTAGAGGCTTGCAAGTGGGCTAGACTTCCCATGCTTCCCGCCTTTCTACTTAAAGCATCCGCTACAACATTCGCCTTCCCCGGATGATACAAAATGGTGATGTCGTAGTCCTTCAGTAGTTCCATCCATCTTCTCTGTCTCAAGTTCAAATCTTTCTGAGTAAAGACATACTGAAGGCTACGATGATCCGTGTAGACCTCTCACTTAACCCCATATAAATAGTGTCTCCATTGCTTTAATGCAAACACCACCGCAACCAATTCCAAATCGTGGGTCGGATAGTTACGTTCATGCACCTTTAATTGCCTTGAAGCATAAGCAATCACACTCTTCTCTTGCATTAGTACTGCACCCAAACCAGAATAGGATGCATCACAATAAACAATGAAGTTCTTACCCTCTACTAGTAAGGTAAGGATAGGTGTGGTAGTCAACAAAGTCTTGAGCTTCTGAAAGCTTTCCTCACATTCGTCCGACCATACAAATGGAACATTCTGCTTAGTCAAGTTCGTCAATTGGGAAGCAATAGAAGAGAATCCCTTGACAAATCGGCGGTAGTAGCTTGCTAACCCAACAAAGCTCCTTATTTCCGACACATTAGTAGGTCTTACCCAATTCTTCACTGTCTCAATCTTAGAAGGATCCACCATCACTCCGTCCTTAGAAACTACGTGCCCCAAGAAGGACACTGCATCTAGCCAAAACTCACACTTAGAGAACTTGGCATAAAGCTTTTTCTCCCTCAACATTTCCAATACCATTCTCAAATGCTCTTCATGTTCCTTCTTGCTCTTTGAGTATACCAATATATCATCAATAAATATGATCACGAAGAGGTCCAAATATGGCTTAAAGATCCCGTTCATCAAGCTCATGAACGCAGTAGGGGCATTCGTAAGACCAAAAGACATCACTACAATTTTGTAATGCTCATACCTCGTTCGAAAAGCAGTCTTTGGCACATCCGTTGCCCGTATTTTCAATTGATGATAACCGGATCTCAAGTCAATCTTAGAGAAGACACAAGCACCTTGTAACTGATCAAACAAGTCATCAATGCGGGGAAGAGGATACTTGTTCTTTATGGTTACCTTGTTTAGTTGTTTGTAGTCTATACACATTCGAAAACTCCCGTCCTTCTTCTTCACAAACAAAACCGGAGCACCCCAAGGAGATGCACTTGGTCTAATAAAGCCTTTGTTCAATAACTCTTGAAGTTGTGCCTTTAACTCTCTTAACTCTGCGGGAGCCATTCTATAAGGGGGTATAGAAATGGGGCGTGTGCCCGGTTTGAGATCGATACAGAAGTCAATATCCCTATCTGGTGGCATACGAGGAAGATCTGCAGGGAACACATCCAGAAACTCACGGACTAGTGAAACCGACTCAATCGAAGGCACTTGGGTAGTGTCATCCTTGAGATATGCCAAGAAAGCTAAACACCCTTTACTAACCATTTTCTTATCACAAAGAAAGGAGATGATACGCACCGGATTGGAAGTGTAGTCACCCTCCCACACTAACGGATCTGTCCCAGGCTTGACTAACGTCACAGTTTTAGCATTACAATCCAAGATCGCAAATTGTGGAGAAAGCCAAGTCATACCCAGAATTACATCAAAATCATCCATTTCTAAGATAACCAAATCTACATAAGTGTTGCTCCACACAAAGTTCACCAAACAAGACCTATACACCTTTTCAACTACCACAGACTCACCCACCGGAGTAGAAACACGAATAGGCATATCAAGTAATTCACAATGTAAATTTAGACCATTAGCAAATGAGGAAGATACATAAGAAAATGTGGATCCAGGATCAAACAATACAGAAGCCATGCAATCACAAACCAAAAGATTACCTGTGATGACAACATCAGATGCCTCCGCTTCAGACCGCCCAGGGAAAGCGTAACAATGGGCCCTATCGTTCGTCTGTCCGTTGCCCCTACCTTTTTGTGATGTAGTGGCTCCAGTTTGCCCATCGCCTCGACGTTTTGTTGACCACCATTTCCTCGATCACCACGTCCTCCAGAATAACGGCCTCTATCATGACCACCTCTACCTCTAACATTTGGAGGTCTGTAACTCTGTTTTGGACAATATCTCTTAATATGTCCAATCTCTCCACATCCATAACACTCTCTGGGTTCATGCATAGGTCTCTCAGAGAAGTGTTGACCGGTCGGAGGTGGACCCCCAACTACAGTCTGTAGTGAAGACTGAATTGGTCGGACTGATTAACTTCCCGAACCCTGTCCTCTAGTGTAAGCACCATTAAACTCACCTCCCTTTTGAAACCTTTTTGATGTCGATGTCGGGGTGAAGTCGTCTGGCTTCACTCCTTCCACTTCTATCACAAAGTCTACCACCTCTTTGAAGGATTTTGCCGTTGCCGCTATCTGTAAGGCCGAAATCCGCAATTCGTACCTCAACCCCTTCACAAACCGGCGAATTCGCTCTTGTGGACTGAAACACAGTTGGGTGGCATACCGGGATAATGCACGAAACTTAGCCTCATATGCATTGACCGACATCCTACCTTGCTCTAGGCTCAAGAACTTATCCCTTTTCCTATCCCTCAAAGTTAGGGGGATATACTTCTCCATAAACAAGCTAGAGAATGAGGCTCAAGTCATAGGTGGTGCCTCTGTTGGTTGACACTCAATATGTGACCGCCACCACAGTTTGGCGTTCCCTTGAAACTGATAACTCACGAACTCAACACCAAACCGTTCTACTATACACATCTTCTGTAGTAGCTCATGATAGTCAACCAGAAAATCGTAAGCATCCTCAGATTCCGCACCCTTGAAGACTGGAGGTTTCAATTTCAAGAACTTACTGAAAAGTTCATGCTGATCATTTGTCATTATAGGCCCAGTAGTCAGGCGTGGAAACGTGCCTATTTCCAATGGAACATCCATGCGGGGAGCCATAGTAGCCGCATGTTGTACCTCCGGAGCCTAAGGTGCTGGTGCAGAAAAGATTGGTGGTGTCTGGCCCTGATCAGATAACCCGCAAAGATAAGCCATAACCTGATTGATCATCTCTGGGGTAGGTTGGGGTGGCATTTCCTTATTTTGCACTTGTTCATTTTCCCCATCCTCCCCTTCTCTTATTACTTCCTCAGTCGGTGGAGGAGTCACTGCCCTAGTATCAGATGGGTTAGGCGCTCCTCCTCTTCCCCTAGAGGACGTCCTCCCACGACCTCTACCACGGCCCCTTGCCGCTGTTCTTCCTCGAGCCACAGCCCCAGTGGCTGGCTCAGTTGTTTCATGTCTGGCCGGTTTTGGTGTTGGCGTAGTCATTGCTCTAGTTCTAACCATCTACGAAAGAGAGTGAAGATGGTCAGATACCAATTCGTATCGCCTAGATACCAATTGGACTCAAGTAGTAGCACGAAAGGAAGGATGAAAGAGTGAAATTTTCCTAAAGTCTTATAGCCTCTTAAGGAAAAGTAAAGGCGTCCCCCTACCGTTTCTTAAGACTCTACTAGACCTGTTCTTGTGTGATGAGACCAACGAACCTAATGCTCTGATACCAAGTTTGTCACGACCCAAATCCAGGCCGCGACTGGCACCCACACTTACCCTCCTATGTGAGCGAACCAACCAATCTAAACCTTAACATTTCAAGGTAATATCAACATAAAGTAATGCGGAAGACTTAAACTCATTAATAAAATCAATAACTATTATTATTCCCAAAATCTTGAAGTCATTATCACAAGAACATCTATAATAAAATTACTAAACTAAGAGTATTCTAAAAGCTAAAAATACATAAGAAGCTAGTCCATGCCGGAAGTTCAAGGCATCAAGACTTGAAGAAGAAGATCCAATCCAAGCTACAAGCATTAGCTCACCCTGAATTTCCGATGTAGTAAGACTGGCTTGAGTTACTTTTGAGTCGAAGATGACGGCACGTTTGCTGCACTCCACAAATAAACAAGAAGAAAACAATAAAAGTAGGGGTCAGTACAAAACACGGGTACTGAGTAGATATCATCGGTCAACTCAAAATAGAAAACAGTATGTATTAAGCAATATCATAAAATCAACTAATATCCTTAGCATGCAGCATTTACAGTTACCATAACCCTTGGTTACAAAACCAAGCACATCAATGAGGACTCACACCTCCTCATCATACTCATTTGGGAATTTAGTTCATTAGATTGGATATATTAACATATTTCAAGATTCATTATCTTTATTCCCCTCGTGTCGGTACGTGACACTCCGCTCCTCAATATACTATCCTGGTGTTGGAACGTGACACTCCGATCCTCATTCTATCCTGGTAACGGAACGTGGCACCCGATCCATATTCTATCCTGGTACCGGAACGTGGCACCCGATCCATATTCTATCCTGGTGTCGGAACGTGACACCCGATCCATATTCTATCCTGGTACCGGAATGTGGCACCCGATCCATATTCTATCCTGGTGTCGAAACGTGACACCCCCGATCCATATTCTATCCTGGTGTCAGAACGTGACACCCGATCCATATTCTATCCTGGTACCGGAACGTGGCAGCCGATCCATATTCTATCCTGGTGTCGGAACGTGACACCCGATCCATATTCTATCCTGGTACCGGAACGTGGCACCCGATCCCGTAATCTCACCACTTTCGTTCATCAAGCCTTCTTTTATACCAAGGCATCATCATTAACAAAGTAGATTAGGGTTTCTTTTCAAGATTTGGGATTCAATAGCTTCATCATGCTTATTTATTCACAATTACATAATCATAGCATTCATGCAAGCATACAATTAAGCATATAGAAGGTTTACAATACTACTAACACATATCATTCGCTATTAAGAGTTTACTACGAATAGCATGAAAACCATAACCTACCTCCACCGAAGAATTGAAATCAAGCAAGTTAATCCTCAAAGCTTGGTGCTTTCCTCTTCTCTCGATCGTTTCTCTCTCTCCCTACTTGTTCTTTCTGTTTTCTTATTCAAACCCTCTTTCTTTTACCCAAATTATTATATAATTAAGAATAAAAGATGGCAATAATACCCCACTAATTAACTTAAGGTTACCTCTTTTAACCCCCAAGAATTTGAGTTATTAATATAAACCCACGAAATATATAATTATAGCAGGAATAGTCCAAAACGCCCCTTTAAAACTTAACACGAAATCCGACTCCAACTGGGATTACGCAAGTTGTGACGGGCCGTCGCGCCTGCGACGGTCCGTCCTGCTGTCCGTCGCATAGTTCAGAAACTTGATTTTAGGTTAAGGGCCTGTGATGGTCCGTCACACCTGTCACGGTCCGTCCTGCCACTCCGTTACGAAGTTCAGAGAGTCGATTTTCAGTACCCAATTTCAGATTTTCTAAGTGTTTTGAAACGAGACCCTGCGACGGTCCGTCGTGCCCCTGACGGTCTGTCGTTGGGTCCGTCGTCTCAGCCAGTTTTTTCCAGAATAAAATCTGCTGCTCAAAACGACTAAACAGGTTGTTACAGTCAGCCTTTCTCAACTTGGATCAAGCCATGACCTCTCAAGCTAATGTTGTAACTTCTCAAGTCCAAGCTATGACGGCACAAGTGAATCGCGAAGTTGTACCTCATATGACTCAATATGCTTGCACGATATATTCTTATTTGAGACACTTTACTATGATGAACACTTCTATGTTATTCGGGTCAAAAGAGGGTGAAGAACCTCAAAACTTTGTAGATAAGGTCTACAAGATCTTATTTGCTATGGTTGTGAGTTCGAATAAGAAAGTCGAGGTGGCGGCCTATTAACTCAAACATCTGGCCTAAACTTAGTATACACAATAGATGGACAATATTATGCTTAGAGGTGTTCTAGTGACTTGAGAGATCTTCAAAAAGGGCTTTCCTTCATAGGTTCTTTTCTAGAGAGTTGAGGGAGGCTAAGGTTGAAGAATTCATCAACCTTCGTCAAGGAGGTATGAGTGTACTTGATTACTCCTTGAAGTTTACTATATTTTACAAGTATGCTCCATCCTTGATGTCTAACCCAAGGGATGAGATGAGTCTTTTTATTACGAGAGTGTCCGAAGACTTTGTAGAAGAATGTCCTTCGGCTATGCTTCATGATAATATGAATATCTCTCGTCTAATGGTTCATGCTCAAAAAGTTAAAGAAAGTAGACTAAAGAGCAAGAATAGACAGGCCAAGAGGATCAAGTATTACGGGAGTGGTTCTTGAAGGGGAAGGTTGGAAATTCAAGATAAGGCTATATTCAAGAAGAGTTTATCCAATCAAGTTCATTCTACGTTTCCCAAGGCTCGTGATGATAGGGTGTCCAACCCTAAGTCTCAAAAGGGAAGAGGTACTAGTTTACCAAGCAATAAGCTTACTTGTGGAAAGTGTGGCAAGAAGCATATGGGTGAGTGTCTAGTTGGGACGGGCAAGAGCTATGGGTTTCGCAAAAGTGGTCACAAGGTTGGAGATTGCCGTAATGTGAAGGGGAAAGACAAAGGATGTGGGAAATCTCAAACAAGATGTTCTAATGTAGATGCTCCAAGAAAGAATCACTTTTATGCTCTCGTTCTAGGCATGAACAATAGAGTTCTCCTGATATAGTGAACCGTATGTTAAAAGTCGTATCTATTGATGTTTATTCTTTACTTGATTCGGGTGCTACATTGTCTTTTGTTACTTCTTTAGTAGCTAGCAATTTGATATTTTACCCGATATTCTTAATGAACCTTTTATGGTGACTACCCCGGTAGGTGATTCGGTAGTTGCAAAGAGGGTGTATAGAAATTGTCCTACAATATTATCCGATAGAGTTACTCATGTTGAACTAGTAGAACTTGATATGGTCGATCTTGATGTCATATTGGGAATGGATTTGTTGAATCATTTTTTGCTTCCATTTATTGTAGAACTAGAGTTGTTAAGCTCAATTTTCCTAATGAATTCGTCATAGAGTGGAAGGGGACAAATTCTATTTCTAGAGGTCTTATTATATCTTGTTTTAAATCTTTTAAGATGACCTCTGAAGGTTGTTTATACAATATTGTAAGAGTCAAAGATTTAGACTCCGAAAATCCTCCCACTGAGCTAATCCCCGTAGTGAAGGAATATCCAGAGGTCTTTCCTAATGATCTTCCTAGATTCCCTCCCGATTCAATTACACTTTATTGGATGGTTCCGGACGAATTGAAAGAGTTGAAGCCTCAACTCAAAGACTTGCTAGACAAGGATTTCATTCGTCCTAGTATTTATCTATGGGGTGCTCCGCTGTTTTTTGTGAAGAAAAAGGATGCGTCCCTTTGGATGTGTATTGATTATGGATAACTCAATAAATTCACGATTAAGAACAAGTATCATCTCCCTAGAATCAATGTTTTGTTTGATCAACTCCAAGGTACAAGTTACTTTTCTAAGATTGATTTGAGGTCGGGTTAACACCAACTTAGGGTGAGAGGTGAAGATATACCTAAGACGGCTTTCCGAACTAGGTATGGTCACTTTGAGTTTCTAGTGATGTCGTTTGGGTTGAAAAATGCCCTCGCATCTTTTATGGATGTTGACACCCAATTTTGACCGACCTTTGAGCATGTTTAGGAATACTATTCAATTAAATACGCATTTTAAATTTTAGAATTTTTAATCGACTTTGCTTGAAAATTATATATTGTAGTATGTTTTACTCTATAAAATTATCGTAAATATTATTAAAATATTTTTAAAATTATTAATGAATTCCAAATATTTTAAAGTTTAAATGATTTTCAACTACATAAAAATATTTTAATATATGTAGTATTTTAATTAAAAAGCAATTCCTACACTTTCCTTAAATTTTAAATTCTAGCCTATTCTATAATAATTTCTTTCAATTCTAGCTACTCTAATTAAATTTTATTTCAAACATAGCCCCTCTTTTATTTCAATTTTAGCAATTTTAATTGTCATTGTAGCCATTCCATATTCAATCCAATCTGATTTCATTACATCTCATCTCTTAATCTCATCCATCTATTTTATTAATCGAATCCTTGCCCTTCATTTCAAATTAGATCAACGATTATGATTAAATCTCCTATTCTCCCCTTACCAAAAGACCCAAAAACCTAAAAATTAACTCATTCTTCTCTCTTCCTCTCCAACCAGCAGCCAGCCGCTCCCTCTTTTCCTCCCTCTCCCGTGGCTCCTCCTCCCTTTTCCGACCAGCCGCCACCCCTCCCTTCTCCCTCCCTCTCCAAGCCGCCAGCCTTCCTCTCTCTTCCTCCCCTCTCCCGTCGCTCCTCCTCCTCCTTCTCCTCCCCCTTGTCCTCTCTTCTCTCTTTTCTCTGGCAGCGAGCAGCTTTACCGGCCAGCTGCCAGGCGACAAGCACCACCGGCAGCCCACGCAGCAGCGCCTGGAGAGGCACACGACGCAGCAGCGGCAACGCCAGCCAGCATTCCCTTCGTCCCCCTCTCTCCAGTCGTCTCTTTCTCTCCCCCTTCTTCCCGATCCCCCCTCCAAGTGGTGGCAGTCGCCCCTCTCTCCCTTTCCCTCTCCTTCGTTTCCCCCCTCATCCCTTCTCTCTTCTCCCTTTTGCCCCTCTTCTCTTCTCCTTCTTCTTTTGCAGGCAACAGCCGCCGCTCTGGCCGGCGACAGCCACCAGAAGATGCAGCAGCCAGGCGAGGCAACCAACGGCTCCAGCAACTCCACGCAGCAGCAGCAGACAACAACTCCCACCAGTAGTCCAGACAGCGAGACAACGAGCTTGATGAATTTGAAAACGGTTAAAGACGGATTTTTCACAAATCCGTCCAGGTCCGTTCTCTTTTGATTAAAATCGCTTTTATTTTTAATTTAATTTTTTGGTGTGGCTGATTTTTCAATGCTTTGCTTGTCGCATGTTAAAATTATACGAAATCACTATCTTGAACAAGTTATATTGGTAATGATCTGTGATTTTGTTTATTTCTTTGATCCATATAAATATGCCCTTGCGTTATATGCTTTAGTTCCTAGTATCCTTTGAGGTTTTCTACTGATTTGAAAATTTTAGTTTTTGACTCAATATTTGGCTTTCATAATCTGTCTGCAATATGTTTACTCCCTCCTTTCCATGATTCTTAAAATTGGTTAATAAATCTTGATGAAAATTCAATTTGTTTTCATCTATTTTAATTAATGGATTAAATAAGTTATTGATCATGCTTAAATCTATGAATCATTGCAATATCCATGCTCACACAAATGATTGGAGTCAATAATGATTTTGTTTGATTTTGGTTTAATTTGATTAATTTGTTTTTCATACTATGGTAATTTTGACATATTAATCGTTTCCTATTATTAAATATAGACAATATTTTATATTATTTAATATATGAGCAACTCTAAATGTAATTTCTTCTAACCTTTAATATTTATGTTTAGTTTATATGATTGAATTAATACAATGTCTAAAACATTCTTTTCTAGTTCATTTTACATGATGTATTATGGTAAAATTGAAATTGTTTGTCTTAAGTTTGACATATTTATTACTTGTTTTTATATTCAAAAATAATTGTAAAATAGTTATGTTTTAGCTCTTATTTGTTTAAGGTAAAAGAATATTATCTTCCTTACTTTACTCTTTCTCATTTTTTTTAATGAAATATAAAATAAATAAAAAAAAATCTGATTTGTCTCTCATTAAAAAATAAAAAATAAATAAATAATAATAATATTTCTCTTGCTAATTTATTCTTGCTTATATTTGGAAGTGATATATTTTTATTTTTGGCTGATTTGAACCTCCTTTAAAATAACGAAAACACATATTTAATTGACTCCTTTAAATATCTCTTTTCCTTATTTGTTTCCCCCTCTTTGCTATATAAATAAGACCCCTCCCTTCATTAACTCACACACTCATTCACTCTCAATCACAAATTATCTCAACACTCTCCCTTCTCTCATTGCTCTCTTGCTACTCTAACAATACATTAAGAATCCGGTAATTATTCAAGTGTTCTTCATCCCTATTTTACTACTTTGTTCGAGTAAAAGTTGAATCAATTTGTTTTGCTTAACTGGTTAGTAGTCTTAACATTCACACTATCTTTCATTAATACATTTGTGTAAGCTATTGTTTTTTTTCTATATATAAAATTTGTTATTGAACAATTGCATATTGTCTCACCTTGACTAATAAGTGTGATTACTTGTATAGTTATTTGATTGCTTTGACAGGTTTCAAACTTGAAGTTCAAGTTGAAGATCAATTGAAGAAAGATTTATTGTTTATTTGAATGTATGTATATATATATATATATATATATATATATATATATATATATATATATATATATATATATTTATATATATATATATATATTTATTTATTTATTTATTTATTTATTTTTCTATTTTATTTATTCGAATGTTGTAACATTTGTAACTCTAAAGATCATATATATATATATATAAATTTATTTGGGGGGTCGTCTAGGGGAGGGGGATTTATATGTCTACTTGTTCATTGTAAATTTTTAGAAATCATGCCTATAGGTTTGTCTTTAACCACCTAGAATTATTGTTTGTAGGTGTTATAATCCATTCAGTTTTTTGATGCTTTGTTAATAAGTCTAAAAAATAATAAACTAGATTCCATTAATTTTTAATGTTAAAATCAAATTATAATAATTTAGTAGACTGATTAGGTGTTTTAACAATGTTATAACTTTTAGCACTGTCTTGTCATGTAGAAATCATGCCTAAGGATTAATTTGTTCATATCATTTAGATTTACAAAAATTATGTATATATGTGTTATTTTTTTTTTGAACACCTAGAAATCATGTCTATAGGCTTGTAAATAAACTTTTAACATATCCATAAAAAAATGGAACTTGTTTGTTCATATATGTGCCCTTCCCCTAAAATTAGTTAATATTATTTCATGAGTAATCCCATTTGCCTTCTTGAAGATTTCCGCATTCCTAGAAATATGTTATTTTCTTAAAATAATAATGATACTAAAATCATTTCATGCATTTAACAAATTATTTGGCTTTGAATATATGTTATCGTAAAACCTTTGCATTTAATAAATTTACCACCTTAATGTTCTACTAGTTTTAGTACTTATAAAGTTTTGCAACATAATTTTCTTAAAAGACATTATTCAATCTTCCTTTGAAATTGTGGATTGATTATGACACTATTTTTGAAACAAATTACAAGTACTATCTCCTAACCTATCGTTAGTGGGAAAGTCAAAGGAACTATGAGGTCTAGTTCCAATTCTTAAACCGACTCATCCTCGGAAGTACCACTTACCCTTGAATTTCAAAGGGAATTATGTGTATCTATATGTAAATGTTTATGTGCCTATATGCAAACTAAATTTTTTAAATCATTTTTTTTCAAAAAATAAACTCTTGTTTTTTTTAAACCGACCTCAAATCAAAATTGTTTCTATGGTGGAGGAGCGCGATCAACAATATCGTGGCATCATCCTTATAAAGAAACAAGCATTTTTTTAAAAAAAAATTTCATATTCAAAACTTGCTCAATTTTTAAAACTTTAGTTTCGCATATGTTAATTGCTTAATATTTGCAAATTTTGTTTATAACATAGTGTCACATGCTTAATAAAAATAAAACTTGATTGTTTATTTATTGCTATCACCTAGCCTTGCAGGCTCAAATTAATGAAAATAGTATTAATTGTTTTTGTATTTGTTATCACATAGCAAGGTTAAATAAACTATGAAATGAAGTGACTTTGATTGCTAATTGTAACCCCCACATAGACTGCATGAGATACGGCCGGGACCCACACTTGTGGACCTCGAGGGATGCCTAACACCTTCCCCTCAAGGTAATTTGAACCCTTACCCTAATCTCTGGCTCGTTGACTTTAGTTAGATTTAGTTAGGTTAGATAGGTGCCCTAACGCGCCTTAATTCGTTAGGTGGCGACTCCAAACTCGAAAAATCCCAAAAGAGTTGTTAGGTCGTGCACAAAACCCGTTTTCTGCGAAAATGGGACGCGATAGAATGGCGACTCCACTGGGGATGTTAGGTTCTTACCATTACGTGTTTCATGTTTATTTATGTGGGGTTTACTTTATATTATTTATTTCATTATTTGCTTGGTGTTCATCATATTTAGTTATCATTTTTTTGTCTTGTTTAATGTTCCACCCCTTTTCCCCCCTTCTTATTTATTTATTACCATGTTTCACATTCCTCCGTTTCCCTTATTTGTTTACTACATTTAATCCCATACCTTCTTTTCTTATTTGCTTGATTTTTTTAAACACCTTTATTTATTTATGCTTATTTATTTATTTACTGTTTTATAAAATGCTTATCTGTACAACTTTCCAATTTAAATGTTAAGTATTTATTGCTTTGATAACTGACATTTTGCTCATATTTTCCCCAATTGGGACCCTCTTCCTTTTTTTATTTTGTTCTCGTGATGTTGTGCCTTTGTACCTCTCACAACTACTCCAATTCTATTCAAATACCCATTATAGAGAGTCGGCATATGCGTGGATGTAACAGATAGTTTTACTACCGCGAAACCACGAGCCTCTCGCATGGAATCCCTTTCAAGTCCGCGTCAAGACAACTCTTAGAAATCCTTGTTAGGTCATACATGCTGCATAAACCCTAGGTGGTTTGACCCTTGGCGTCAATCCATATAATTAGTAGCCACCCTATTGTCTAAAGGGCCCCAACACTCTTTAGACAAATTGCATATTTATGTGTCAATTTGATCATCATATTTTAAAATGGAGTTAAAATCTTTCTCTGACTCTAAACTTCAGATTGACAAAGTATAACTTGAACCAATTATGTGACCTTATACTATTAACTGTTATAATTGTCCCACTTTGAGTTTATCGTGTCATTCATTTGATATTATAGTTTTGGCTCACTATATAATAACTCAGTTTTGTATTTGATTTACTTCTTTGACTAAAGGTTGTCTAGTATTTGGATAATTGGCTCTACTAAGATTCTGCAATATGATAAATATGTTCAACCTTCGAAAAAATCACCCATCTTCTCGTCCAACACAAAGTACCTTTTGAACCATCTCTCCTCATCCTATTCCTACTCTCACCCTCTTTCAACAAAGGTCTCCAACACGCCTCAATTTTGATGCTTCACAATATGATGGAATAGGTGACAAAATAGAGAAGTCTAAGCTAGATGCACTGCAGCGAAAAATGCATGACTTGGAGGAAAAGGTGATTGGAGGATTAAACTCAATACCTACTCATGACCTAAGGTATAAGAATTTATGTCTACACCCAGGAGTTGAAATACCGTCGGGATTTAAAATTCCAAAATTCAACATGTTCGACGGACGTGGGGATCCAATGGCACATCACAAAGATTTTTGCAGCGGGCTAGTTGGCTTATAAAACAATGAACCTCTCCTAATGAGGTTATTTATTCAAAGCTTATCAGGAATAGCCTTCACTTGGTACGTCAAACAAGACTTGACAAATGGCTCGCATGGGAAGACATGGCTCGAGACTTTGGTGAACAATACATGTTTAATAACAAGGTTGACCCTACAATGTTAAATTTGCTCAAATTGAAGAAATTAAGTCATGAATCATTTGAGGAATATGTCATACGATGGAGAATGGAAGCCTCCAAGATACATCACTTACCGCATGAAGAGGAGTTGGTACAAACTCTCATCAGATCACTTGAGGGTATATACTACAAAACCCTATTCTTCTCTGGTATTCAAAGTTTCGACACTCTAATTCCAATTGGAAAAGAGTTAGAATATGGCATTAAGTCTGGAAGAATTGGTTATACACAAAAATCTTTTCAAGTCCTGAAAGACTCATTAGATGAAAAGAACGAAGATGCATCAACCTCTATACCTCCAAAACAAAGAAATCAGAATATTGAGAAAATTCATGCTATTCTTGAGCCTTCCAACCCTCTGGTATCTCAAGATAAGGTGTGGAAACCTCGTGACTTCACTCCCTTAAGGAAAACTTTGACCGACATTTTTCAGAGATTATGGGCTAAAGGACTTCTAAGACCAATAAATGGATGGATTCCCAAGCATTCTACTTCAAACTTTGATCTATCCAAAAATTGTGCCTATCATTCAAACATTCAAGGTCATGACACCGAAGAATGTGCAGCATTGAGAAATAAGATTCAAAATATGATTGAAAAAGGAAAAATTTTAGTGCAACAAGGACGACAAAACAACAATTGCAATCCTTCTATGGCGAATACATTCATCGTTCAAGGAGATGTTACAAAGATGTACCTTAGGCACTTAACAAGGAAGCGTAAATCACATCAGAGAAATTGATATGGACAAGACTCTTATGAACAAACTTGGCTTTATTGTTCTCAGACCTTATGCCCAAAGCCTTCTTCATTCCTTTCATTTTTCCTTGTAATTCTAAACTACGTTTGACCTGATTTCCTTTTGGATACGTAGGCAACCCTTGATGGGTCCGGTGTCTATCAAATAAATTTTCTTTCTTTCCCATGGTCATTTAAAACACTCCGTTACAAATTCAAGTCTAGGCTAATTAACAATCCATGAACATAATTGACACTTGAATTCGACGTCGAGCCTTAATGTCCAAATAAAAGACAATCACTTTCTTTGGAACTTACCATTTTTCTGTGAGTGAAGCAGGATCAAAATTCCCTACTAATAAACTGGGGCAGAATTTTTTAGGGAACATCAAAAATTTTCATAAAGATATTTGAAAAAGCGAGTATATATCTCATACTCTAAACTGGGGCAGAAATTTTTGAGAAATCCTCCAAATTTTCATCACAACGAAATGCAACTCTAAAGGCAAAACAAGCACAGGTATGACCATCTCTCGTCTTTTGAATTTACGATTATTCTCTGGATGCAAGAATAAATTATATATGAGCGTATTGTCTTATTTAGGAGCTACTATGTAAGTCATACTATTCTCAGATTATTTTTTGAAGAGGCTATTATCAACTTTCTTCTATGATTGACTGAATATATATTTAAGCTCTCCCGCCTTATTATAATATGACATTTAGGCTCTTCCGCCTTACAATAGGATGTTTAGGCTTTTCCGCCTTAAAATATGATGTTTAGGCTCGTCTGCCTTACAATACGACATTCAGGTTCTTCCGCCTTACAATAGGATGTTTAGGCTCGTCTGCCTTACAATACGACATTTAGGCTTGTCTGCCTTACAATACGACATTTAGGCTCGTCTGTCTTACAATAGGACATTCAGGTTCTTCGCCTTACAATAGGATTTTTAGGCTCGTCTGCCTTACAATACGACATTTAGGCTTGTCTGCCTTACAATACGACATTTAGGCTCGTCTGCCTTACAATACGACATTTAGGCTTGTCTTCTTTACAATACGACATTTAGGCTCTTCCACCTTACAATAGGATATTTAGGCTCGTCTGCCTTACAATAAGACATTTAGGCTCGTCCTGCTTTACAATACAACATTTAGGCTCGTCTGCTTACAATACAACATTTAGGCTCTTCCGCCTTACAATAGGATCTGTAGGCTTTTCCGCCTTACAATAGGATGTTTAGGCTCGTCTGCCTTACAATACGACATTTAGACTCGTCTGCCTTACAACACGACACTTAGGCTCGTCTACCTTACAATACGACATTTAGGCTCTTCCGTCTTACAATAGGATGTTTAGGCTCTTCCGCCTTACAATAGGATGTTTAGGCTTTTCCGCCTTTCAATAGGATGTTTAGGCATTTTCGCCTTAAAATATGATGTTTATGCTCGTCTGCTTTACAATATGACGTGTAGACTCTCCTTACAACCAGATATTTTCATCTATGTTGTTATATCTTTATAGTATCAAATCTATTGGAGCTTGACGTTATTCTTCAGAGATGGGTTTAAATTCTTCAAGATGTTAAAGACTATCAAGGCTTGTACTACGTCTCAAACAGATACGCTCCTTATCACCTCATGTCATTTATCTAGAACTCATATTTTATTACTATTGGTCACACTTTATCTATTTATAAGCTAACTTTTTATCTAGAACTTGCAGATTTGATCGATCGCCCTTGATTATAATTATCATGCTATCATCTATCACAACAAAGACTCTATCAATTCTTTGCTACTCATACTCTGAACCATGCTCAAAGGCTGATGACCTCATTCTATCATGCTCTTCTCGCTTCTCTGTCATGCTCTTTTAGCCACTCTATCTCTCTTTTCTCGCTACTCTAATATTATCTATTCAAGCCGATATCGTGCCTTTCAAATGCCTTAGCGGTCTTTCAACTTTTAAGAGTTTCATTTGCTCTTGAATCTAGAACTGCACACGACCTGATTCACGTATAACCAGAGATATGTAGGCGACTTAAAATCAAAGTCTCGGTCATACCCTTTTCAACTCTATATCGTTTCAATCGATCCAACTGACATCTTTCGTCGGTCGGACAAAATCGGCTACTAAGTCAACGGTGGTTGCCTGACAATTCATTTTTCATTCTCAATCAACCAAGGGGCAGCTGTTGACACTCAATTTTGACCGACCTTTGACCATGTTTAGGAATACTATTCAATTAAATACGTATTTTAAATTTTAGAATTTTTAATCGACTTTGCTTGAAAATTATATATTTTAGTACGTTTTACACTATAAAATTATCGTAAATATTATTAAAATATTTTTAAAATTATTAATGAATTCCAAATATTTTAGAGTTTAAATGATTTTCAATTACATAAAAATATTTTAATATATGTAGTATTTTAATTAAATAATATTCCTATACTTTCCTTAAATTTTAAATTCTAGCCTATTCTATTATAATTTCTTTCAATTCTAGCTACTATAATTAAATTTTTTTTCAAACATAGCCCCTCTTTAATTTTAATTCTAGCCATTTTAATTGTAATTGTAGCCATTCCGTATTCAATCAAATCTGATTTCATTACATCTCATCTCTTAATCTCATCCATCTATTTTATTAATCGAATCCTAGCACTTCATTTCAAATTAGATCAACGATTGTGATTAAATCTCCTATTCTCCCAACACCAAAAGACCCCAAAACCTAAAAATTAACTCATTCTTCTCTCTTCCTCTCCAACCAGCCACCAGCCGCTCCCTCTTTTCCTCCCTCTCCTGTGGATCCTCCTCCCTTTTCCGACCAGCCGCCACCACTCTCTTCTCCCTCCCTCTCCAAGCCGCCAGCCTTCCTCTCTCTTCCTCCCCTCTCCGTCGCTCCTCCTCCTCCCTCTTCTCCTCTCTTCTCTCTTTTCTCTGGCAGCGAGAAGCTCCACCGGTGAGCTGCCAGGCGACAAGCACCACCGGCAGCCCACGCAGCAGCGCCTGGAGAGGCACATGACGCAGCAGCGGCAACGCCAGCCAGCAGCCCCATCGTCCCCCTCTCTCCAGCCGTCTCTTTCTCTCCCCCTTCTTCCCGATCGCCCCTCCAAGTGGTGGCAGTCGCCCCTCTCTCCCTTTCCCTCTCCTTCGTTTCCCCTCTCATCCCTTCTCTCTTCTCGCTCTCGCCCCTCTTCTCTTCTCCTTCTTCTTTTGCAGGCAACAGCCGCCGCTCTGGCCGGCGACAGCCACCAGACGCAGCAGCAGCCAGGCGAGGCAACCAGCGGCTCAAACAACTCCACGCAGCAGCAGAAGACAACAACTCCCACCAGCAGTCCGGACAGCGAGACAACGAGCTCGATGAATTTGAAAACTGTTAAAGACAGATTTTTCACAAATCCGTCCAGGTCCGTTCTCTTTTGAATAAAATCGCTTTTATTTTTAATTTAATTTTTTTGTGTGGCTGATTTTTCAATGCTTTGCTTGTCGCATGTTAAAATTATACGAAATGACTATCTTGAACAAGTTATACTGGTAATGATATGTGATTTTGTTTATTTCTTTGATCCATATAAATATGCCCTTGTGTTATATGCTTTAGTTCCTAGTATCCTTTGAGGTTTCTACTGATTTGAAAATTTTAGTTTTTGACTCAATATTTGGCTTTCATAATCTGTCTTCAATATGTTTACTCCCTCCTTTCCATGATTCTTAAAATTGGTTGATAAATCTTGATAAAAATTTAATCTGTTTGCATCTATTTTAATTAATGGATTAAATAAGTTATTGATCATGCTTAAATCTATGAATCTTTCCAATATCCATGCTCACAAAAATGATTGGAGTCATTGATTATTTTGTTTGATTTTGGTTTAATTTAATTAATTTGTTTTTCATCCTATGGTAATTTTGACATTTTAATCGTTTCCTATTATTAAATATAGACAAGATTTTATATTATTTAATATATGTGCAAGTCTAAATGTAATTTCTTCTACCCTTTAATATTTATGTCTAGTTTATATGATTTAATTTATTCAATGTCTAAAATATTCTTTCCTAGTTCATTTTACATGATGTATTATGGTAAAATTGAAATTGCTTATCTTAAGTTTGACATATTTCTAACTTGTTTTATATTCGAAAATAATTGTAAAATAGTTATGTTTTAGCTCTTATTTGTTTAAGGTAAAAGAATATTATCTTCCTTACTTTACTCTTACTCATTTTTTTAATGAAATATTAAATAAATAAATAAAAAAATCTGATTTGTCTCTCCTTAAAAAATAAAATAAATAAATAATAATAATATTTCTCTTCCTAATTTATTCTTGCTTATATTTTGAAGTGGTATATTTTTATTTTTGGCTGATTTGAACCTCCTTTAAAATAAGGAAAACATATATTTAATTGACTCCTTTAAATATCTCTTTTCCTTATTTGTTTCCCCCTCTTTGCTATATAAATAAGACCCCTCCCTTCATTAACTCACACACTCATTCACTCTCAATCACAAATTCTCTCATCACTCTCCCTTCTCTCATTGTTTTCTTGCTATTCTAACGATACATTAAGAATCCGGTAATTATTCAAGTGTTCTTCTTCCCTATTTTACTACTTTGTTCGAGTAAAAGTTGAATCAATTTGTTTTGCCTAACTAGTTAGTAGTCTTAACATTCACACTATCTTTCATTAATACATTTGTGTAAGCTATTGTTTTTTTTCTATGTATAAAATTCGTTATTGAACAATTGCATATTGTCTCACCTTGACTAATAAGTGTGATTACTTGTATAGTTATTTGATTGCTTTGACAGGTTTCAAACTTGAAGTTCAAGTTGAAGATTAATTGAAGAAAGATTTATTTGTTTATTTGAATGTATATTGAAATATATATATATGTGTGTGTGTGTATATATATATATATATATATATATATATATATATATATATATTCTATTTCATTTATTCAAATGTTGTAATATTTGTAACTCTAAAGATCATATATATATAAATTTATTTGGGGGGTCGTCTAGGGGAGGGGGATTTATATGCCTACTTGTTCATTGTAAATTTTTAGAAATCATGCCTATAGGGTTGTCTTTAACCACCTAGAATTATTGTTTGTAGGTGTTATAAACAAATCAATTGTTTGATTCTTTGTTAATAAGTCTAAAAAATAATAAACTAGATTCCATTAATTTTTAATGTTAAAATCAAATCATAATAATTTAGTAGGCTGATTAGGTGTTTTAACAATGTTATAACTTTTAGCAGTGTCTTGTCATGTAGAAATCATGCCTGAGGATTAATTTGTTCATATCATTTAGATTTACAAAAATTATGCATATATGTGTTGTTTTTTTTTAACACCTAGAAATCATGTTTATAGGCTTGTAAATAAACTTTTAACATATCCATAAAAAATAGAACTTGTTTGTGCATATTTGTGTCATTCCCCTAAAATTAGTTAATATTATTTAATGAGTAATCCCATTTGTCTTCTTTAAGATTTCCGCATTCCTTGCAATATGTTATTTTCTTAAAATAATAATGATACTAAAATAATTTCATGCATTTAACAAATTATTTGGCTTTATATATATGTCATCATAAAACCTTTGCATTTAATAAATTTACCACCTTAATGTTCTACTAGTTTTTAGTACTTATAAAGTTTTGCAACATAATTTTCTTAAAAGTCAATATTCAATCTTCCTTTAAAATTTTTGATTGATTATGACACTATTTTTGAAACAAATTACAAGCACTATCTCCTAACCTATCGTTAGTGGGAAAGTCAAAGGAACTATGAGGTCTAGTTTCAATTCTTAAACCGACGCATCCTTGGAAGTACCACCTACCCTTGAATTTCAAAGGGAATTATGTGTATCTATATGTAAATGTTTATGTGTCTATATGCAACTAATTCTTTTAAATCATTTTAAAAAAAAATAAACTCTTGTTTTTTAAAAACCGACCTCAAATCAAAATTATTTCTGTGGTGGAGGAGCACGATCAACAATATCGTGGCATCATCCCTATAAAGAAACAAACTTATTTTAAAAAAATAAAAATTCATATTCAAAAATTGCTCAATTTTTAAAACTTTACTTTCGCATATGTTAATTGCTTAATATTTGCAAATTTTGTTTATAACATAGTCTCACATGCTTAATAAAAATAAAACTTGATTGTTTATTTATTGCTATAACCTAGCCTTGCATACTCAAATTAATGAAAATAGTATTAATTGCCTTTTTATTTGTTATCACGTAGCAAGATTAAATAAATTATGAAATGAAGTGACTTTGATTGCTAATTGTAACCCCCACATAGACTGCATGAGATACGGTCGGGACCCACACTTGTGGACCTCGAGGGATGCCTAACACCTTTCCCTCGAGGTAATTTGAACCCTTACCCTAATCTCTGGCTCGTTGTCTTTTGTTAGATTTAGCTATTTTAGATAGGTGCCCTAACGCGCCTTAATTCGTTAGGTGGCGACTCCAAACTCGAAAATCATAAAATAGTGGTTAGGTCGTGCACAAAACCCATTTTCTGCGAAAATGGGGCGCGACAATGGAACTACTGAAAAGGGTGATTCAATATTACCCAGATTTCTTTGACATTGTTTTTATTGACGACATAGTGCTATATTCGAAAAATGAGGGTTATCATATGGACTATTTAAGTATGGTATTGCAAGTCAATAAGGAACACCAACTTTTTGTCAAGTATAGTAAATGTGAATTTTGGATTAGATCGGTTGAGTTTCATGGTCATATCATCTCTAGTGAAGGTCTAAAAGTCGATCCGAGAAAGACTGAAGTGTTTAAGAATTGGCCTAGACCTTTGGCTCCAACCAATGTAAGAAGTTTCTTGAATCTAGTGGGTTAATATAGATGTTTTGTTGATGGGCTTGCATTTATTATATATCCTTTGACAACCTTGACCCAAAAGAATGTGAAATTTGAGTGGTCGAAGACTTGTGAAAGAAGCTTCCAAGGGTTGGAAGATAGTCTAACCTCCACTCTGTTGTTGGACTTACTAGAGTTTAGCAAGGGTTTTGTGGTATATTGTTATGCTTCTCGAATCGGATTGGGTTGTGTCTCTATGCCACATAGTAATTTTATAGCTTTTTCCTCTAGGCAACTAAAGGTTCATGAGAAGAACTACACAACTCATAATCTTGTGTTTTCAGCCATGGTGTTTGCCTTGAAAATATGGAGGCATTATCTTTATAGTGTCCATGTGGATGTGTATACCGATCCTAAGAATCTACAATATGTGTTTACTGATACGCTCAAATTACACCAGCTAAAGAAGAATAAGCGGTTGTAATCAAGTAGAGATCCCAACTAGTAGGTTGGGTTCGATCCCATGATGAAAATGGTTTAGACTTAACTTCAATTCACAATCACATCTATTAAGTCAAGGTCTTCCGGAAAGAAAGTAATTAAAGGGGGATGTTTATGAAACAAGTGTCTTAAACAATCTAAGTTAACAAGTGAGCAAAAGCAAAAGATTAAGTTTTTATTAAGTTATGAGACTAACTAGGATATATGTGTTCCCCATAGGTTCATAACGTCGTATTCCAATCAATAGCAATTCTTCCCTAGTGTTTTTTTTGTAAAGTTTTAATTTATATATCCCTAAATACTTGGTCCGACATCTAGAGAATTTCACCCCATACCTTGGTTCGGCTATATGTGTATACTCTACTAACCCTTGCCTTTACCTCATATTAGACATCATAATTAATGTATGTCTTAGTGATTACTTCGCACCAATCGACACTAGCCTATTAGATCATATCCCACTAAATCTATCTTGATAATTATTTTCTTATTAACTACATCCTTGGTCATGCCAGTAGCAACAAGGCGAGTTCTAACGCGTGCAGTCGTTAAAAAGACTTTTAGGGGAAATATTTATCAATAAATGCAAGAACCTCTTTGAGAGTTGCTTATTTGCTAGGTTTACCTTGTTAATTTCCTATGGTTCCCACAACCCTAGTTGTGGATTCAGTTTTGCATGCAAGCAAGATCACAATTCATAGTTTTTGATGAAAAATTCATGAACTTACTTGACAATAAGAAGAAACCCAAAAATTCAACTTTAAATTGCACAAAAATTCTTTAACGTGAATCTGAAAATTAATTAATTCTAAAAGTTTCACACCAATAATATCCAAGACAAAATAGAACAAAAAAAAGAGTATCTAACTCCAAAAAAAAGGTATTAATCCCCTTAGTTATAGAAAATATTGTCCTTAATAAAAAGGAATAAAATAAGGAGAGTTTGTCCAAAGACGCGACATTGATCGACGACCTCACTGACGGACCATTGATGGAACGATGATCCGTTAACTGCCTCTGTCAGTCCATACTTAGAATTATTTTTCTTCACTATCTTAGCATCTTCTCTGAATCAAATACCGGACCTGCAGTACAATCATCGGCGCTCCTCCGTCGTTCCATACTTAGAATCTTGAAAAATCAGGTACTGGAGCCTTCTCTGATCAAATCGATAATTCACTTTGAGCTTGAGGTTCAACACTTGGTCAAATTTCCCTGATCTTCTCCTTTAGCCTGAACTACACATTGACGGTCACCACCTACGGACCATCGATTGAACAATGGGTCACCGATAGCCTTCGCAGGTGTAACACCCTGTAATTTCCATGAACTATACTAGAGCCTAATATGTTAAATAATGATTATTTTAGACCTAAATAAGTGTATATAACTTGTTTGAGAAGTTTTGAAGCCATGTCATAAAAGAAAGGTCTTAACGTCCGGAAACTAGCGAAATTGAACTAGTAGATGTCCCTATATTTGGTTAAGGTTTTGGAGGGTCATATGAAGTCTTAAACCTTTAAAAAGAATTTAAATAGGTAAAATATAGTATAGATTGTTAAAACGTACAGTCCTGACTCCCCAAGGACCACCTAAAGGGTCCTTGAGAAGGACTTGAACTTGGGCAAACAAGCTGACAAGCAGCCTGCGCGAAGCCAACATGGAGAGATCCGAAAATGAATCGCAAATCTAGTCCTACAATAGGTCCACTACCTAAACCCGAATTTAAAAAATAAATTGTGAAATTAACTACGTGATGGGCAGCCACTTCCTTGATTCGTAATGTCGTATATTACGCATTTTAACTTCACAAAAAGACTGATTTAAGTGAGGGATCTTTTGGGTAATTTAGTGGGTAACTATATAAGGTGTTAGGGTCAGTATTAGGTCAATTTTAAAACCGAAATCACGTCTCAAAATTTGAAATAAAAAATCACTATCATCTCTCTTAAAGTCTCTCTTCCTCCAAACCTCCATTAAAGACCAAAATAGCTCCCAGAAGAAGATCAAGTCTTCAAGTTGCCAACCCAATTTCGTGGTTTTATAATCACTAAGGTATGTTTTATTTCACTCTTGGAATTCTTTAACCCAAGAGTTCCCTCCAAAGGTTGATTTCTAAATTCCCAAAGATCTAGGTTTTCTTCTGCACATGGGTCTTCTTTGAAAAATGAAATTATGAATTAATTGTGATGAATTATGATGAATTAATCTCGTTTAAGTATATATTGATGGTTAATTTATTAATTCCTATGACATAGTAGACCCATGTCCTTTGCCCAATTTCATGAAAACCTTGAATTTATATGGTAAATTGTGAAGATCATGAACATGTAGATTGACTACATTGTTCTTAATTATGTAATTGCTTCTTGAATTTACCTTGTTTATGTAATTTTTTATGTATTCATTATAATTGGAGAATGAAGGTTCTTGGAAGGGCAATGAGGTATGTTGATTGGTTCTTCGTTGATTCAACTTTGTATTATGAGTTACTTAGATGGCAATGCTTCTAGGTATAATGTGTGGTTGTGATGTTGATGCTTAGTATTCCTCGTCCTTAACCCTAGACTATCGAATTAGTTATGAAGTATGTAAGTATGTTATGGTATGATTATTATATGATACAAAGTAGTTCCCATGATTATAATAAAGTGTTAAGTGAAAGGTTTACCCACTTATGAGATGGTGTCAAAAGTGAAAGGATTGTTATCACTTCTGATGACCTATGATCTAGATAAGATAAGATGTTTACATAGGGGTCTATAAGAGACTAATGTTAACATCTATGATTAAATAATATGTTTACTAAACGGAATAATTGCTTAGTACAGAAAGTCCTGTAATGAGATGGAGGTCTCACGTTAGCAAGTCCGGTCTGCCAAATGGGTTTCTTCATGTTAGCAAGTCCTGATTACCTAGTTATGTGTTGTCTTATGAGATGGAAACTTCCACGTTAGCAAGTCAATGTTTCTAGACGCAATTTCCTAGATCCTTAACTATGTGGCCACATAGTAATCTAGCTTAGTGAATCCACCTATAAATCTACGTACGAATGGTTGCACATTAGGCAAGTTCTAACCCTTTCTTTTCCGTGTGGAAGTAGAACACCGCATTATATGTAGCTCACATGGTCTCATATCGGTTATTGCACTTCCTTCCCTAATTTTAATGTAATGAACAAGTTATATATGTAAACTCGTGTGAGGTTTGTCTTAAAGGATACTACATAGTGTGAGGGAGGATATAGGACTTCATGACACAAACACACCATGCATATACACCTCTGCTGTTTTGCCTCTAACCAAGGTACCAAATTTGCCACACGACAACAAATGCCCTTCTACGACAGAAATATTCATTTTTTACACAGTGATTGTATGTTTGGGTACATGAGTTGTTATTCAACTCTCACGCTCAAGAAAAAGTTCAATACATTTAGTACTCATCATCATAGGCTTGCCCTTATTTTCTCTATTAGGTTCACCACACTAGATTGTAGGATCATGGTAGGACTTTCTTGACTAGTAATGTAGGCTTGGGGTCTAGTGTGGTATATTTTGGTACATTTTTAGTAACTTTTTTCCCTCCTTGACATTTCTGCTAACCTTCCTACTTCTTTTCATTACCTTTTACACTATTCTTCTCTTCTATTTTCATCTTTGCTCTGCTCCCTTTTTTAGATTTGACTCTTACTTCTTTTTCAACTTTTTCTTTTCAAACTCTTTTCTTTTTTTCCTTTTTCTTTTATTTTCCTTTTCCTTCAGTTTATAATTTAACGGAGTCACGTCTTTTGATTTCTCTATTCTCTTTTTTAACATACAAATCTTTTCATATATACCCATTTGTGGCTCCTCGCTCATAATAGCCACCCTTAACTCACGACTTTTGAGTTGAGGTGCACAATACCTGAAATGTGTCAAGGCCAAGACGAGGTTATTTACTACACTATCCCCCCCTGAGCTTAGGCTTTTGGCCTAACTCGAGGTACACATATCCAAGGAGGGACTGGGTCCAGAACATTAGACCCTGGGAGAGTGATTTGGTGGAAATGTTTTCTTTTGTGTATTACAAACTCAATATATTTGGGTCTAAATGGTCTGTTTTTTCATTTGGTTAACTCTTTTAGGCTAGATGTTGGCTAGTTCGAACAAGGGCCTATGATCCTTTCCTAGCTTATATCACGGATTCCCTTCGCAGTACTAACCGAGCAAGTTCTAGCTAGGTACCGATTGTCGAACAATCAAATCTCCTCACCCTCTCTAGGCAATTCATTATGCTCTCAGATTATCATCTTTCCTAGTTTAGGTGTCAGTTGTAGGTCATGCAGTGGGTGCCTATCTATGTCATGCTTAGAACCAACACATTAAACTTGTTTTCACCTATACATGCAAGAACTATCCATGAAGGGTATCATTTTATCAGCCATTGTTCTTAATTTTTCATGCTCTTCTACTTTGTTCAAATTACGACATGCCGCTCAAACAGAAAAGTAAATAATCTCTTGGGGAAAAAGAACACAGGCAAGAGAACCCCAGAAGAGGATTGTGAGTTGGGTTACTCAGACTTCACCCTACCACTCACTTTCCATGTACCCTACCCCCAACAAAAGACATTTAATTGTCCCGAATGCAATAAAATAAAAAAGGATAGGGTGGTACCTGAAGAAAACCTATGGCGCAGAGTGCCGAATAACTATCAACATGTGGGCAGGTCCAGTCTCATAGATTCACTAGATCAGCACTTGGGTCACCCTCAGTGGTGCCCACATCATTATCTGCACAATCATTGGTTCTCCTCTCATTGGCCAATGGTATAGAACTATATGACCCAGCAGCCATCTCTGGTGACCTAATATAGCGGGCCTCCTCGTCCACCAAAGATGCTCTCCTATCAAACTCTAACTCATTCTGCTCTCTCATTTTCGCACGGGCCTCCTCCCCGACCTCAGTAGTGCAGTTGGAGCGGTGCCTCTTCGCACAATCACGTGGCTAAGGCTGAGGCTCAACAACGATTTTGAACAAGGCATTTAACAATGTGTCATCTGCTAGCTGGATGGGTACACCCTCTGGTTTAGTCCCCCTCATCTCCAAAATGGTTTCCACATCTGATCGCAAACTAGCCATTACAACCTGAAGATTGGTAAGGTCTATGGTAGGGACTGGTCTTTCTAACACCCGCAACTCGAAGGCAACAAGGCACTGGTGAACCACCTGAATTTTCTGCTATTTTCTTAGACAACCTCTTATCTATTTGGTCCTCAGCCTTGGCGATGGATTTTTGCATCCAAGGCTACATATAGTGTAGCAAGGTGGCCGTCTAGGACACTAACATGTGGACTCACACCAGGGAGGCCAGTGCTGCAGAAGGTTGTGTGGATCGTGATGAGCTAGCGGCCTGACAGGTGGAATAGGTTAAATCATCCGGGGTGGTGTCAGCAGCCTCTAAAGTGGAAGGGTTATCCCCTTGGGATAACTCCACCGTATCCACCAAGTTATTGCTCAATAGAGGCATCTCAATCTGAGGACCTCTCTGTGGTGCCGCTATTTTGGCCTCATCCTTAATGAGTCATATATCTATAGTACCCGACGGACTACGGAGTGTGTCACAATGTCAAATTGGCCCGCCATCTTACCTGAACAAATGGAAAATAAGACAAGCTAAGGGGTAAGTGGTAGAGGTATTGAAAGCCCTATTATGGATCACTATGATCAGCACTCTTGCATATTCTATCTCAATCCCCGCTACCATAGCTGCTAGTAACACCGCTCTATCCCATGTAGGGACATTATTAGCATTTGTGGGAGATATGGGGTGTTGAACCAACAACCTGAAGAACTTCGAAACAAAGTTGAGGTTCACCTTTTTCATTAACCCTCGGGGATCTAACAGCTAGTCACCCCTCTCACCATCGATTGATAGTTACTGTGCAAACCATTTCTTGACCACTCTCGACTCGCTGCGGTCCTATTAAAGGTTACACTCTTGATATTCTCCCACCAATAGTCGAATATAGTAGTGGTCAAGGTCAATAAAGTGCCCGTAGTACTTCTATATAGGACCTGGCGGATGGTGGCCTCAGAGATATCAACCTGGAAGCCCCGGACTAATACAGAGGTAAGCGGGGTCCTATTTGGCAGGTTTTACTCACCCATCGATAGAACTTCTTGGAGTATCCATATAGGAAGCGTAGAACTCCATGACTATCTCCTTGCTATATGTCCCAAAACTCCGAGCCGTCCACTCAACTTGTGCAAGTTGAACAATCTATGCACCTCAGGGACTGTGTGCTAACTCCCCCGTGAGGACTCGACGATCCACTGTAACTAGATGAGTCATTACTCCCTTTTCATTCAGCATTTTAGCATCCATGTATACCGATATTGACCATCGATACACCAACAATTATGTTCCTCAGCAACAGGTGTGGGTACATCAGCTCGGAGTGCAGGGGCAGACTCTGAGTTGGTAGCCTCATCAGATGAGGCTTGGTGGTTGTGCCCTCTGACCGAGTGGCTCCCTGAAAGACGAAAACAGATACAATGTCTGCATTTTACCTAGAATATGGGGTGGACCCTGTTGTGGAAATATATTTGGAGCCTGATGCTCTTTCAAAACTAGAGGCAACCCTGGATGGTGAGTCGGTGAGTGTACGGTCGTGATCAGACTAGGAGATGATGACTACACAATAACCACCTTCCAGGGAGTACCCCTAGTGACTCGTTCAGCTATAGTTTGGGTTATGGAACCCGGAGGGACGTATGCTGGATCTTACTCGTAGGATAGTCAACAATCATCCGACGAGACGGGGCAACTAACTTGGATTTTGCCTTGAGTAGACGAAATATCCTTCTTGGGCACATCTGTACCTATAGAGAAGTTGTTAGTCTGAACTCATCAAGACTACACACTCGAAACATACCTGGCAAAGACAATTTGAAAAATAAACAACATAGTTCTGTTTTGATGATTTAGATCGACGGGCACTATCGACAGTTCATTGAGCAAACGGCGGTCTATTGATTGCGTCCATTGATTGACACTTAGAATTATTCAAGTTTGAAAAAATCATACATCTTAAATCAAAACAACAAACAAGCAAATTGTCTGTCGATTAGTCCACTTCCTTCGTCTAACACTTAGATTTAGTTTAGAAGTTAGTGAAACCAAGATCCCTGATAAAAACAATAGACTTGAAGAATAGTCTAATGATCAATTGACGAATTGTATTCCATACTAATCATTTAAGACTTAGACGGTTTTAGGTAGATGCAGTCGACGGACCCCGTCGATCGATTGACGGCCCATCATCGGGTCTCGTACAGTAAGCTTGAGACATATTTCAGGCCTTCTTTTCAAGGTACAATTTTTAGACAACTTTTGACAAATTCATGTTAAGACATGCAATTTTAACACCCAAAAGGAGAATTCGTCATTCCTAGGGTTTCGTTTGCAAACTATTTTTTTCTAATTCATCCACAGTAAAAAAAAACTAAGTCAAAATTTCCAAAACTACAGAGATTACCCAAATTTTATACATACAACAAGGAGACACAACAACACTCTATCATTCCGAGGGACGTAAAACACAATTTTTAGCATGCGACTTAAGTAAATTTTGTCTCTACGGTCAGGACTCGCATCCGGGTTTCTGTAAACAACTATAAACGAGTACACAAAGTTTAAAAGAAATCAAAATACCTTTAGTTCGGAGTGGTGCGGTTGTGAGATGAACTTTCAAACAGTAGCTTACGTGCCCGAATTCGATCATCAGTCAAAGAACAATGGTGAGAAAGGAGAATTTGGGGAAGATTGAGTTTTGGTGATAAAAGAAGAAAAATAGTTTTGGAAGGGAATTTTAAAAGAATTTAAAGGTGGGAATGAATCTGAACCATTATGTCGTTTAATATTAACGGTCGGGTCAGGTCGGATCGCTGGTAGTTTTGATTGATGTATACCCATCAACGGTTCGTATTCTAGTCGGGGGGCACTCGACTGGGACTGTCAATTAATTATACATATAAACATAAAGAGACAGACCTTCGACACCATTGGCGGTCCGTCGATGGAATAAAGGCCCGTCAACGGGGTTGGTAGACCTCTGCACAAGACCATTTTCTGTAGATTTTTATTTTTGTCCCTGCACATGTAACACGCATTAGGACATTCTTCTTGCATTTTTCTAGACACTTTTGTGACATATACTCGATACTATTATCTAGATACCACTATTACACAAGCAAGAATGAAATAAGACTAAAAATGAAACAAAACAAAAAGACGACAATTCTCACAAAGAAAGTAAAACCTATTGTTGGCTACATAATACACCTTAGGTTGCCTCTCTAGAAGAGCTTGTTTAACGTCGATGCACGATGATGGTTCCTTGACTACTAAGACTTCATGAAGATGATAGGCCTCAACAAGTTCATGGACACTCTCCTCATACCCCAGGTAGATCTTTATCATTTGCCCGTTGATTGTGAACTTTGTGCCTTCCTTAATATCCAACTCAACCTCTCAATGTGAAACACTTTAATGATGAGGAATATCCCTGTCCACTTGTACTTGTGTTTTCCCGAAAATAAGCATAGCCTAGAAATTAATAGAAGCACCAAATCACCAACCGCAAATTCTCGATTTTCAATCCTTTGGTCATTGTACTTCTTCATCTTCTCTTTGTAGATGGCTGAACTTTCATATGATTTCAGGCAAAACTCATCATGCTCATTAAACTCATTTATTTCCAATCCAACATCAGTTTCTTCATTGCCCACATTACTTTGTGCTCTAACTCAACTGGCAAGTGTGAAGTCTTTCCATATACATGTTGGTATAGAGACATACCTATGGAAAACTTGTATGCAGAGCCGTAGGCCAAAAGAGAATCATAAAGCCTGATTAACCAATCTGCTCTATTATCATTCACCTTTTTTGCCAAAATTTGCCTGATATCTCGACTGGACACCTCCACTTGCCCGCTAGTCTGTGGATGGAAAGGGGTAGCCACATTATGGCGAACCCCATATTTCTCCAATAGACCTTTGAAAAACTTGCCACAAAAGTGATAGCCACCATTGCTTAGAATAGTCTTAGGTGTGTAAAATCCAGAGAATATATTCTTTTTCAATATCGCGGTGACACATTTTCCTTTACTGTTAGGAAGCGTTATTGATTCCACCCTTTTGACACACATTCCACCGCCATAAGTATATACTTAATCCTATGAGAACTTACAAGTGGACCCATCAGATCAATGCTCCATACATAAAACAAGTAAATCACTAGAATAGGATTTAAGGGGAGTTCTAGTATCCTCGAAATTCCTACATCTCATTCGAACCGATCACATGACCTTGCTAAATCGTGAGAATCTTGATGAATGGTTGGCCAATAGTACCCAAACTGCAAGATCTTATGAATAGTTTGAATACCACTATTTTTCCCACCAACAGGCAAGAAGTGACGTGCCTTTAAAACACTCAACATGTCAACCTCCGGTACACAATGGTGAATAATCCCATTGGCACAACGCCGGTATGACTAAGACTCATCCAAAAGAAATTTTCCACATCATGCATGAATTCCTTCCTCTGATGGAAGGTCAAGTCCGACATAACCAAGTAACTTGCTAGATAATTTGCAAATTTTGCGAACCATGGGATCAAATATTGAGAAGCGGCCAATACAAGTTCATCTAGAATGCATCATCAATTTAATATTTTTCACCCGATTCCCACATAGATGCATCCTCCAATCTAGACAAATGACTGGCCACTTGATTCTCAGTCCTCTTTCTATCTTTCACCTCAAAATCGAATTCTTTTAGCAATTATACACATCTAATAAACCTTGGCTTTGCATCCTTCTATGTGATCAAGTACTTCAAAGCGTAGTGGTCTGTATGAGCTATAAACATTGTACAAAGCAAATAGGAGCGAAATTTTTTGAATGCAAACACCACCGCAAGAAGCTCATGTTTAGTTACTATGTAGTTCTTCTGAGCTTAAATGAGGGCCTTGCTTGCACAGTAAATAGGGTGAAGGATTTTATCCCTTCTCTGTCCAATACCACAACAAGTGCAACCCCACTAGCATCACACATCACCTTAAATGGCTCATTCCGATATGGTGAAATAATAATTAGCCTTGACAACAACTTCCCCTTCAACTTCCCATATGCTTTCAGACATGATAAATCAAAACAGAACTTATATTACTTCTTGAGAGATTTGCACAAAGGATTTGCAATTTTCAAAAAAAACTTAATAAATCTCTGGTAAATGCCAGCATGTCCAAGAAAACTTTTCAAACATTTTTTACAGATTTAGGTGGAGTGAACCTTTCTATTACTTCCACTTAGCTCGATCAACCTCTATCCCCTTCTCTGAGATGTAATGGCCTAAAACTATACCATCTTTCACCATAAAATGACATTTTTTCCAATTAACAACTAGATTACAACCTTCACATCTTCTGAGCACCTCAGCCAAAGTGTTCAAACACCGATCAAAGGAGTCGCCAACCACAGAAAGTCATCCATGAACACCTGAATAGTGTCCTCCACCATGTCAGAGAATATACACACCATAACACTTTGGTAGGTGGCCGATGCAATACACAACCCAAACGACATCCTTTTGAAGGCAAATATCCCATAAGGGCAAGCGAAAGTGGTCTTTTTGGTCCTCAGGGGCAATAGATATTTGATTGTAGCCTGAATAGCCATGAAGAAAGAAATACCACCTTTTACCAGAGAGTATGTCTAACATCTTAATCAAAAAGGGCATGGGAAAATGGTCCTTTTTGTTTCAAGAATTAAACTTCTGGTAGTCCCAACAAACTCTACATTCGGTTACTGGACACATTTGAACTGACTCCTTCCTCTCATTAGGCACCACCATCATCTAACCTTTCTGAGGTACGCACTGAACAAGGAACACCCAACTACTGTCTGCAATAGGATATTTGACTCTGGTTTCTAACCAATTGATTATTTCCTTTTTCACTACATCTTACATAGCTGGATTCGACCTTTTTTGGTGCTCAATACTTGGTTTGTGATCAGGTATGAGTTGTATTTTATAAGAAGGAATATCAGGGGAAATCCCACTAAAATGTCTGCAATAGTGCAACCAATGGCTCCTTTGAGCCTATTCAATGCCACCACTAATCCCTTTACTTGACATTCATTAAAATCTACTGCAATTATCATTGGCAAAGTGTCATCTCCACCCAAGAACACATACCTCAGATGAGGTGGTAGAGCCTTAAGATCTAATTTTGGGGCCTCTTCAATAGATGGTTTCGCATGTGGAGACTCACGATGCTTCATATCTAAGTGCAATTTCTTTGGTTTTTACCTATATTCGTTTCGTTCAAGTACAGACGCCAAAGACCCATAATCATCAATACCATCAATGTCTAAATTCATGATCACTATCGCTTGTGCCTCGACATCGCTCTTCAATTTGTATCTCAGATGCACTCTCAACCCTGTAGGATATAGTAGATACCTTTTGAAGCTCACCACTCTGCTTTATGGACCTACATATGCTTAAAGTTGCTTCTTCATTATTCAACATAAACTTCATCTGCCTTTCTCCATATCAACCAATGCATGCCCGGTGGCAAGGAATGGCCTTCCTAGAATAATAGGAACCTCAAAGTCAATCAAAAAATTGGTAAGAAATATAGATGACTCCACTTTTATAAGAACATCATGGATGATACCAATGGTCTTCTTACCCGTTTGATAGGCCATCAATAACCGCATCATAGTAGGATTTGGGTCACCCAAGCCTAACATCTTATAAATAGAAAGACCCATGAGATCTATGCTTGCACCAAGTTCAAATAGTGCTTTAGCAATGTGTAGCAGCACGATTGTGCATAGAATGGTTAAAGATCCCGTATCTTCCTTCTTCTGCACAAGAGGCCTTGCAGAAAGAGCACCACAATGCTGCATTATCTCATAATCCTAAAAACTCACCGCTCTCTTCTTTGTCACCATATACTTTATAAACTTAGCATAACCGAGCATTTGTTCCAAAGCTTCTATCAAAGGTACATTGATAGAAAGTTGTTTCAACATAGTGATAAATAGTCAGTCTATACCATCCTCGGTATTCTTCCCTAATCTTTGAGTGAATTGTGGTGGAGGTCTAGGAATGGGGATCACTTTATGAGACACATATGGTTCTTTCGCATTTTTGTCCACCAATTCTCCACTAGAATCAACTACCTCTTCATCTTTGCTCATATTATCCTCTACCAAATAATACATAGGTGGATCAATTGTTTTCTTACCCCCTCGAGTAGTGATTTTCATGCAATGCCCATCGTTTTTAGGATTATTGATACTGTTGCTAGGAAGAGTGTCATGTTGGCATGGATTCACAGTAGTAGACAACTGATCCATCTAGAACTCAAGGTTCTTAATAAAAAACGCATGTGCTTCAATATTCTGCCCAATGTTAGCTAAGTCATCTCTCATCTCCTTGGCATGATCATCACTAGTACAAAATCGCCTCTTCATCTTCTGTAGAATATTCGCAACTCACATCATACTACCTCCACCATCCCTAGGAGCAACTTCTTGATTCTGGAGTGGTACATAGGGCCCGTTATGATCATTTATGTTACAATAGTTACTTCGGTTGACTTTTTTGTCATGGTTGGAATTCTCATCTCGGATATATTGACCCTCTCAATTGAAGTTACCATAGTTTCGGCCTTGATTTCCTTTACCTTGGTGCCAATGTCTTGATTGGAGCCTTGGGTGTTTGGTTGAAAACCCCTCGGTTGCTCATTCACTACATTAGTATACTCTTCATAATAGTATTCGACTGTCGGTGTTGGTAGTTAAATTTAATAGTTTACAACATTAACCTTCTCAGCACCTCCGCTGACATGTTTAAAAACAAAATCTAGCTCAGTTCATATCTGTGCTAACTTTTCATGAATCTCATATGATGTTGGGTTGTTTGTATCTTGTAATGCGAAAATGTTTATCCCAGTGTATGACTTTGTAGTGCTCTAAGCCTTGTTGCTTCGAGATATCTTCTCCAACTTCTCTGTGATGTCTGCATATGTGCACTCTCCATAGGAACCACCCGCAATTGTATCGAGAACTACCTTGTTGTTACCATCTTGACCTCTGTAGAAGAACTCTTTTAGCGACTCATCATCGATACGGTGTCATGGGAAGCCTCTCACAAATACAGTAAACCTGTCCAAAGAGCTGCTTAGAGACTCTCCAGGTAATGCCACAAAGTTCTTCACCTTATCCTTGTTGTTGAGCTTCTTGGACACTAGATAGTACTTTGCTAAGAACAAATCTCTTAACTAATCCCAAATATAGATGGATTTGTAGGTAAGCTCAGCAAACCATATCGCGACATCTCCTGTCAGTGATAAAGGAATTATTCACAACCCGATGACATTAATATCCAAGTTTTGGCCTACCCACACAACTCTTACACACAGACCTCAGTTTGGAAATGTGAGCATGAGGGTCCTTTAATGGCAATCCTTTAAAAAAGCCCCTCGTGGTGAGCATCTGCATCAAGATACTCATCTCTACGAATGTGTGCCCATGGGTAGAGGAGGTAGGACAAGAGGCCCATTAGAATCTGTGATGTTCATATTTTCCCTTATAGAAATCTTGAGGTCGTGGGGCTAGAGGTTGCATACTCAACACATTATCCAATTGATTATCATCATGATCTTTGTTGTGTGCCTCAAATGGTAATGGGGTTTGATATATTGCCCCATAACCTAGACTGGATGGAATCTGTTGATTTTTCATCTTCTTAATGTGTGGTTAAGTTTAGGATCGAATGGATTGAGTGGTTCTCCTTGGCTTCATGTATTTTGCATATACTAGAGCTAAACCTTTTCTAAATAAAAATAAAAAGAAAAAGTGAAATCAGGATATTGTTGACTAAATGTCAATAATTTAAATAAAGTTAGTCTAAAAGGTAAATTCCCCAACAGCGGTGCCAAAATTTGTTAAGCTTAAATTAAACCTCCTTGGAGAAGAATAAGCGGACGTAATCAAGTAGAGAACCCAACTAGTAGGTTGGGGTCGATCCAACAAGTAAAATGGTTTAGTCTTAACTTCAATTCACAAATCAAGTCTATTTAGTCAAGTTCATTCTGAAAGAAAGTAATTAAATGGGGGGGGGGGGGTATATGAAACAAGTTTTTTAAAAAATTCTAAGTTAAAAAGTGACAAAAATAAAAGATTGAGTTTTTATTAAGTTGTAAGACTAAATAGGGTATATGTATTCCCCATAGGTTTATAACATTGTATTCCTAATTATATCAATTCTTCCCTTCTATTTTGCATGTAAAGTGGTAAGTTGTATCCTTAAACCCTTGGTCCGGCATCTGGATAATTTTATTTAGCACCTTGGTCCTACTATGTGTGTATACTTTAGTAAGCCTTACCTTTAAGTCATGTTAAACATCATAATTGATGTATGGCTTAGTTATTACTTTGCACCAATCGATACTAGCCTATTAGATAGTATCCCACTAAATCTATGTTGATAATTTTTTTCTAATTAACTACCTCCTAGGTCCTGCAAGTAGCAACAAGGGAGGTTCTAACATGTGCACTAGTTAAAAATACTTCTAGGTGAAATAATTATTAATCCATGCAATAACCTATTTGAGAATTACTTATTTTCTAGGTTTTCTTTTGTAATTACCCATTCTTCCCAGAACCCTAGCTATAAATTTAGTCACCCCATGCAAGCACGATCACAATTCATAGTTCTTCATGAAGAATTCATAAACTTACTTAACATTAAGAAGAAACCCAGAAATTCAACTTGAAATTGCAAGAAAAATCTTCAACACAAATTCAAAAATTAATTAATGGCTAAAAGTTTGCAACAAATAATCTCCAACACAAAATAGAATAAAACCAGGAGTATCTAACCCCAAAAATGACGTTTTAATAGCCTACTTATAGAAAACATTGTCCTAATGAAAAAGGAATTAAAATAAGGAAAGTTTTTCCAAAATGCGGCATTGATGAACGATCTCACTGATGGATCGGCAGTCAATCGACTACCTCCATCAGTCCAGACTTAGAAATATTTTTCTTCATCATTTTAGCATCTTCTGTGAATCAAACGAAGGACTTGCAGTACGGTCCATCGACTCATCTACAGTCTATTGATACTCCTCCATCGTTCCATACTTAGAATCTTGAGAAGTCAGGTACTAAAGCCTTCTGTGAACCAATCGACGCTAATCACCTACGGACCGTTGATTGAATGACAGGCCATTGATGGCCTTCATAGGTCATCTTCTGCATTTTTTGCAGTTGCCTTGTGATTTTTTAATTTAGACATCTTTCTTGTAAAAAAAACACAAAAACATGTTAAAATTACTACAAAAAGTCTCTAGACACACACAACTCTTAAGCAAAGTTCATTGAAAGCACTGTAACGCAACAGTACACCATTTACCCAAAAAGAGTTGATACTCTTACAACTAAGATGGTTAGAATTGTTGAAATATTGCGATATGACTGTTCTCTAATCGTATTACCATGGGTAGTGTGTATCATTTAGAAGAAGCCAAGGAAGACTCAGTGAAAGGTGTTCATAGATTGGGTCGTTTGGATGTAAGATTAATAGATTCTCCAAATAGTGGCTTTATAGTCCATCATAACTCTGAATCATCTTTGTTTGTTAAGGTGAAGTATAATCAACACGTTGATCTATCATTCATCACGTTGAAGGAATTGGTTCTTGCTAAGCTTAATGAATCATTCTCCTTAATTTTGATGATTCGAGAAACCGGATTCTTGAGGAAGCTCATGGTTCCCGTTATTCTATTCATCCGGATTCTACTAAGATGAATCATCACCTTAGAGAAGTGTTTTGGTGGGATGTCTTAAAGGGACACAGTAGAATTTGTTGCAAAGTGTCCAAATTGAAACAAGTGAAAGCCGAGCACCAAATGTAGGGTGTCTTAATTCAAGAAATGCAAGTTCTCGCTTGGAAGTGGGAAGACATATATATGGATTTTTTTGAGGGTTTTTCTGGGACCCGAAGGCAAAAAGACTCTATATGGATGGTTGTACATAGGTTGACGACATCCGATCACATTATCCCCGCTAAGTCTACTTATTCGAGGAAGAGTATGCGAGGATCTATATAAATGAGATTGTGAGTCTTCAAGGGATCCCTTTATCCATCAATACGGATAGAGGTTTTCAATTCACATCTCAATATTGGAGGTATTTCCAAAAAGGGTTAGGTAATCAAGTGAAGTTGAGAACAACTTTTCATCCCCAAACGATGGTCAAGAGAAGAGAATTATTCAAACCCTTGAAGATATGCTTAGGGCTTGTGTTATTGAATTCAAGGGATGTTGGTATGAACATTTTCGTTTGGTTGATTTCTCTTATAACAATAGTTACCATTCGATGATATTCATGGCCCCTTTTGAGGCTTTGTATGGTAGGAGATGTAGATCTCTGGTTGGATGGGTTGCGGTTGGTTAGTATTCATTCCGTGGTCCTGAATTGATTTATGATATTTTGGATAAGGTTTGTGTCTTAACGGATAGGTTAAAGGCAGCCTATAATCGGCAAAGATCTTATGCCGACTATAGGAGATGAGACCTTGAATTTAAAGAAGGTGATAATGTGTATTTGAAAATTTAACCCATGAAAGGGGGGATGAGGTTTTGCAAAAAAGGTAAACTTAGTCCTCGCTATGTGGGTCCCGATGAAAATTTGCAAAGGGTTGGCAAGGTTGCAGTCGAGTTGAGATTACTTAGTTACTTAGTTACTTTGGTGATAACCTCTCCTATGACGAGGTTCTGGTGAAAATCTTTGATCGGGAAGTTAAGAAGTTGAGGAACAAAGAGTGGACAACGTAAAAGTTCTATGGAGAAACCACCTAGTTGAGGGAGCAACATGGGATGTTGAGGCCAACATAAAGTCCTGCTATCCTCATGTATTTGCTAATTAAGGTTAGTTGTTCCTACTAATAATGAAAATAATGAGTTAATTTGAATTTTACTTGTTTGGTGAAGATATGCGTATTTATGCTAAAGGTTTTTGCTAAAATGAAGTTTCATGTAAAAATGATATTTTGCTTGATTTGCACTTATTTGAGTATTTGGTATGTTTTTGCCTTTATGAAATGATATTGATCATGTTGATATGTTGAGAAAGGATTTTTGGCATAATTGACTTTTTCATGATATGTTGAGCTCATGTTGTTGTGAGAAGGGAATTCCTCATGTTGTGATTTTGAGCTCTTATGCGTGGTCATTGAAGTTTTGAGTTACTTGTATAAATTACATGATTATATGTTTAATGGAGTGGTGAATAACTCCTTCGAGTTTAGCTCACATTGATTATTTATGTTGTATGTTGGTCTTCTAGTAGTGAATCTATCCTTTCCCTTCAAAAGATTTTCGTGTAATTCGCGGACGATTGTTCCTAAGGAGGAGGGGGGATAACGTAACACTCTCAAATCCTAGAAAAAAACTAGAGCCTAACATGAGTTTATAATACTTGAAACACTGTTATAAGACCTAAAATAATTCTTATAATCCATTTAGAAAGTTATAGAGTCAAGACATCAAGGAATAATGTCCATGACGTCCGGATATTTGTGAAAGAGGTACCGGTGAGCCTTAGCCTATTTCACGGGGTTTTAGGTGCTGGAACTTAATGAAAATGGGTGTATAGGTTTAAAAATAGTGTAAGAGTATGTTTAGGGTTGAAACATCCGGGTACAACTCTCCAAGGACCACCCAAAGGGCCCTTGAGGAGGACCCTTGGACAAAAAGCTTTCAAAGACAGTGGCTACCTACGCTTGGCATCGATGGGGCGTAGGTTGGACGATGAGTCCTCGATGCCTGTCATTTAGGACTTATTGATTTTCCAAAAATGGACATAATTTAAACTCTTTGACTCAAACTACGGACGTGCAGGGCGGTGGGAGGAAGTACCCGTCGACTGACTTGCGGACCGTCGGTCGGGGTCTCGTAGGTTAGGCCTTCAATTTTCACTGTAAAGCTTAAGTGTTTTCATTTTATTAGTTATTTAGTAATTTAGGAGTTTAATTAGGTGTTAAGGCGTTTTAATTAGGTTAGTTAAATGACTATATAAACTACCCTAAGCCTTTACCCAACTTAACACCCAATTCCCAAACTCAAATTACTCTTCCTTCTCTCTACATTCTGTCTCTCCCAAAGAAGATTTCCATCGGAGATCATGGTCAAGGGAAGTGGGTTTTCAAAAACACCGTTTTCCTCTATCAATATTCAATAAATATCAAGTTACGGGAACCTTTCACCTTTGAGATTCCTTTCACCAAAGGGTTCTTTCAAAATTGGTCTCAAAAAGATGAATTTCATATAGGTTTCTTCCCAATCTGGGATCGGTCTTTCTAATTATGTTGTTCTTGATTTCTTTTGGTTATTATGAGTATATTATGATATAGTATTGACTAATTGTTTTAGTTCATAATGTTAAACCTTGAATGTGATAGAGATGATCTCAATTCCCTAACCCTAGATTATGAACTCTTGTTGAATTGATTAGGATTGTTATAATTGACTTAGAGATTGTGTTACATACTACTGTATGATGATATTACACTTATTTTTGGGTGGAATATGATGGTTGATGGTAAAACCATGGATGATGTCTTGTGCAGGAGATTGGGTAAGTCTTTGTGATCTCAAACCTTTACTTCAATTATGTGGATTGTACATGGTGATCAAGTTCAATTGAAGTGTATCTTGTTACTAGATTAAGTTGTGTTTGTATGATGATGCAATTTAAATTTCTTGATTATGTGACTTGTGAGATTATAACTAAGATGATATCAGGTTGGTTATGAATTGCCTATGTGCCTTCTAATGATACGATGATTTTAATGTGTTAATCTCACATATGAGGGTTGCATTGAAAGTGAATTCACACGCACTTCCTATTGATATAATGACTATCACTATACAAGGGGTAATCCCCTATGACCTAAACTAAGTTATGATTGTTAAAGAAGTACATTTCAAAAGGGACTCTAGCTTAGCACCAAGTGAACTAGTAGTGAAAAGTGTCCCTTCACAAGTAGGGACGATAGGTTAACTATACACTCATGAGATAGAGGCTACAATGATAAAGGAATAAAGAGGGTCACAACTATGTCTCCTAGTTCTAGAACTATATTGCTTCCATAGGAATACTAGCTAGTGGGTCTACCTAGATGCTATGTTCATGTTTGGATCTACTTTAGCAAGTAGACCACCTTCTTTTATGTAGGTTTTTCATGACACAGGATTCCACATTTAGCTCTTGTAGTCTATGTCGGTGTCACATCAGGGAGCACCCCCTAGAAGTAATATGGCGTACTCGACCTATTAGAGGTCTTATACAATCCAATAGTTTGAATTCATCGAGTTGTCATAGTAACTTAAGAGGAAAATTTAAAACTTTTCAGAGCACATCATATGATAGAAACATCACTTCCATTATATAAAAATATAAGTCATAATACATAGTTAGAGTCTAAGACTAATTTGTCATCTTAGAATCAACATCATACAATAGATTAGAATAGGTACATGTCCCTTCACCACATAAAATATTAACTAAGCTATTACATCACTTTAACTAAGAATCTGACATAGGCAGTCCATGAATCTTAAGGACTCCTTTCCTTCAGCTTAAGAAACATCTATCAAGATCTTCACCACATAGATATCCTTTAAGAATCCACAATATTCACATTATTTAAAAAGGTAAAGAAGAATGGAGTTAGTACAAGAATGCACTAAGTATGGCAACCATGCAAAAACATAAATTTAAAAGGGACATTTTACTTTGAAACCGCCTTTTCGTGAAAATCTCGTAAAACTTTTATATAATAAGCATTATACAATTTACATACTTCATATAGGCATATTTTATGGTTAGACATCATATAAAACCACTCATTTCAATCAAGGCATATAAGTCACCACTTAACAATCAACACCTTTACAATTACAGTGGACTTATTTCATTTTATAGTGAACTCCTTCCTTTTGACTTTTAGTCTTTATCTTCAAAAGTAACCCACTAGTGATGTGTGGTGCAATGTATAATGTCCCATAACACTATCCACACTCAACCATCAGTTTAAGGCCTCTAGGGAATCATGCATACAACATTTATTAACCCAACGCATGCATTCATAGAACTATTTCATACAATAAGATACATAACTCACATTTGACCCAACATACATTAAGGACCACATAGAATGTCTCATTAGAACACCATATACAAATCAAGACTTCTAACATAATCATAGAAAGGCAATAGCCACATTAACATACTTGGACTTCACCTCATAAGAACCACATAGAACCCTACTCATAATCCCTTCCTAAGTCTACTTGTGAAATGCACATGTGAAGTCCCATAACCTCACACACACTAAATAAACCTACAAAGAGACTACAAGCCTTAACATGCCCTTCATACACCAACAAGACAAGAACAGACAACGTCCTTCATGTCAAACAATACTTCATCATATAGTCAATAAGACCCATACTATGCATATAAGGTAAGGACACATCTTATAGACTAATACCATGCATATCATCACAACAAGTAGAAAACACTACAATGTCATTCATAACGGGCATGAACATAATCATATAAATTAGAACACATTCCTAGAACTTCTTCAAGAGCTACTTGTGCAATGCATAGGTGAAGTCTCATAGCCCCACCTACACTAATGAACTTCCCTTAGGTTATCCTTGTTAGGGTTCTGTACTTTACTTCCATTGTCCATTTTGTTTTAGGGAAACTATAACCTTAACTGACCATGGGTGATAAACATGGAATTTGGTGTTGTAGAACTCACACCAACAATATGGGCCCTATTTAAGCATAGTAGAGCATTAATCTTAAACAAACATCTTAGGTGATATTACTTGCTAGATCCTATCTGGCAAGCATAGTTTAGGGAACTAAGATATATACATAACCTTCTACATTCTCATTAGAATTGGAGCCTCATATCATGAGGAACCATGCGTGAATCTTACTCAAGGAAAGTCAACTCCTCATGTGGAACCATAGGTCAATGTACCTTCCAGGGAAGTCAGCACCTTATGAGAAACCACTGGTGAATCTTCCGCCAATAGAAGCCAAAACCTCTCATTTTTAAGTTCACTCGGTGCTTAACTAAGTTCCCTTTATTGAAAAGCTTTTACTACATTATTTTATAAAAATTAGGCATGGGATATTGACTCCTCATATGATTATAGAATATTCAAGCACCTATGTAGTTTTAAGATACTCTTGGGAACACCTTCCAAGAGCCTCTCAATTGACTAGATCATCACACATGTGGGTGTGTACACATATATATGAGAAATCCTTTCACATAATACCTTTTGGCCACACCTATTCATACTTTACTTTATTCATTCATATAAAACATGTTTATCACTAAACCATACATTCATATTCATATACATATAAAACCAAGCCTACGAACTATCCTATCAAGGCACAGCTGTTCCATACATAGTCAAGGTCTCATACCCTTTTCTATACTAGTACACATGTCAAGTCATCCTAGTAAAGGAATACATAACATTCTTGATGAACATATACTTTTTATGCATAGTAGTAGACATTAGTGCATATGAGAATTATTTTCATGCATAGTAGTAGACATTAGTGCATATGAAAATTATCCTTTCATTAGACACCATGAACCTATACTACTTGATAAGCATGCATGAGGTGTATGTTTGTACATTGGGTCACATGTTTACATAAAGGCAACGATTCTAACATTAAGGCAGACACCTTAAAAGAATCACAACACACATTTAAGTCCCTTAAAACATAGACAACTCATATATAGTGTAATAAGAACTATATACCACACAAGACAATATGTTCATATAGGGGTAAATAGGTAGGGATCATACTACACAAGAGCATTCAAACATTAACATGTAGACCATGCCTATCCCTAACATAGTCGTTTGGATGTAGAGGAAGCATCATCAATATAACCTTGATCCTAAAGTAGAACTGGAGATTAGGCCTAATACTTCACATTGTGTGATCATAAACACATTTTCAAGATACAATTGCGTTCAAGTCCATGATCACAACACATAATAGTGTCACAATAAGGTAAACACCACCAATATAAGTGGACCATACCACACAATGCCATACAAGGCTACATCAACTAGCAATTATATAAGAAGAGTAGAGAGAATAGGGAAAACTTACAATTTCCTACAAACATTGATCATCATGATCAATTACCATAATACAACATAAATACATGTATAAAATAGTAGCTATAGGAACCATTGCATAAACGAAATCATACTTTAATTTACAACAAAATAGAGATCATGTTGAAGCTACATTAGCAATCTAGACATGATAGGAGAATAATAGCCTAACCTCATTCAAACCATCAAACCTTGATCCACATGGTTCACTCATCAACAATTCACCATCAATATAATATTTAGACGTTTGATATAATAAATTCAACATGCTAGAATCATAATTCAATCAATACAAAGTTAAGATCACAATGCCCATTACATACGCTAATTTTTAGAATTGGAGAGAACATGGGTTCATCATGCAATTAGATTGAAATTCATCTTTAAAACAAAAGATAATCCTCAATTTATCTTAAACGTGCTTTTGAAAATAATTTGAGAAAGAATCCATGGCTAGATTGGAAATTTGGAATTTTGGTCTTTGTGTCATTTTGAAAATACTTGATTGACTCCTTATATGAATGGATAACTAAAGATGAAGGATCACACCTTTATATATGATAAGCCCACAGGAAATTGAAGAAGAAACAATGAAAATCCATCCCATAGCTTGAACATTATTTTTCCCACCTATGGAGGTTTGAGAGAATTTTGGAGAAGAAGAGTGATTTGGTATTTTTCATTTTGTTATTGGGTGTTGGGTTTTTGGCTAGGAAAAGGGGTAAAATAAGTCATAAAATAAATTTATAGCCGTTCCTTTAAGTAACCAAAACACAACCATGATTATTGGAACTTTTAGACTTGTCAAAATTGACGTAAAACGACGCAACATGATCTGGGAGTGGGCTGCATATCGTGGAGCAGCCTTCCCATTCTGGCCCAAATAATATATGAGGCAGTGAGGTGCGTGCTAGGCGTGCTTCGCGAGGGAAAGGTCCCCAGGGAGTCGAACCCGGTCATTTTGACCCATAACATGTCTATTAAAGTACTAGGGTCATCTACTCTGAATTTCCACTCCAAACAACAGATGAAAACAAGGCCAACATACATAGACGCACTAGCACGTCTAAAAGGCTAACTTTCAAACCTCTTGAACGTTTGATTTCCAAATTTTATGAAACTTAACACACTTACTATAAAAATAATTATAAATCATATAAGAACCTCATGATCCCATGAAACAGTCATAAGAATATAAAAATACTTAAGGCCCTTTGGTGACTAGTCTTCGAATGGCTTGGTCATCCCTTGACTTTTGACTTCCAAATTAACTCAAATTAAGTATACATACTATAAAACTCTTAATGAACCTATTTTAAACCTTTTTATACACATATTTTTCGGGGTCTTATAATCGGTTAAGGCAAGTGTTCCCGAAAGTAACATAAAGTAATAATGTGAACACTAACTACTTTGACTTAAGGGGTTTGACTTGGTATAGGTAGGGGTATGTGACTCTACCTATTAATTGCACTTTTTTACCTTGAGGAAACTCCTAGAAGTTTGTTCTTATGTTCTTACAAATTAAATGTTATGCATATGTTGACTTTACATATTGATGATCCTATATGATGTTAGTCTCACTTATGAACATGCTATTTGTCTATATTTCCTAAATATGATGATGACTACTATTGATGCTATGTTTTGATGACTAAGGCATTACTTGTGATCCTTTATTTGGTTTACTTGGTTGAGTGAGGTTGTGGGATTCACTTGGTCATTGCACATGTAGGCTAAATGGTTTGTTATGAGTAAGGGTCTTGCTTATGTTATAATATTATAAAATCTTATACATACTTTGTTGTTATAACATGATGTTGGAGTCTTTTTGGTTATGTACTTTAATATGTTATTATACATGTTTACTTGACTATACTTGATGATGTTGGTCTTGTGTGTACATGGTCATGACTTAAGGATTATGTGATTATTGGCTGATATGGGTTCTTGGTTGTGCATAAGGCTTTTCGAAGTAACTTATCAAGCTTCTGATTAAAATGTCCCCTTTATCATGATTTTTAAGTTTATGTGTGCATATGTTTCTATACTTAGTACAAGTCATATACTAACTCATATTTCTCCCTTTCCCCCAACATTTTAGGTTCCGATCGGTGAAGGATCCATGGCCAATTTGCAAGGAAAGCTTGAATCATTTCTCCAAGTATGGGTATGTCCTTAAGATCCTAGGATGATTCCTTTCTCACTCTACCTATGTTACTTGTTATAGTCCATGGACATTCATTTCACTCTTATTGTTCAAAGACAGTGTTGTAGCCCTAAGTGGAAATTATTGATTTGTGCAAGGGCTATGCCCAAACTGTTCTATTAAGTTTAGATGGTTTTATATGATACATTCCTACTGAGACTATATTGTGTATATTGTATATGTGAAATAAAAGTAGAAGCGTATGTAAGCTTCCTATGTGAGGAGTCTAATTAAATTGCCTATGTATATATATGATGTGTAAGCGAGAGGCCTATACAAACTTCATGATGTAGATGTAGATATAGATGAAGAGTTTTAATTTTCTGCACTTTTTAACCTATTAATGTAATGATGAGTTTTAAGAGGCTAGTCTTAGTCCTCTCGGAGGACGAGGACGTCGGTTACGTCTAGGGGGTGCTCTCTAGATGTGACAACTTAGGTTGGCCGAGACATTGCTATTTTGCTGGTGCCATTCAACGTCCACCATTGAAGGGGCGTCAACTGGATGACAACTCGTCCTAATGTTCCTTCGTTTTGGTCAAAGGCTCCCTCATTTGGGTGATAATATCCAACATCTATGTATGGAGACACGCCGCCTTTTTACGGGGCGTCAATTGGTTGAAGCGTCGTCAAATGAGGTCGTCAATGAGACTGTTTTTGCAACCTCTTGGCAAACCTTTGGGTACTCCTCAAGAATCCTTAGGTGGTCCTTAGGGGGTCATACTCAAACTTTTTTACCCTAAACATGACCATCTAGATACTAGGGTACCCTCCTATCATTTTAGACTCCAAAGAAATTATCAAAACAACTCAAACATACAAAGGAACACTAGCACGCAAAAGACTAGTTTCTAGATGTCTTAGTCATCCTTTGACGTTTGACCTCAACTCAACAATCAAAAGTTGTGACACTCCTTATAAATAAGCTTTTAACTTTTAAAACACATGTGAGCCTCTAGTTTCTCCCAGTTCATTTTGTTGTCCTAACAATTCCACAATCTGAGATTCATAAAGTGCTCAAAAATTGTCATGATAGGCCATATGAAGGTCAAAACGGAGGAGAGAGCACTTCTCATAAGGTACTACGATTTTTTTTTATTTAGCCCTTGTTATTTAAGAATTCTATTGCTATTGTAAAGGGTTGTGACAAATGGCAAAGTTGAATACTATTCCAAGAAGACATGAGATTCCACTAAAAAACATTTTGGAGGTAGAAATCTTTGATGTGTGGGGTATTCACTTCATGGGCCCCTTTTCACCATCTAGTGGAAAGTAATACATTCTTTTGGTTGTAAATTATGTGAGTAAGTGGGTTTAGGTTGTCGCTCTTCCTTCCAATGACTCAAGGGTGGTGATCAAGTTCATGAAGAAGAACATTTTCACTCTCTTTGGCACTCCAAGGGAAATCATAAGTGTTGGAGGTAAGAATTTCATTAATTATCTTGTTAAAAACCTTCTTTCTAAGTATGGTATACATCATAATGTTGCTACTACTTACTATCCTGAAACGAGTGGCCAAGTGGAGGTTTCAAATATATAGGTGAAGTAAATTTTGCAGAAAATGGTGAATACGCAGAGGAAAGACTGGTCATAGAAGCTTGAAGATGTGTTATGGTAATATAGGACTGCGTATAAGACACAATAGAGACTTTTCCCTATCACATGGTATTTGGTAAAGCATGTCATCTTCCGGCGAAATAAGAACACCAAGCCTATTGGGCTATTAAGAGATTAATTGTGGACCCTGATCTCCCCTATAGAAAGAGAATGAGTAAACTACATGAACTTGAAGAATTTAGGATCCACGCGTATGAGAATGCCAAGGTTTACAATGAAAAGACGAAGAGGTTGAATGACAAGTACATAGTTACTTGAAGTTTCACTTTGGGAGAGAATGTACTGCTCTTTAACTCTGGACATAGGTTATTCCACGAAAAACTAAGGTCTAAATGGAATGATCCTATCGAAGTGTTATGAATGAAATAACACCGGGTTGTGGAACTTAAAGGTGAGACTAGCCCTACGTTCTTGGTAAATGGGAAAAAATCTTTAAAATTAAAATAAAGTAATAGTAAAATAGAGTAATGAGTGGATATCACAATAACTTATAAGAAAGGGAAGTAATAACAAAATGAGTTGATATTAATAACGATAACTAAAGATATTTCTAGAACTAATTAGTTTTCTTGTCATCATACTTGGCAGATTTTTGGTTGCGTGACGTAACATTTTTACCGTTGATCATCATTCACTTCACATATAGAAAGATGTTTCTAGAATTAATTATTTTTCTTACTATCTTTCTTTAAATAGATTTATGTTATAATAAAATTACATTTTTATTCTTGGTTGTCTAAAATGCAAATATATCATCCTATTCATTTTTATTTGTAACATTACTATTTAACATCTTTTTCTTTAATTTCGATCTAATATATATCATTAATTTATATCACACTTGTTTCTTTTCAAGTATAATAATTCGAGCCAAAGTAAGGTGAAAATAATTAATTCATAATGAATTTTTATATTAATGTAGACATTTGTATAAAAATAATTAATAGAAAAAAAATATTAAGAATTAAATTAAAGTAATAGTAATATATAGTAATGAATATATATAGCTATAACACACAAAAGAAAAGAAAGTGAAGTAGTAATACCTAAATATGTTAATGATAATAACCATAACAAAAGATGTTTCTTGAAGTATTTAATTTCTTGATATCATTCTAGGTAGATTTTGTTGGCGTGAAGTTACATTTTTAACCTTGATCAAAATTCACTTCATTAAAATGTCACTGACAATAATGGTTTATGTCTTTTTACTATGTCAGGTTTTTGTCTATTCGTCATTGAATTTTTGTTGTGTAAAATATAACAGAAAATGTTACTGAGAACTAAATTTATACTAGTTAAGTAAAATTTCAAACTAGTATATTATTCTAGTGAATTGATTTTAATGACGACTTCTTTTGGTCAAAAATCAAAATGTAATGCCTAACTTGGAACCTCAAAGTGAGTTTTGAACTGCTCAACCACTAAGTCAACCTCTAAAATTACATTCACGAGGTTCAAAATCAATATATCGACATAAAAATTCTTTAAATTATCTTATATGTATGTATAGTTTTTGCCGAAAAGGTTCAAATGAACCTCATTGACTACCTCTAGGTCTACCCCTAAAAACTAACACTGATCCCAAAATCCAAGGATAAAGGACAAAGAGAGAGGAAGAAAATGGAAAATAGCATAACAGAGTAGATATAAAACCATCTCAAACACAAACCAAAATTTTCACCAAATTCTTTATTTGGTGTAAAATTTGGTGTTTTGAGCTCCAACTCACACCAATTCACTTTTTGAATATTATAATATTATTTCACTATACAAACTTTGAATTAAACATTATATAATGATATGCTTTAATTAGATATCTTTTAAATATAATTATTTTTTAAGTAATATTTTTATAATATTGATTTTAGATATAAATTTTAGGTATTTTTATAAATTAATTTTAAATATGACTTTTTAATAAAATTAAATTTATGTTAATTCTAGTATAAATTATATAAAAAAAAATTAAAAATGCAAACATATACATTTTAAACAAACAATATAATGTAGTTAAAAATAGCCGTCACCTTTTTGCAATTATACAATGAAACAAGTATCATGTCGAAAGATGTTAAAAGTGTATTTGGAGTTTTGCAATCTCGTTTGGCAATTATTGCATGACCGTGGCGTCTTCGGAGAAAAGAAATGCTATATGCATGATATGATAACTTCATGTATTATAATGCACAACATGATAATTAATAATGAGCTTGATCTTAATGCATCAATTCAAGATGTGTTGTAAGGTCCAACTCCGACAGTATAAATTACAACAGATGAAAATTATCAATTTAACCAATTTTTAGCTCGATATAAAAATAATAAAGGATAAAGAAAGTCATTTTGGACTATGTAATGCATTAATAGAGCATTTATGGGTGCACCTCAATGATCTTCAAAGTTGAATATTAGTGTTAATTTCTATGTAGTGTTTATTTAATTGTATTTCATTAATTATTTCAGTTTTATTTGTATCATCTATTATTATGAATGATGTATAATATGTGTTAGCAATTTATATTACTTAAAAATTGGTACAAAAAAATTTATATTAATCAATTATAAAAGAAAATACTATGAATTATATATGGTGAATGTTTTAGAAAGTATTTGTTTTATGAATAATAAAATATAAATGAAATAAGAAATAATGATATAATAATGAAGAGAGGAAAAAAAATTCTTTGTTGGTGTAAAATTTCGTGCAATGGGTTGGAGCTGATTACACTAAATTTGATGTTAACACCAAATTTAGTGTTTTGATTGTGGATGCCCAAAGGATAAATAATGGAAATAAGACCAAGTTATATATACAACCCCCAAACGAGGAAAAAATACAATATATGGTTCATCCTAAAACCTAGTGGATGCTAGCACAAAGATACTACAAAATATCGAGTGCATAACTACACACATACAAAAAAAAACTCATTATTCAGAATTCAAAAAAACTAGTCATAAATGTACAAAAGGATTTGAGTCAACCACGAATGCCAGCAAGCTCACCCTTAACCCATGAAACACTAGCTACAACAACACGAGAATCAATGTGGTCAAGTAGAACTTGGATTTGCATTAGGGAAAAATAAGCAAAGTGGGAGAATGAGTACCAAAATAAGGGGTACTTAATAGGTGTCATAGGTCGGCTGATATCATGATTGCAATAACACAATAATAAGCGAGTTAATAACATGGTAATAGGCAGTAGTAAAGACATAGAATGATAGGAATCACAATAGAGATACTAAGAATTATAATGAAAGCAATAAAACTATCTAGAACCTAATAGGACCCTCATAAGTCTAGAAGGCACAAACAAAGGTAGATCCGTAATAATCATGCAAAACATAATATGTTTGAATCCGCTTAAGACCAATGAGTGTATGCAAGAGCGACACTACAAGGAACAACTAAGACACATGCGCCTTCTCAAAATCATATATCGAGTCAATCACACCGAAAACAGGCTTCTACGAGAATCTTACATTAGAATAACCAAACATTATCTAGCATATTCATGAATCTTACATCCGAATAACTATACATACGGAACCTAGAATCCTCCAAAAATTGATATAAGAGAACCCAATCCCACCCTGGAATCATACATTGAAATTTCCCTAAGAAAACTATAAATGACCCCTGAATAAGTATAGCATCCTCCGAAATGTTACATCAAATAGCTACAAAACAAATTTAATCCCAAAATCTAACATCAGATGACTATGGAGAGACCTAGTAGCTCTCAAAATCTCATATTGGATCTACCTACAAAATCATAGCATATTCCGGAATCTTGAAAATCGAAATAATAATGCCACTATATTGTCTGTCTAAGAATTTTACGTCAAGTCAACTACTGAACTAGGAGCGTTCCTGAACAAGGCTATGTAATCATGTCCCTACATCTAGCCAATCGCACAAACTAATAGGGATATAGGAAGGATACAACCTAGCTTGGAAGGTCGTATCGACTCAACTCATTCCCAAAATCACGCCCCGAAGGCCACTGAGGTCAAATCTAAGAAATGCACTAGCCAAACCTAGCGTAAGGCTCAAAAAATATCAATATTAAGGCCAACCTAGCATATTTACAACTCATAAGAAAAACCATAACATCACAGTAATCAATCTCAACAAAAACATTACCCAAAATGATAAAAATAAAACTAAATCAATTCAATAAAGAAAATAATAAGTAATCATGCTAAAAACAAGTCAAACATATAGCAAATCATCATGCTAGAAAAACCAACAACCAAGGTCTAAGAATATTAAGTTATCGCCTACCTCGAAATAGAACATGAACATGAGCACTCTAAATATCTTATGTCTGGATTTTTCCTTCTGAGAATACACAAAATGACGCTACAATGTCAAAATAGTGATCCTGGCATGAATACGTTCATTTGACACCGAATCACAACAATCAAACCTGACAAAAAATCTGATCTGAATGATATTGTGGGACACACACAATGAATGAAAAAATTGACTCCATTTCTAGGTCCATCCAGCTCAAGTAACTTCTGGAAAAAATTTGAGCACCTAGTAGCTAAAAATAATTTAGTTAAAAGTAAGATCAACAAGAGCTGATACAAGCCTAATATTGATGAATTGCACCATATATTTTGGGTTAAATATTAGGATAACAACCCTTCTAACATCCTCAAAGTATTTACAAACAACACCCAACAATTACATAGATTCCCCCTTCATTTGATCTTTTAGTATGTTTCTTTGGAGTAACAATGAGGGGAAATGCATGCTAAAATTGCAGAAACAAAATATAGTTTTCAGTCATTTACTCATCATGATCACACGTCCAGTCATGGTCGTGATGGTCAACCTTTGTTTGGGTCCATCGACCCTTTATCATGGTCTTTAGAGGAAATTCTGTAATATATTAATGCGAATACCATAAACTAATCTTCATGAATGCAACGCCAAGCCAGCGAATCAAGCTCTAAGAAAGTACACATAAGGAGAAAATCTTGGCGCATCAACTACTACTAGGAATTTTATCCTAAAAAATACTTGAAAAGTCAAACATGGATACTGGACTCGCAAGTCATGTGTGGTATCTAGGTAGCCTCCTCGAATGGATGATGCCTCCATAGACCTTAACAATAGGAATTTATTTCAAGAGCAACCACATAATATGTCTTGTCATCTCTTATCACTTCAACGACCTTTCACAAGCAACATTACAAACCTAAAGTAAATTGGAACTTTCAGCCCCAAAATATATTTGAAAACATAAAGAGATAGCTGAACCCAACAAGCAACACCCTATCATATATTAATAATCTATATTATCATATCTGCAAAGTATACAAGACTAAGTGCGAGAAAGAGGTAGTGTTATTGCAGCCTTTGCCTCTTCAAGAACGGACATGGTTGTGTGTAAGCATGAATTTCATTTAGGGATTTCCTACGGTTGAGGGTAAGATATCGATAATGGTGATTGTAGACAGGTTTCAAAGTATTCAATATTTATTGTTGGACCGAACTTGTGTTCATCAGAAATAACTATTGACTTATTTTACATATATATGGTTAAGTTCTTTGGGTTACCAATTAATATTGTGAGTGACAGAGAAAACAGGTTCTTAGTAGATTATGGACAACATTTATTCAGTTTTATGGGGATCGACTTGAAGTTCTCTTCTTCTAACCACCAACAAATAAATGGTCAAACGGAAAGGATAGACCACTTGTTAAAGGAATATCTGAGGCAGTGAGCCAAAGAAATTGGTTGTATTACTTGACAGGATGCAGTTTTCTTGTAATCTGCATACGTCACCAATGATAGACCATTGAAATTGGCTTCGGCTATGACTCCATCAGATGTTGCTAAAACAAAAAGGCAAGAGAAATGTCCACCAATTTACAAGGTTGCACTAGATAGGTATCTTGAGGATAGAATAGATACCATTACACTATGTTATATCTTTGTAAATGTAAATCAAGTTGCAGAACTGCACTACCACTTTATATATGGTTGTTGGTCTAAACACCAAGAAGACCAAATGTTAAATGCTGGAGAAAAAAAATCCTTATGACAACCAAGATCTACGTTCTAACAGTACGCAGAACAAATGTAAATATTCCCCATTTCATGTACAAGTCACTGTTAATAATAAGATGATCAATTACTTCTGATACTGTCTCTTTTTGGAAATTAGTTTACTTTGACATTTCAAATATTATTCTTAATAAAGTGAATTACTATAATAATTTTCTAATTTAAAAGTTCATTATTTTTTATTTTATAAAAAAGAGATAGAAAGAAAAGATATGTAAAACTATGATAATTTTTGACAATTTCAATATATTTGACTTATATATTATTTATGTTTGTAAATTACTTTTCCCATGTTCACTAATAAAATACCATTCCTGTCAAATGAAGGCGAAGGGCCTTTTCTATGGAGGAAAATAATTTTTCTAGGTATAATATTTTCATTCATACCAAATATATATACCTCAAAAAAAAGTCTATAACATTGTTTGAAAGTTCTGAATACATACTTTATCGTATTATTTGAGTTAATGATCAAAATCATGTTGAAACTATCATGTTCTTACGAGTTTCACATCTCAATTATCAATAGTGTCTGTTTTTATATTGACTATTACAATCGACACATTGAACACATCTTAGCATTGCCTATGTCATAAATTATGATTTATTTCCTTTTTTCTATTTCAACTTTCATATTTACTCAACTAAATGTGTTTTAACAAATATATACGTGATAATTTAGGTAGAAAGAATAAACAACCAATAATAAAAATGTGAAACTTTACAAAAAAACGATAGTTCACAGTTGTTCAATTTTTTACTCTCCTTTATTCATTTCTTAAGAATGTATTGAAGATATCTTTGAACTTGACGAAAATTATTAATTTTGTCCCTGAATTGACACTCTCAAAGACACCCACCCTCATCTTGAAAACTTAACTTGCATACACCAATCTTCCACAGGCATAAGAAATTGTCTCAAACTCTTGTGGAAGCATGCGACACTTAATAATAAGCAAAAACATGTGTTGAAAACACTCTTTAACATTATGAAAATCTAGGAGTATATTTCGATCATTTTATAAGATCAAGTTGTATTTAAATTCAATTAGTCAAGTAAATACATATTTTTAAGACTGTCATTAATACAAGAATGAAATTACTCCATTCATTCATATTTATTTGTCATGTTGCACTTTTCAAAAGTCAGTTTGATTAATTTTCAAAGAATTATATTACAATAATGTGACATTAAATATTTATCGACTGGAAACTTTGAGACTTCCAGGAAAGCTTCAGTGGCATGGTACAAGATGTTTTGTCCAAAAGCAAGTGGAGGATTAAATTTCCTTGATATACATATATATATATATATATATATATATATATATATATACACGGAACAAAGCAGCAGTTGACAAGTTATTGTGGAACTTATGCCAAAAACTGATAAACTATGTGTTGTATAAATACATAGTTACTATAGAAAAAAAGGTGTATGCAATATACTAGCTCAAAGAGCTTCTTAGATAGTACCAAAGATACTAAAGGCTGCAAAATATTTACAAGAGGCAGGATTCATGGAAGGGGATACAAATAAAATGACACAATAAAACATAAGTAAAGCGTATTGACATATAAGAGGTACAAAGGAGAAGGTAGAATGGAGATCACTAGTGTAGAAAAATATTGGAGCCCCTATGTAGTTGTTCATCATGTATTTCGCAATGAAAAGAAGAGTTGCAATAAAAGACAGATTGACAAAGTGGGGAATCATTCAAGTACTAACTTGTCCCTTATGTTAATTAGTAGATGAAGATGATGATCACATTTTTTTTCCAACGTACATATGCAGCAGAGGTGTGGAGGAGTATACCACATTGGAAGGGAATAGCAAGTGGAATAAACTGGACTAGTGAAATAAATTGGGCAGTGCAATACATGAGAGGCAAAAGAAACAACTCCCTTGTGTATAGGATGGCGATGACAAACACAATTTGTTATTTATGGCTAGAGCGCAATATCAAAATTATTCTACAAAAACATTGGATATTCAAAAACTCTATGAAAAGTACTATAAATTGCATTCTTATGGTCAACCCCTTGTCTAGACCTAATCTAGGCATTAGCCATTTAAAAAGATGGATTTAGAATTTGAGGGTAGGTTAGAAACCTCAGTGATGGTCATTGAACGTGAGCATGATATATGATAGGGGAATATTTTAATTTGGTATCATTAGTTTATGTTGTAAGAACATCTCGGGACTGATTGCTAATGACGCGAGTATCAATGAACGATCCTAAAGGTTCTATTCATGATTTTTCATCTATTGATAAAAAAAATCCACTATGTACATATTTTCATACAAATTTAACATAGCACTATGTTCGTGTGTGGACATGTGTCTTTGCAGCTTTAAGTTGTGCTGACCTACTTTTGAAACAAAGGTCATTCAAGTACAGGTCTTGTTTTGGCTGATAGATATCTTTTCACATTACTGATTAAGTTTGTCACCCTACAAAGGACCATACATATGTCTTGCCTAAGTTTTTAATATGATTATTGACTTGCCTTTTATTTATTTCTTACCTTGGGAAGATGATATATTGTTTGTTATTTTCTAAAGATTGTTTGAATTATATAGTCATGAAGATTAATATAAGATTTGTGTGCAAGGAGTTTCCTCTCCAAGATGTTAGTCCACAAAAACGTATGGACTTTAGTGTTGATTTCTCCAAATTAGCCACAGGAGGAGTTGCAAGAAATTTTGTGGAAATTAAGTTTGTTATATTTCATGAGGATATTGCCATTTTGTCCTTACTTTGTATTACTTTGAATCTTGAAGGATGGACACTTTAGACTTTTTGGGTGGACAACCATGCGCATCATTGTGGGTGAACCTAAAGCTCACAAGTTTTTCAGAGACATGGATTTAAGGTATAGTTAGGTTTACCCGGATTATAGTTGTACATAATCATCTTTTATTTATCATATGTGAGAATTTACCAGATATGAGCTCTGGGGACCTATAATATTCAGGGTCTGTGCAGTTGTGTTGATAAGTGATACATCTTGGTCTCTTACTTTTCTCGCACTTAAGTGATGAAAATGTCGATTATATTCTAAAGAAACTAAGTGATGGAAAAATAAAGTGAAGGATCTTAGTCTTGTGTCTTTTAATAATTACGGTATATATTTTTCACTTTAAAGATCATAATGAAGTGCTTTAATCTTTTCATCGTCCCATGTGGATGTTATCTTTTTTGTTCATCAGCTACCCATCACACCAGGTTGTAAGATGGTTGCTCTTGCTCTGTGTGATCTTATCTAAGCGTCTAAAGTAGTTTGTTCTCATGTGGAATTGAAAGTGAATAATGCGACGAACGGTGACCTTATTTTTAGGGTTATATCTTGGAGGTGAATATTATGGGATGTAAATCTACATTAACTAAATTTGAATGAAGAATTATACTTTATCCATTATTGATTATATTTAGGAAGTGAGAAATGTCATAGAAGAACTAAGCGTATTGACATTTCAAGAAAGATACATTCCAGATCAAGAAACCCTAATACATGCATTTATGCATGAATTTGCATTCATGCTATAATCTTTAAGCGTTGAAGTGTGAATCTGATTTTTGAATATGATCATGAAATCTTAAAAAAAGTTTCAAAAGATTTATGTGTCTTTAATTACTGTGCCTCTTATTGTAGTTTCAGAAATGATACATAATCCATGGATTGTGGAATCTTATGAATTAGTGTTCCTATGATTGTCTTGATCAATATTTTAATGTCTTTTCCTACTTTTATATCTATACAACTTAGATTCAGAGTTCTTAGCTTCTACGTCCACAGATTATGCTGCCAAAATATGGAACACAAAGGGATGGTGTTCCAGTAACTTAGTCACGAAATGTTGTATGTTCTAAATAATATGATGTCTTATCTGTCAAATAATTGGCTATCCATTTTTATGTTTATATTATAATATCGTGTCTTTAACATTGCAGGATGATAATATTGAACTCTGCAGGTTCTCTAAAGATGGGAAAAAATCGTTTTTGTTCACTACTGTTCAGAAAGGTATTCTAAAGTAAGGCTTTAGTTAATAAAGTTATCAAATTGAGATTGTGTAATTTTTCTTATAGAAAACATTGTGTAGCAATCCGAACACGTGACAATAAAATAGGCAATAAACATTGATTGCGGTTTGGGACATGAGTACATGGATGAAAATTGACTACAAAAGCCTCTATAATAAGCCAGCTTCCATTATGATAATTAATTTGGATGGAAAATATCTTGGGTTTTAAGATCTTTATCCTTTTGTGTCTCCTAGTATTGTTAAATTTCAAATACTATTACTTTTACTGTCCAATACTTTCCTTAGATATGCACTGTTGATGCTAAAAGAATTTGACATCGATTTTGCAATCATGAATTTTGGATAAAATATCTTTTTTACATGGATGTTGAATAAATCATTGAGTTAATTTTACATTTGTTCATGATTATATAGGCCAAAAAAAGGAATGAAAGGGGACCTAAAATAGAGTTATATCTGGTTCCTATTCCCCTTCCGGTTGGAGTTTGTATAAGATTACATCAAATTAATTTGAGGTGTTCTCATCTTTAAAAAGACCAAGTGTTTTTTTGAACTTTTTCTATGAATAAGTTATTTTGCTACTCCTAACATGTCTTCATTTTGATGAATGTCTCCCCTCCCATACATAGCTTTTGATGTTTAAAAACTAGGAGTGACAATGCGGCGGGGTTTTTAACCTTTAACCCTCATAATTTTCAACTCAGTTTTTTTTTCATTTTGTTATATTTAGGAAAAATTAGTGTCATATAATAGGTTTTATTATTTATTTTAACTTCTCAAATTAGATTCATTTTCCTTTTTGTTTCTTACGTAAACACAACAGAAAACAAAATATGACCAAAGTTCCAGGAACACACTTTTCTTTTTTGGGGTCCTATTACCCCTTTAAACAATTTTAAAGTGTTATACTACATCCTTCGGTGATGAGGTGATACGAAGAGTGTGCTCACTCACTCGGAGGCATGTTACGGGTGAAAAAAGTTAGAATATGATTACTTTGAACACTTAACTAATTAACATTAAAACTTAAGTTGATATCTTTTCAACTTTTTCCTTTCTTTCTTTGAGAAATAGAGTTTAATTCTATTTTTTTTCATTTTCTAGAACGATTTTTTTTTCACCACTCACCACGTACAGAAGTCGCTAAAGAATTTTTTCCAGCTTTTTCCCATCAATTCAATCTACTAAATTGTCTTCCTCTTTGTCACATATATACTCCATGAAGGGCAAAACCTTCTCCCCGCCGGAAAAAATGAAATATTTCTTATCAGGTTTAAGGGTGTGTTAGCCTAATGTTTTTTCTCCACAAGATATGTATGGAGAAATATAAAAGGAATTTGTCGTGACAGAAGGGGGGAAAGGGAATCTTTTTTGAAGGTCTTGTACGTATTACATACGACTTTAGTGATGCCAAGAACATTTCATTAATTTTGTCAGTGTATGAATTATTCTTGCAACCACCAGTCATGACAACTTATTATTGAAGAAGACAAAGATTAAATTTGACTACAAACCAACTTGGCGGTGTGATCTTTGGCTGCAAAATTGCACCATGACTGCTTATATACTAAATTAGTTATTGGGTTATTATTTGGTTGCTAAATATATATATATATATATATATATATATATATATATATATATATGGTTTGTTAAATAGTTTTAGATTGCTTTTTGCCTGTTATATGTGAGTGTATCTTTTTACTTACCTTTTTCTAATGTAGGTTTGCTTGCTCCATTTTTTTCATATGTGAAGAAAATCAATCAAGGTCTATTGTTGTTTTTGTTCAACAACAACAATCGAGAGCTTTATGGTATCTATGAAGTTGCAATCTCGGGGATAATGAATATCAATCCACACGGTTTCACGTTGGCTTATTTTGGAAAAATTGAATTTTGTGCACATGTTTTATGTCATGTTTTCTTGATATTTTGTTATGTTGGTGTTTTCCTTTATATGCTCTCTTGTTTATAAATGAAGGTTCAGATACATCCACGTCTGCAGTAAAAACCATTGGCGGGAACACTGTTTAAGCCTATAATCTAGGATAGCTATTGCAATGTTCAACATCATTTCATGTTAGAACGACATCGTATTCGAGAACCTAATTTGATCTCCAAGATATTTTCTTTGAGTCAATACAGAAGATGAGAACTCAGAGATCAGATTAACCACTTGAACACGATCTAACTCAAATATGAAATGATATTGATTATTGTATTAATTATCCTAAATTATAGTCTTAAACAAAGTTTACACCAATGGTTTGCAGTGCAGACATAGACATTTTTGAACATTCATTTTTATTAGAGCTGTCAATATGGGCTAGCCCACCCCATCCAGGCTAACCTATACAGGCTTTGATATTTTAAGGGTCAGGCCGGGCTAGCCCATTTTTTGTGTGGGCCAGAAAATGGTCGGCCCAGCCCACAAGTACGTGGGCTACAGGCTTGCCGGGCCAGCCCACTTTTGAAAAAAATATATTTTTTTATACTTAATAAATTAAATTATAAATTATGATTTAAAAATATTATCATAAATATCGACAAAACAATATTATATTATATTAGGCCTCATTTCTTTGTACTTAATCGGGTTTGAATCTTAATCATTCAGATTTGCCTCATTAAGTTTGTTTGTCTTCATGAACTAAATCTTAATTATTCAAATTCAATTCATTAAGTTCGTTTGTTTTATTTTCTTATAAGTCTCTTAATGGGTCTGGATATATCTGAATGAATCAAATCTGTAACACACCCTTAACACTATCCAAACTAAAAAATAGGACTCCTATCTTAATTCAACTAAATCACAACAACTCATAAAAGTTGTTTTCTTGTTTAATTAATATTTAATTACATGCTTGCCATAATAATTTCCTTTACTCATATTAACTTAATATAGATCTTTTATTTTCATAAATTAATCAATATATTTGAATTGATAAGAACTCCCATGATATAATGTTTAGCACGGTTTCACAAAATAAGAAACTATTAGTTATTTGATCGATAACAATAATAAATTTCTAAAAGAAAATATTTTCCTAAACTATATATTTACTACTCTATATAAACTATTTTAAATTGCATTATATTAGATTCTCAAAGAAATTGAGTGCAAACAATAATCATATTAATGATAAAACTTTATGTTGAGTTCTTAAAAGTTAATTCATATTACCTTGTTACGGTAAAAAAAGTTCAAAATATAATTTTATATGAAAAAAACTATTTTACTAACAAGGTTTTGATAATATTTTATTGATATAATGTTTAATTTCATATGTGCATTCATATATTGAAAACAAACTGTCCCATAATTTAGTGTTCAGATTCAAAGACAATATTTTAACATTTAGAGGTTTATTCAAATTTACATATCTAGATATTAATGCACATCTTAATATTTAAATGCGTATTCAAATTTTCAGATGTCTTAATCTTAATTGAAATAAATGAGACCTTAATGTCACTACTTGTTAATCAAATTCACAAATAAAATTATATTTATAATATTTAGGAAAAATGCAAAAGTACCCCCTAGACTATGACCGAAATTCCAAAGACACACCTTACTTAGGTCGTATTACCCCCCTAAACTTTTTTTTTTATAATTTTGTGTACCTCTTTGGCTTACGTGGCATCCAAATATCTTTGACGCGCCTCAATTGAGTGGAGTCACATATAGTGCCACATAAAACAAAAGGTGTATTAAATTACAAAAAAAAAAAGTCCAGGGGCAATAGTACCTTAGTTTAGTTAAGGTGTGTTTCTGAGATTTTTGGTCATAGTCTAGGGGGTACTTGGGAATTTTCTTTAATATTTATTAATTTTTTCAATTAAAAGTATAAATATCTAAATAGAAATATTAACCTAATTGTTTTGATTTGGGACTCTCTTTATTTTTAAATTTTAATATTATATTATATTTTTAATTAATTTTAGTGGCCCACGGGCCGGCCCTAGCGATATTTCTCCAGCCCCCCAAATGAGCAGGCTTATTCAGGCTGGGCTAAAAAGCCCTTTTCTTAAATGAGCTCCAAAAATCTTAGCCCAACCCTATTAAATCCCGGGTTAGGCCAGACCGGCCCAACAGGCCTAGCCCATATTGACGGCTCTAATTTTTATAAATAAGAGAAAGCATAAAAACAAAAGCATCAAACACAATCAAATTACGCCGCCAAGTTGTTATTGTTTTATGTCTTAGGTGATTTCATTCCTTATGGATTGCGACTTTTGAGAGTTGCAATTGTGATTGACATAAGATTAAACATGTTAAGTGGTTCATTGTCATATTCATTAGAATATTTGAAAATTGTGGATCAATTGAAATTTGTTGAAAATTTGTTATATGGACAAATCCTTAAAGTGATGTATTCACTAAGAAATAGTGAACTTTACTTCTGTCTTATAATTGTTTTACAAAAGTAGGACCATTATGGAGGATATTAATTGAAAATGAAGTTATTAATGTTGAAAAACTATGATATTGGTCTTTCTAGTAAGAGATCTGTACTGAAATGTATAATGTTTAGGATGCAAATTAGAAATAAAGGGCGAGAAATTTAATGGTAGACACGAGAGGGGACAGAATTGAGGAGTTAGTGAAGTGAAGAATGAGTTAGTGTCTATTTATTTGTGTCATAGATTTAGTTCTAGAAAATCTCATTATATATATAATTTATAGAATGCCTCATGAAAAAAAAATATTTTAACGAATTCAAAAATAGAATTTATAGAATTTTATATTGAAATATATATGAAATGACCATATTATCTTTATCGTCCTCAACCTCATATTTGTATAAAATAAAAAAATACAAAATTTGGACCTTATAACTTTTAATTTAAATAAAACATGCATTAGTCCACTATTCAAATTGATATGTTTGAAATGAAATAAAGTAGAAAAATGATTATATATTTTAATGAAGAACTACTCTTTTATAATCTACTGAAAAATTTTAGTTTACTTTAAATGCAAATATAACATCCTATTCTTTTTACTAGTAAATATTTTTTTTTAACATCTTTTAAAACATATTCTTTTTAATATTGAAACTCATTTTATTTGTTCTGTAATTTCAATCAAATATATATTGTTAACTACGTAAAGATCCCGCGCTTCGCGCGGGTTGTAATTTATTGTTTTTCTGTAATATATTTATTTTTAGGTATACTTATTGACCTGTTTTTTTTAAACTGATGTGTTTATTTGTATGCATCATATGCTCGTAATGGACTGTATATACAATGCTGATTAGTATGCACGTTTTGTACTTTTTTCTGTTGAAAGATTTATTTACGATGTATATGTAATTAAACTAATTCATGTATATAATAGTTTTTCTATTGTAGTACTTGTTTTTATTGATGTTATAATTGTTTTGTTTTTTTGTATTTTGTACTTCATGTCGTCTGTATTTTCAATTGTCCTTTTTCCCTACGGCATACTTGCTTTAGTGCCTCTTCACCTGCAGCGTAGAAGTATGATGTCGTGCTTAAAATGTAAACAAATAATCATATTTAATAATATAACATGTTATTTATAGACAGATGGCATCGTAAGTGTACATACGTTTCCGCCGCAAGTGCAAGTTATGTATTTATACAAAGTCATACAGTAGATATGTAAATTACAACTACACCGAATCTTACATGTTTGTATTGGCTGCTCTTATAAAGATATGGGAGCGATTACCTAACAATTATTTTAAAAATTAGTGGTCATTTTAATTAAGCAACACTGTTTGATCTCGTTCTTATGTATGCCTGATGTTGTACCTTTTGTGGTGTCCTTGTTTGGATTCCATCTCCCTCTGGATTCATTAGTTGTATCTCTACTTATCTGAATGTACGACATTGTGAAATGGTTGTTATGAATTGTATATTTGAGAGGTACTTTTTGATAGCCCGTGAAAAACAAAAATTAAAAAGAATACCTTTTCTCTTTCTACCACTCTAGGGCATACATTTTGGAAGACTACTTGGTAAACAATGTTCTTAACGAATGCTTGGTCTTCTGTCTCCCCATCCGCATTTAGCACAACTAATCTTTCTCTTGTTGTTACTCGGGATACGGCTACATACAATTGTCCATGTAGTGAATACCTGTTTTGGTAGATATAGGCCTACCTGATTTAGTGTTTGTCCTCGGCTTTTATTGAGTCATAGCGTAAAATGTGGCAATGGTAGTTGTCGCCTTTGTAACTTGAATGGACACTTTGTTTCATTAGGTGACAAAATAATTGTTGGAATTGTGACACATGAACCAAGGTTCTTACCTGAAATGATGTTAGCGCTCACTAACCAAATACCAAGATGTGTGATGATTAATCTTGTTCCATTGCAAAGGCCTTATGTTTGGTTTCAATTCCTCAGAAGCATAATAGGGATTCCTACTGTTAACTGCATGTCATGGTTCGGGATCCCTGGAAAGCGCTGGTTGTTTAAAAATTCAGTTGGGTACAATATATCTTCCTCATTAGTGTTTACACTTGCTTTGCACACAGTATTTGAGATATAATATATTCTTCCTTCCTCGAGTATCATCTTAATAATTATTTCATTTAACTCATGTACCGGTTCCTTTTTGGGTGTGAGTATTGCCCTTTCTTTCAAATATTCTGGGTCGTTGTGCTTCTGCAATAGCGATGGATATACGGCTTCCACAATGAATCTGATAGGATCGCCAGATGGTTAAATGCAAACATCATGTGCCAGTTTAATCATGTCCTTATTTGATTTATCATATATTTGATCCCTATCCTACCTGCAACAACCATTTGTCAAACATTGATATTTTTGCGGCCGTCGTACCTGTTAGTTTTCCACGACTCAAACACATATTTTCCTTCAATTCATAAATAGAGAAAAAGGGCCACAAGTGAGAGGAATTAAGGGTTGCATCAACAATGTCAGATCTTGTTCCCTTTGGAATAACGGTTAGTATTTGTCAAAAATCTCCACCACATACAAGTGTTAGGCTAACAAAAGGCTTGTCTGCTCTATTTTCATACCTGTCTCGTAGTATGTCCCTCAAGGTCTTGGCTAACGCTTCAAAATATAATTTATTCTCCATTAGCGTTCCATCACATATAATCAGTGAAGTTTTATTTAAAAGTTAAGCTAGTTGGCTCCCTTGTTTTATATCACAGGTTGTCTCTGGAGTGACATCCAATGGAATATGAAATCGTGAATGTGTTGTCCTTCCATTTGGTAATAACAAAGCTGCTATACCAGAAGTAGAAATGGGAAGAACTATTTTTGATTATGATCGGAGGTGTGAAATCATTGTATTCCATAGAGAAGTCTTGCCATTACCATCATGTCCATGAATAAATATTTATATGCCTTCTTCATTCCATACGGACGTTATCATTACATTATAAGCATGACATTGACCGTTAGTCAATTGTGCGTAGGATTTTTCATGCTCCTGTTTAAGGGCGTCTGTGTCATAGTTGAGCTACTTATTTATTAGGCGGTTGCCTACAGTACGAAGTAATGACGAATATGGAAGTGCCATGTCATCTATGTCTTTCTAACTTTTTCCCATCTTTAATAGATGCTTTCAATCTCAACCAATGTGTACGCCTCAATATGTTTATCATTTAATTGTAAATCTTTCATGTGTAATATCTTTCTCTGAATCGCTGCTATATCTTCTGATAATATTTTATACTTATTCTTCAATAGTTGTCGTGTATCTGACACTTGACAGTGCATTAGAATCGTTACAAGGAGTGTTTTTATCCTTGGTTGGATGAAACAGTGGTTAACTTGGATTTCATGGTATCATACTGTAACATTATCACCAGATGTAACCATTGATCAACTATTTGATGTTTCTATGTGTGCCACTTCTTGGAAACGATCAAACGAAGATTATGAATTAATCCAGTTTAGGTACATGTGGAAGGTTTACAATATGGAAGCAGGTTGGAACCTTTCAACTACACCTAGGTGGTTGTTTGGTCCTCCAACTCTCAGTTTTATATTGGTTGATCAATAGCTATTTGGTGGTCTTCATGGAAAGGATCTCCTTATCAGTCCTAAGAATTTACCATCCTAACCGAAAAGGGATATAGATGATAAGATTTTAGGTGAATCTGAGCACATAAACCCTTTTGGTAAAATTCCACAAGGAAGGGTGACCAAGAGGGCGATTGTGGTTGCAGTCTGGTTAACTGCTTCCACAAAAATCCAGCCTGCTCATAGGTATTATGTAATAGAAGAATCAGGATCTGCGAGATATGAATATGAAACTTGATATGCTCGAACAGGACCGCATCTCGATTTGTACATGGATAACCTGTTATATTACCTGAAAGACTCATACTCATATCCAGGGTATTTTGTCCTTGAAAGAGCGTCATTAGTCTAGCTCGTAATGAATTGATCATGAACTTAGGCGGAATTGGTCTTGGACGGAAGAACGAAAGATACTATGTCTTAATTCATTACAAGTGGCCCAACCCGAAGCCTTACCAAGTAGTCGTTCCATTCTTTATCATCATCTAATAAACCGAATGCATAGAAGGCCTGTCGATGTGTTTTATGCTTTATTTTTGTGACTGTTCTTTGCTTTGGAAGGAACTGCATCCTTTTACATAATTAAGCATCATGCACATATAAAAATGTTCTCCACTAACAGGGTGTGCAAAGTAGATTCTCCCAACCGCTCTTCCCTTCTGCCTCCTGGTCCATTGCTGCTCTCTTGCATTCCATATTCATCTTGTTGGAAAATCTGAATATGTTAGGTCTCTAGCATCTGCATTTTCTTTGTTTGCCTCGAACCATTCTGCGAATTTTGTTTTTTCTAAATCTGGTCTACTCAGTACGCATTCAGCCTTCCTTGATTCTTAAAATATTATGGTGTTTTGTCCCTCTAAATGGAAAGGTAGTCGCTCAACTGTCGGTTCCCTGTGATGTATGTCAAATTGAAAAATCCTCCAGCAAGCTTCCGTAGCCGATATATATCTACAGTACAGGTATTTTTGTCTCATCACTATCTGTTGTAATTTTCATTATTTTCTATTATTGTTGTTGCTCTATCAGACCCTTTATGTCACGACCCAAAACCGAGCCGCGACTGGCACCCACACTTACCCTCCTATGTGAGCGAACCAACCAATCTAAACCTTAACATTTCAATGTAATATCAACATAAAGTAATGCAGAAGACTTAAACTTATTAATAAAAACCAATTCAATAACTATTATTTCCCAAAATCTGGAAGTCATCATCACAAGAACATCTATCCTCAAATTACTAAAGCTAAGAGTATCTAAGAAGCTAAAAATACATAAAAGCTAGTCCATGCCGGAACTTCAAGGCATCAAGACTTGAAGAGGAAGATCCAGTCCAAGCTAGAAGCATTAGCTCACCCTGATATCCGGAGTAATGAAGACTTGCTAGAGTTACTGTTGAGTCGAAGATGATGGCACGTTTGTTGCACTCCACAAATAAACAAGAAGAAAACATAAAAGTAGGGGTCAGTACAAAACACGGGTACTGAGTAGATATCATCGGCCAACTCAAAATAGAAATCAATATATACCAAGTAATATCATAAAATCAACTATGATACTCAACATGTATCAACAGCAAGTACTATATCATTAACAATTACCGTCAAGTTCACACATGAGGACTCAAGCCTCAATACCTTACTCATTTGGGAATTATGTTCATTAGATTGAGTATATTAACATCTTTCAAGATTCATTATCTTTATTTCTCTTGTGTCGGTACGTAACACTCCGCTCCCTCATATTTATTAATCCTCTTGTGTCGGTACGTGACACTCCGATCCCATACTACTATGTGTCGGAACGTGACACTCCGATCCCCTAAATCTACGTGTCGGTTCATGACACCTGATCCCCTAAATCTACGTGTCGGTTCGTGACACCCGATCCCCCAAATCTACGTGTCGGTTTATGACACCCAATCCCCTAAATCTACATGTCAGTTAGTGACACCTGATCCCCTAAATCTACGTGTCGGTTCGTGACACCCGATCCCCTAATCTCCTTCTATCAATTCATCAAGCCTTCTTTCTTACCAAGGCATCATCAATCTCATTATTTTAGTTCATCACGCCTTCTTTTATACGAAGGCCTCATAATTAACAAAGAAATTATGGTTTTGCAAGATTTGGGATTCAATAACTTCATCATGCTTTTCTAATCACAATTATATAATTACATTCATCCAAGCATACAATTAAGCACATAGCAGGGTTTACAATATTATCAATACATATCATTCACTATTAAGAGTTTACTACGAATATCGTAAGAGAAACCATAACCTACCTCCACCGAAGATTAGTGATCAAGCAAGCAAATTTTCTCCAAAGCTTTGTGCTTTCCCCTTCTCGGTCCACCCTCTCTCTCTCTTCGTGTTCTTTCTATTTTCTTTGTTGAAACCCTCTTTCTTTTACCCTAATTAGCATATAATTAAGTATAAAAGATGGCAAATATAACTCACTAATTAACTTAAGGTTACCTCTTTTAACCCCCAAGTAATTAGACTTATTAACATTAACCCACTAACTTTATAATTAAAGCAGGAATAGTCAAAAACGTCCCTTAAAACGTATAAAGAAATCCGACCCAGACTGGGATTACGCAACCTGCGACGGCCCGTCGTGCCTGCGACGGTCCGTCCTGCAGGTCATCGCAAGATTCAGAGACTCAATTTCTCTGAAGAGTCTATGACGGTCCGTCACACCTGTGACGGTCCATCCTGCCATTCAGTTACGAAGTTCAGAGAGTCGATTTTCAGTACCCAATTTCAGATTTTCTAAGTGCTTTGAAACGAGACCCTGCGGCGGTCCGTCGTGCCCATGACGGTCTGTCGTGGGGTCCGTCGCCTCAGCCTGTTTTTCGAGAAATAAAATCTACTGTTCAAAACGATTAAAGAGGTCGTTACACTTGATGAACATACTTGAATACGTACTTCACTAACCTTGAGTAATTGCATGCTTCAATATTTATATATGCATCAAATTGGACAAGCAAGTTCCTATTGTATGGAACAACATATCTATTGTCTAATTTGGCTCCATTTTTTGTAACTTCAATACTTGTGTTCCTTCGCCTATAAATAAGGAATCCTGCCGTATGAAATTGGTATGGTCATTGCATTTCTTTGGAAAATACTTTGTGCACTTGCCCTGTTTCATACATGGGCATTTCGGATTTAAGTCACCATACAGTCCGTGAATCATAAAGTTTTTTACACCATTATAGCCATCTTGGTCTTGTGCAACATCAGGGATTTCTACTGATATTACTCTGTCAATATGATCTGCTGAAGGGGTTCTTAATATTTCATGAAGGAAGAGCAGTATGTGCGCATGTGGTGATCCTCTTCTCTTGAACTCAATTGTATATATACATGCGTAAAGAGTTGTTTTGTTAAACAATTTGGACATTTGTTAATTAAAGTAATATGTATGTGTATAATGGAATGCGTACTCGATATTATTGAAATGCTCTTTTTTTGATGTTGTGTATTGTGCGAGTAAGTTATACTGCAATCTAAAATGTGTAATACATGGTACTTACATGCCACAATTATTCCAAAGGGTTTTTGCTTTTTAAGATGTTGCATTAGTTGAAATAACTTGATCTGGATAAATCTACATATGATGTCCACACGGCTTCCATCATTCTCCTGTGATATCAAGTTTTGCATTGCATTTATTTCTTGCCATTTTGGGTTGCAAGTGAACGCAAGGAACAAATCTGGGCAACCAGCCCACCTGCATATTGCCATTGCATCTTGATAATTTCGTGCCCTGTATCCTGGTCCTCCAGTGTGCAATGAAGGTAGTATAATTGTCTTCCCAACTCTTGAACAACCAGAATCTCCCTGAACAATAGCATCCATCAACCCCCCAAAAAGATCTGTTCGTAGTTTTGGTTGATTATTTTGGATATACTAAAATCTTTCATCTTCTATTGCCATGTAACCATCTACAATGTCTTGATGTAACAATCTTCCAGCTTGTAGAAGTGTGTGTCCTTCATTAAGTCGTTGTATTCAAAAACAATAACATTGCCTCATGCTTAAGCTGTTCTTTACGAATGATTTGTTACACAAATCCATAAACTGAATACCAAGTATATATCCATCTTCTCCATATGGTTGTATTAATGGGTAATTCATAGCCATGAAAGATGGGTGTAAATATGTGATTCTTTGCAGATCATTTTTTCGACGTTTTACAATAACATCATGCTGAAAGTTAGCATCTGTAAGTTCACCAATTATAAATCCTGCCACTTCTGAAGCTGTTGGTCTATTGTATTGTCGGCCATCGCTGCTCGTTTCAGTTAGGAGGCCCAGGCAGAATATAGATTCTGGTTTTTCTCGATATCTATCCCTTGCCATTCGGATTGATTTTTCCAAAACATTATGGTCATAAAGCATTTTAGATATTCCCCTTACAATTTGTGGTTCCACTTCTTCATGGCGCATAGTATTGATTCTATTATCTATCTTATTCTCAGTATCATATATATATAGTTGGGTAAACTGAGGATTTTTACCATGTTCCGATAATAGTGAGCCAATGTGATGATAATTTTGACCACTGATCCTGAATATGTAAGGTCCTTTAGCGCGGTTGATTGATTTGTCTACTCGGCCTCCCATTGATGTAAATGCAAACATGGAGTTATACATTCGAATACGCTTTCTAAAAGTTATACCCAGTTGGCCAAATTCTGTGCCCATTAATTTTTTTAGGTAGATTGGAGGTTGAATAAGTAATGGTAGCTAAACAAGGCCTTCCATACAACAAAATGTGAATTTTGGTTGTCTCATTTTTTTACTTTTGTCCGTCTGTTCCTCATACCATAAAATGGGGCCACAATGTTGACAGGTGTATGTTGGCGGTCCCAATTTTGAAGGCGTTGAATATTCATCTGCCACATAATTTAGTTTTCAATTAATTGAAAGATTTGTATGCAATAATAACATTGTCCAAGGCAGAAGACACGTACTTGAATTCTGGATTGGAATTAGACTGATGTGATCAATTGGTGTATACATTGAAATTGAGCCTGTTATTCTCCCCTGTACTGGTGATTTAGATGGTTGTGCCCAATGGTTACCTGTAAAGTGTTATCATACTGGGTTAATTATAATAGGTTTAATGTATCCTATGGCTTGTTGTATGTTATAGTTCTACATGGTTATGTATTATCAAGTAAGGTCCATTTTTCATTGACGCGCGGTACATAGTAAAATTGAACAATATCAGCTTACTATTCATCCGGTGCATCATTTCTCGTGGCGCAAAGTTTGATACATTCATCAAATTTGTAAATCTTTTCACAAAGTGTAGTAGTTGTTGCATTTTCTTAATTGGTTCATACTTGTATTGTGGCTGATTAATGTGAGCTTTCTCTTAAATCTAGCATAATAGCCCCTGAATCTTTTGATATGGTTTATTTCCTCTGTCTTTGTAGGGTCATCTTTTTCGTTTTGAAATCTTGGAAATCTTCGTTGCAGCATCCTATCATGCAGTGCTAAATTCGGTAGTAGTTGTTTAAGCAATATAATCTCTGTGGGTATATTAACAGTCTTGTAAATCTCTAACTATCTGTGATCAATTCCATTTGGCCTATTTCACACAATAGTCAAAAGTATGTTATTTGTCCATAATATGGATACAGTAAAGATAACATTGTACACCTACCGACTGAACTTAGTTAACATACTTTATACTTAGTATTTCATACTATACTTAAATTACTAATGTTTTTTGTTTGTATATTATCCACTTGATTGTTGGTTATTGTGTTGTATTTTTGTCATTATGCTTAATGCTAGGGCAATATTGAGCTTAGCCATTTATTTCATTCATTCCGTAGTTTTGCAGTTTATAATTTTAGGTAGCAGAGACCTCTGTATTCGCATTATGAGTAGCATAAAAGTCCGAGACAATATAGTTAAATGACCCATTACAAGGTACAGTTCACCCTATCGATGGATACATTTTTTCATTCCAGAAGCAAGTCTAGGGGTGAATTACTTATCTGCACATTGGAAACATTTTATTGCTGTATGGTATCATGTATTCGTATTGTCCTGATGTTCAACGGGTTTGAGTTGGACCTTTGTTATATTGTTGTGTAAGAGTAACTTGTGTCCACTTGTATCTCTGTAGGGTTTTCTTTTTTCCACGATTTTTACAATAGTGTTATGGATTACGAAGTTAAAATGTGGAGATTTTTTCCCAGTACCTTGGACACTTAGATAGAATTATCAATCCAATCCCAATTGCAATGTGTCAATGTTGTGGTTGTAGATGAAGATGAAGATTGTACACTAATGGATGTGACTTTTGTGGAGTATGGGTCAGATTGAATTGCAGGCTATGTAATTACAGTGTATTGTAATCAAATTGCACAGTATTTTTTATTATATTTCAATTGATTGGAGTTAAAGGCATGAGTCTGTGACTTAGTCTGACAACGTACAAATCGTTTCTTCTGTGCTTGTTACGGTTTATACGTATATTTTATATGTGAGGTGCATTTTAAATTTTTTGATGGAGCAGTTACAGTCACCAAAATAACTGACAGTCGACAGTTTCTGTTTTTGCCAATGACATCCTTTGGATTTTACCGTGTAATAATATAACCTGCAGAAGCAGTTGTGCCACTTCTATTCCATTCATATTAATGTGTTCTTTCACTCATAAAATAGATGAAATTGTTCGTCATGTACTTAATGTAATATGGTTTTTGAAAGATTCTATTATTTTTAAAAATAACTTACATAGTTTATGGTAGAATAAACTCATACATTACATATACTTAATTCTCACCTTAAATAAACTTTTGTTTTTGATTGTGTACTTTGAAAATATGTATGGATGTCAATTTTTGAGCTGTTAAATTGAAATAAGCTATAGTGCAAATATATAATGGAATTGAAAGTTCATGATTTTTATTGCAGTAAGTTGATGAATTAAAAATTTATTTTAGATCCCAAGATTTACATTACAAAAAGCTGTTTCAACAAAATATACGATTCATTAATTACATGCATACCATTTTTGTGGGTGTAGATAAAAAAATCAATATTAAACTTGCCACATAAGTAGATACACTTAATTTTCCACCGCCTTTTGAGATCCATTGCAATTAGGATAAAAAAGTTGAGTTCCACTTGTCAAAGAAGATTGTAAGATACACCTTTACATGAATAAATAATCATTTATAGGAAGGATCAATCAATATGTTTTAAGAAGATGCCGTAATCGGAAATTAAATCTCACATCCCAAATAGTTGGATATGCCTGAGACCTTTCAGTACTTAATCCTTTGAAAAATTTAATTTTAATTGTTGAAGTAACTTGACCTTAAACAACATTAGCAAGTGCAATTGAAGATGAGGACAACGGCAAAGTACATAATTCATTGAGAATCATAAATCATTCATCACAAATGAAAGAATATTGATTGTATTGAAGTGTTAACCTAATAAGGGAATACATCGAAGATATATATAGGGGATATAGGAAGCAGTACTAATTCTAATAGGACTAGGATTAAGGAGTACTAATCCTAATAGGACTCGGATTAATACACAGTAAATACTAATATTATTTAATACTATTTATTTAAAACTATCTGTTATTATCCCCCCTCAAGCTGAGCTGAGCGGAAGCGAACGGAAGCTTGGAACTGAGGTAATCGTGTTGTCGGCTCGGGAGAGACTTGGTTAGAATATCAGCCGGTTGTTCTTCAGTGGGTACATACTGCATATTCATGGTGCCGGCATGAACTTCATCGCGAACAAAGAGACAATCGGTATCAACATGCTTCATTCTGGTGTGTAGGACGAAATTCTTGGCCACATAGATGGTTGATTTGTTGTCACAATAGAGAGCAGGAACAGTGTGAGTGGCGCGGAGTTCGCGAAGAATATATGTGACCCACATGGTCTCAGCAGCAAGAAAAGCAAGGGCGCGGTATTCAGCTTCAGTCGAGGACCGAGAGAACTTGTGTTGTTTTTTTGTACACCAGCAGATCAGGTTCGGCCCCAAAAAAAACGAGAAACCCCGATGTGGATTTTCTGTCATTTTTATCATTCGCCCAATCTGAATCTGAGAAACCCCGAAGCTCCAAGTCCCCGGGTCGAATGAGTAAACCACGACCAAGAGTGCCAAAAATGTACCTGAGAATGCGTTTTAGACAATGGTAATCATGTTCACTTGGTTGATGCATGCGCTGAGCAACTCGGTTGACAGCAAACTGGATGTCAGGACGGGTAATGGCCAGATACTGTAGAGCCCCAATGAGGCTACGGAAGTGGGTGATATCGGCAAAAGGGGTGTCGTCTCCATTCGTAGACGAAGAGACTGCCATCGGTGTTGGTTTACTGGTGCATTTTTCCAGTTCAGCTTTCTGCAAAAGATCTCGAGCATATTTTGACTGATGAAGGAACAAGCCGCTGCCTGTTCAAGAAACCTCCATTCCAAGAAAATAATGTAACGGGCCAAGTTCTTCATTTTGAAGGTAGTATGCATAGCTCGAGTGACATCCCGAATGAGAGCTGCAGTAGAGCCTGTAATAATGATACCATCTACATAGACAAGAAGAATGACTATACCGTGTGCTAAATGTCGAGTAAACTTACTCGTGTCGTGAACGCAACACGTGAAGCCGAGTCCCTGGAGGAATGTTTTCAGACGTGTGTACCAAGCACGGGGGGATTGCTTGAGCCCATACAGAGACTTCTGGAGTTTTCAAACATGTTGAGGGAAGCGGGGATCAACATAGCCTGGTGGTTGCGTCATGTAGATAGTTTCATCAAGCATGCCATGAAGAAAAGCATTGGAAACATCTAACTGATTGATGAGCCAATTGTTGCGCACGGCGAGTGACAGTACCAGGCGAATGGTCTCCTGCCGAATAACAGGACTGAATATCTCGGAGTAATCAAGCCCATACTCCTGATTGTAGCCTTTAGAAACCAAACGAGCCTCTTACCTGGAAATACTACCATCTGCATTGTGTTTAATTTTGTACACCCATTTACAGCCCATTGGGTACCGGCCATGGGTCTTAGGTACAAGAGCCCAAGTTTTCTGATCAGTCAAAGCCTTAAACTCGTCATCCATAGCATGACGCCAATAAGAATTTTTTGAGGCAACAGAGTAGGTTGTTGGTTCTCTATCGGGAAGGGGTGTATTTGGTAGTATGGTAGCCTGAAAGGTTTTGGGTTTAAGGATACCGGCTTTGCCACGGGTTAACATGGGATGAGTATTGGGGGGTTGCACGGGCGGTGGTGATTCGGGGGTGGTCGGGAAGGACCCAAAATGGATCGGGCTAGAGATGCTGTGGGTATGGGGTGGTTCGGGTTGGTTGTGAGTGTGAGTGGTGGTTGCGGGTGTATTGTGGGTGACGGTCAAAGGGGTGATGAGGGGTGGTTGGGTAGTCGGTGGAGGTGTGGGGGAAGGTGGTGAGGGACCCTGTGAGTATGTTAGAAAAAGGGGAAGGACGCCAATGAATGATGTATTTGTGGAGGAGGAAATAAACTCGTAGGGAAACTCATTTTCGACAAATTTGACATGACGAGATATGTAGACTTTATGAGTTTGTGGGTCAAGACAGCGATAACCCTTGGAGGTAGGATGATAGCCCAAAAAAATACAAGGACGAGATCGGGGTTGTAATTTGTGAGTAATATGAGGGCGTAGCCAAGGGTAGGCAAGACAACCAAAGACGTGGAGGTTGGTATAATTGGGAAGTTCTTGGTAAAGGAGGTAATAGGGTGATTTGTTGGAGAGGGTGTGACTGGGCATTCTGTTAATGAGGTAGTTTGCGGTGGCTAGAGCTTCTTCCCAAAAGGAGACGGGAGATGAGATTGATGTAGAAGAGTAACCACCGTTTCAATGAGATGGCGATGCTTACGCTCAGCCACCCCATTCTGTTCGACAAAGTATAGACAAGAGGTTTGATGTATAATTCCCAGGGATTGCAGAAACTGGACAAAGATGTTATTTACATATTCCTTTCCATTGTCACTTCGAAAAAGTTTAACATGAGAATTGTGTTTTGACCTTTTTTTTCAAAAGTGACAAAGGTGGTGTATGCCTGTGATTTGTGTTTTAGTGCGTACAACCAAGTGTATTTTGTAAAATCATCCACAAAACAAATATAATAGCGAAAACCAACAAATGAAGGAACAACAGTAGGACCCCATAGGTCTGAATGAATAAGTTGAAAAGGTGTAGTTGTACGCTTCTCAAATAAAGTAAAAGGTAATTTATGAGATTTAGCAATTGAACAGGAGTCACAATTGTTTACATGAATGGAAGAAAAACCTAATTGAGACATTAAGGAATTTATTATTTGAGTAGACGGGTGACCCAGACGACTGTGCCACAACAGACTATGGCCATCAGCCGAAAGAGCCACAGGAACGCTTTCTGAAACTGGGTGGGTAGACAAACTTTTGCCAGGAAGAACGTACAGACCATGCTCACAGGGGCCCTGAAAAATCACCCTCTTTGTAGTATTGTCTAGGATCTGAAAATCATTAGAGGTGAACAAGAGTAAGCAATTATTGTCTTTTGTGAATTGGTGAACTGAAAGGAGATTAGTTTTAATAGAAGGGACGTGGGTAAGGTTACCTAGGTGAAAGATAGCGGTGGGGGTTTTAATGGTACCCGTGCCAGTGTGAGAAATATTAAGGGACTCACCATTGCCAACAGTAATACCATTGGAGCCATGATATGGATTTGGAGCGTTAAGCTTTGATGGATCAGAAGTAATGTGCATATTGGCCCCAGTATCCAACAGTCATTCAGAGGAAGGGCCGGCTTGAGATGCATAATTGGCACGGTTATCACTATTTCGGCTCTCCTAATACCGAAACCAGCAACGAACAGCGGCATGTCCTGTTTTCTGACAGATTTGTCAAGTTGGAAGATCCCGCTCGTAATTGCCCTGCCTGCCGCTGGAAGATGACTGCCCGATGTTGCCGAAGGAGTGCAGGCTGTTGTTGCTGCCGTGCTACTGACCGTCGTACTGCGGACGACTTTCCTGCCGACCGCCACGCCCGCGGCCTCCGCTGTTTCTGTCGTAGCCGCCGCGGCTCCCCTGCCGGCCGCCACCACGCCCCTCGCGATAGTTCTGTCTTGCGGTGAGGGCGGTGGCCGCCTCCATAACAGCGGCTTCTCAGAGAAGAAGTTTGCTCTCCAGATCCACGTTGATTTCTTCACTATTTAGCCACGAGGAGAGAGTAGTCAGGTCAACGGGCGTTGGACTGATGCAAACCTCCTGTTTAATGAAGGAGTAAGCTGATGGGAGCCCCCGAACGACGCACATGACGAGATCTTTTTCAGGATAATTTCGTTCACGGTGTCGAGGGCTGTGATGATGTTGGAGACCTTGTCTAAATACTCCGCCATAGTTTTTGTGGCTTTGGTAATTGTGTGGAGATGATCACGCAATTGAAAAATATGAGAGTGGGAAATTGATGCATAGCGTGTTGCGAGGGCCGTCCACAGGGATGAAGCAGTTGTGTAGGATTGGACGTGTTTCTGAACCGTGGGAGAGATGACCGCAATCAAACATGATCGGATCTGGACATCCACTGCTTTCCAGGCGGCATGGGCCGGATTGGTTTTTTCTGATTTGTCCATGGCGGTGATGACTGCCGGCGGCGGTTCTGTGCTTCTATCGACTTATTTGAGAAGGTAATTGGCCTCAAGGGCTGTAAGAACGGCAATTTTCCATGTAGGGTTATTTCTGTCTGATAATTTTTCGGGAATCAGGGCATGAAAATGCCTGAGAAGGAGTTTAACGCCAGAAGGAAGTGAATCGAGAGGATCCACCTCAGTTGTCATGGCTGCTGCCGCCCAAGAGAAGAGAGGGAACGTTCGGTGCCCTAAAGAGAGAAAAACAAAACTAGAGAAAAGAATATCTAGGTATTCTGGCTCTTGATACCATGAACGAATATTGATTGTATTGAAGTGTTAACCTAATAAGGGAATACATGGGAGATATATATAGGGGATATAGGAAGGAGTACTAATCCTAATAGGACTAGGATTTAGGAGTACTAATCCTTATAGGACTAGTATTAGTACACAGTAAATACTAATATTATTTAATACTATTTATTTAATAATATCTGTTATTAACAAAGATATAATATAATAATGCATTACCTTAGTACATCTTCTTAGAATCAAAATTGATGAAATTAAAAAGAGTGATTTAACATATATATGATCATCTTCTATGAACTTCTTCTGTCATTTCTTGAATAATGTCAATGTAATTTCATGTGTTATTAATTTTTTATTGATGCTATGGTATATTCGATGGATATGGACCCCTCTATGTCCTTGGAACTTCATATTATGTTGGTTTTGTGGTTTCATTTACTTGTAGAAGGAGTGGTGAGGTTGTGTTTACTATGGTAGTTGATCAAACGACAATCTGGCTAATCATTACCACTCACGCATTGCATGACGGATATAATAGCATGTAGTATGTAGTAAACATTGTTAATTAACATTCGGTTTAACAATACAAAATAATGTATGTACTAAGTAGGTATGTATCGAACTGTGAATGATAACTACACCTTTTTTTTTCTTTGTTAATGCAGGGTTGCAATTCCAAATCTTCATCCGGCACAAACACTTTTGTGACTATGTCATTTTCTAGCCCTTCTTTCAAATTGAAGTTGGTCAATTTAAGTTTGAATACAAAGTCCTTGCCGCAAAGGCTCTCAATTTGTGATGGGACATCCTTATCATCTTTGGTTGACCGATTAAGCAACTTGAAAGTAGAAGTATCAATCAACTTTTCAGCGACGCCATTCAAAATAACGAAAGTTGTTTCCCCACAATTGTCTTTTACCTTAATGTGTATCTTGTAACTGTATTTGGTGAAAATATTAGTGTTTGTTTCTAAGCTAACATGTGGTAGATTGTTTAGTGTTTCAATACCTAACAAACAGGAAATCACACTTCTTCACGCACTTATGGCATGTTTACACACCTTCCGCCGGTTCTATTTTTTTGTTGCATAAGTTGCATGATATGTAATGCCAATTAAAAAAGGTATCTATTTCAGTGATTTGTGCCCGTAGTGTGACGATACCTAGCAAAATAAACAACTATCAGATAAAACACTAAAGAAGTGGGTTTATTTATTGTATTGCGCATAATTTTGGAAAAGTTGCTAGCGTACTAACATCTATGTCGTGACTCTAGTCCGAATCCAGTAACTCTTAAACAGTCATCCTATTCTCGAACATTGCCTCATCAATGGGTATGTTCCTTCCATTTGCACTCTCAATTGTTTGTATCTGAACGGTTTTGGTTGCAAACTTTTGAATCAATGAAGTGACGTTTTCCATTGGAAGATAAACATACATTTTGCTTGAAGCGGTGGTGGCAAAAGTAATTTCACCTGATACAGAATAAACAAACATTATAAGTCAGGATGAGTTAATGATGTCTAAAGGGTAATTCACGGATATGGTCTGTGTTAGTTACCTACCTCTGAATTCCTTCAATGTTGTTATCGTAATGATTACTATGTATGGTTAGGACTCGGGGGGGAATAGGTACCAGTAAAATCCTTCTCCAAAGTCCCCCCACATCGTATTTTAGCTTTGGCAGACCTATCCATACTAAGCAAAAGAATATGATATGTCAATGTTATGAGTGCTTTTTGGGATTAATAAATATAAGTGAAAATGATTCTATGACATTAGTGAATTACGGATCAGTAAGAATGTATACGTCACGTTTATTCCACTTCGAACCAACACTCTCAAGATCACACACATATGCATCCTACCACATCTACAAGTTCAAGATGGACGATATTAAGTACATATGTAAATGAATGTGTCACATAAATGATATGCATAAATATACCTATTAGGAAGGTGTTATTATTATCCCTTGAGCGAATAATGTTTTGCTTAATAAACTGGAAGCCATTTGACGGTATATTAACAGTATCATCCTGTATTTTTTGTATCGCAGTGAGCCGTAGAAAAGTGCGGTTCTGTATTCACCAATACATTCAGATAGCTTAAAGTTTCTAATAATTATCACTGAGCCTTTGCATAAGTTAGCACGAAACCTGTTGACTTGGTTTCTCCAGATTACCGTGTGTACCAAAGTGTCTTGTTAGATGTCAATTCGTAAGTGAATCCCCAATAACCAGATCATCAAACAATGTCGTATAACGTAAAAGTGAAAGGGTGTTACCTTTTTGTCAATAAGTATCATGTCCAAACTTATCATCTCGTTGCTTCTCTTTTAGTTTTTAAATTCCCATGTCATGCAAACTCGTACCTTAATCAACCATTTATCCCTTGAGGTATCCAAATCTTAAATAAGTGTATATGCCATAACAATTATATGAGAGAAGAAAAAGTTTTGCGTTCTTTTTTGGGAATAAAGAGAGATGTGATCGATAATGGGTGACTGGAGATTGGTAGGCATTAAATAGACAGAGAAGGAACTTGAAAGAGGTTTGCAATGTTTGGAAGAGACGTATTGTTTTGTAACCCCGCTTTTGAAGAGACACCATTTAAAACATCTGTGAAAGACCCTACGTCCTATTTAGCAAAAGGCGTTAGGAACATCGTCTAAAATATTTAAGAGGGCATTTGTAGGCTTAATTAGCAGGTTTATATTTCATTTTGTATAGGGCTCTAATAGCCCTGGGTATCTACATATATTTATGTATACAATTGAAACAAAGCCTGTGTTGTTTGACAATTTATATGATATGCAATTTAAAAAAAGTATTGTAAGGTGTAAATATAATAGAGATATTTAGGTTTCACATGTGTGTTTGTATGTCATTTTGTATTGGACTTGAATAGGTATGGGTCTTTCCATATATTATAATTAAACAGTTTTAAGAAAGCACTCTATTTGTACCCGTTTGATTTTTTGGACTGCATGTTTAAATACACCAGATAACTGGACACCAAATAACTGGTAGAGCTAGGAATAAAACAAGATACAATTGTCCATGAATTTGTCTTTCATGTTCGATGAGGATTATTTCACGACCATGATGAAGTATGACGGATAAAATATTAACTATAAATATATATATTATTGTGTTAGAACATGATTTTAGTATATTTCAATTTTTTCTGTAAATTCAAGCCTGTGAACATTGCACTGGAGATAGCTTTAACATCAACTGTGTATAAATATTGTCCCAACAAAATTGTAGTTTTTGCATGGTAAAGTACACTTCCCCACCAGATTGTTATTTTAATTATTGAAATTGATACAAATTGGCCTTCGATAGTTAAAATATCATAAGCAAACAATTGTGAAAACAGATACAAAAATTAGTGTCATATATTCGTAAACAATAGCTTGATTAGGTAGCATTCTGAATGATGTTTAAAAGAGAAGTATATCATAGTATTCCATAAGCTAAATACGCACATCAAGTGAACATCAATATTGATTACCTCTTCACATTAGATTACAAACGATATTGTTTTTAGAATATAACGTATTAAGTTTAGCCGAAGATGTGTGCCACAAAAATAAGTAGCACCAAGATTAAAGTACATCAAACATTTTAAATTTAGTCAAGTCATTTTCAATTTATTTATAAAACCTCGTAAAGGCATCTAGATGCTTAGGCATGCTCGCCTATGTTGAGCAATCAAACTGTATGAAGGCTGAACTTTATACTGTCAAAGTTCAAATTTTGTGATTATTAGTCACAACATGATTTCATTATAGTATCTTGTTTTTTGGATCTTCAAATTATTGAGCGTTCATATTATACATTTTAAAAATGTAAAAAGAATTAATTCAGAGTTGGAGTTGTCCGAGCAACATATTTAGTATCTTATGTTGTGAATCTTCAAATTCTTGAACGTTGATAATATACATTTAATAAATGTGAAAGAACTAATACAAAGTTTGAGTGGTCTGGGCAACATATTTTATGCATACTCTATTGCTTGAGTTGTTGAAAGAGGTACAATGTTATAAAAGATGATGTTCTTGGTTAACACACATGGACTTTCACAGGCCGACTTAAATCAAAAATTAACCCAAAACATACACTAATTTGCTGAAAATTCTATATTACAGATTGACAAATTTAGTAGAAAATTAAAATTGAAAGTGTAAATAATTGACGATTGAATAAATAATTGGCAGTATGAGGGCTCAGTTGAGGTAATAAGGGAATTATAATTTAGTAAAACATAAGGCATTGCTTTGAAAACCGTTGATAGTTGAATCATGATGGATCTTCAAAGAATCAGGAATGAATGAAGGCCCTCCGTTGGGCGTGTTGTCTCCGTAGACAGTTGATTCGTAATATCCATAGGGGATTGTATGTCCATTCGACGGGGGTTGTAGGTAGTCCTGATAATGATTCAAGATAAGAAGGCAATAGTAAATGAGATAAAATAAAATTAATGCAGAAGTTATAATGTGGGTGTCACTTGGAATAACTGTGTGACGTGTTTAGTTTGAAAAAACGGCTGTGATTTTTTCATCGTTCACCATATTCCTGTATGTTTATAGATTTGTGAAAGTGGTTTATGAAGTAAGGGGTGATTGAAAATTCAGGGGAAGGGTGTAAGGGTGAAACAACGAATAAATAATGACAGGTTTAAATTTATGATTTTATACCTGGATTGAGTGAATTTGTAAGCATTTTCTGTTGGGTCCATAGCAGCAGGTACTTTAGGTGCCTCTATATAAGGAGTTCTGGTCGGAGACAAACCATAATAGTTATGTTGTAAAAAAAGGGCGGCAAAATTAGGTGAGGAAAAGAGGAGTTATATGGTCTGGCTTAATTTAAACGTCCGTCATTAGAAGGAGTCCTGGTCGGACAGAAAGTATACTACTTATCTTGTAAAAATCAGGGGGCAATATAAGGGGATGAAAAAAAGGAAAAATAGGAGGAGGTAACATGGTCCAATTTAAATTTATTGTGGACATAACGTGGGCATAACGATTGAATGATTACATTGTGTTTGTTTGTCTGTTTTGAGCGGATTGTTGCTTGGGTATCCCGGGGATGGTTTACGTAGCACAATACAGATGATTCGAGTCCATAGTGGGTGCACTGTGTGGTGACAAAGTGGATAGTCTACGTATAGGGAAACATTCAAAAATGATGGTGGATGGGAATATGAAATGCATGAGGAGGCACCATTGTAGAGAGTAGCTCTAACGCGGATGTAACGGGTAATTCACAAATGTATGATTTTATACCTGGTTTGTGCTCGGATTTGTTTGAATTAATGGGGTTCTAGATTTTTGTAAAATTGCGTCCATATAACCATTCCTGAAAGGACACAAAAAAAAATAGGAGAGTAGTGAGGTCGTTGTATGTAGTCATAGTACGGTGCTTTAGGCACAATAGGCAAACAAATAGAAGTTTCAAACACAGAAAGAGGAAGATGTGAAAGAAAATAAATTAACTGAGGGTGTCATGGTGGAATGTAATTAAAGGCAGGGGTGGCCACTGTGACATTAGAAACAGTTGATGTTATGCTTAAATTAAAAGTATATGCTACATAAAATATACATGGATTGAGAGTGCATATGTGTTGGAACAGATGTGTATTGGAGGTCCATAGTAGGGATTTCTTTCCGTTTGAGGTGTTTATATGAGGATTTTAATGATTTTTTGGATTGTGCAGGATTTATTCAGTGGTGAGGAGGAAGTTGGCCAGAGATACAGTGAAGGAGAAGAATAGAAAACGAAATTAGAGGTTGTTTGCAGGGAGGGAGTAGGTTTTGTAGTTGAATTGACGGGGGAGTTATTTGTGGCAGTGTGGTGAGAGTAGGGAAGATACATGTTGTTTAGATAGGTGTACATTGTTTTCAAACGGGTATGACTGCATGGAGGGAAGAGTTTTGTTGGTTTAAAAATAATTAAATGGAGAATTGTTGAAAAAAAATAATAAAAAGGAGAATTATGTCTTGTGGTTGAACCACATAGGCAGGGTTAAGATTCTCTTTTATATATATACTAAAGCGGGCTAGTGTGTACTACAATTATATGATTGTTTAATATGAAATTATAACTGTCGTGTGAATTGGCTACAAAATCCGTTGTCAAATCATCATAATTTATCTGTAAATCTCTTAAAACTGTGCAGTAGTGTGTCATCAATGCACTTTCGCATGTCGTGGACCAATGGCAGTTCATGGTTGGCCGTCAATTATTACATTTATGAATACACTATAACGTTTGAGTTCAGTTGGTTGTCTTTAATACAATTATCACCATATTGTCCTCATTAGTAATTGTATTATAAATTTGTTTACAATCTATATCATATCATTGTTTTGCAATCGCAAGTGGATGTGTCATTTGCTGACGGCCTTTGAGTGAATTTGAAAACATTTCAAGTCCATTTTTCTTGCATTGAAGTGTAACTAGTTCTGGAAACATGTATTGCGTGTTTGACCTCTATTATTGTTATTATTTATATAGGCCCAAGATATAAAATTACTGAATATTGTCTGATATACTCCTATATATCTTTTTGTGCATATAAAACAAACTTTTTTTAGTGTTTACTTTTTTCCAAGAACTTAAATATCAACATTTTTTTGGTGAATGATCAACAATTTGTAAGGCTAGAACTAAGCCCCAAGGCTGAAATTTTGTCACGACCCAAATCGGGCCGCGACTGGCACCCACACTTACCCTCCTATGTGAGCGAACCAACCAATCTAAACCTTAACATTTCAATATAATATCAACAGAAAGTAATGCGGAAGACTTAAACTCATTAATAAAAACCAATTCAATAACTTCTAAAAACTCAACAACTATTATTATCCCCAAAATCTGGAAGTCATCATTACAAGAACATCTACTTCAAATTACTAAAGTTAAGAGTATCTAGAAGCTAAAATACATAAAATGCTAGTCCATGCCGGAACTTCAAGGCATCAAGACATGTAGAGGATGATCCAGTCCAAGCTAGAAGCATTAGCTCACCCTGAAATCTGGAGTAATGAAGATTGGCTAGAGTTGCGGTTGAGTTGAAGACGACGGCAAGTTTGCTGCACTCCACAAATAATCAAAAAGAAAACATACAAGTAGGGGTCAGTACAAAACACGGGTACTGAGTAGATATCATCGGCCAACTCAAAATAGAAAATAGTATATATCAGATAATATCATAAATCAACTACAATACTCAATCTGTAGCAACACCATGTACAAAAATCTTTGATAAATAACGTGAAGTACATTCATGAGGACTCAAGCCTCCATATCATACTCATTTGGGAGTTAGGTTCATTAGATTGAGTATATTAACATCTTTCAAGATTCATCACCTTTATTCTTGTGTCGGTACGTGACACTCCGCTCCCTTACTACTATGTGTCGGAATGTGACACTCCGATCCCCTAGTTCTACGTGACGGTTCGTGACACCCAATCCCCTAATTCTACGTGTCGGTTCGTGACACCCGATCCCCTAATTCTATGTGTCGGTTCGTGACACCCGATCCCCTAATTCTACGTGTCGGTTCGTGACACACGATCCCCTAATTCTACGTGTCAGTTCGGGACACCTGATCCCCTAATTCTACTTGTCAGTTCGTGACACCCGATCCCCTAATTCTACGTGTCGGTTCGTGACACCCGATCCCCTAATTCTACGTGTCGGTTCGTGACACCCGATCCCTTAATTCTACGTGTCGGTTTGTGACACCCGATCCCCTAATTCTACGTGTCGGTTCGTGACACCCGATCCCCTAATTTCATTCCTTTCATTCCTCAAGCCTTCTTTTATACCAAGACATCATCAATCTCCTTACTTTAGTTCATCAAGCCTTCTTTTATACCAAGGCATCATCATTAACAAGGGGTTTTCAAGATTTGGGATTCAATAGCTTCATCATGCTTATTTCATCACAATTATATAATCACATTCATGCAAGCATACAATTAAGCATATAGAAGACTTACAATACACCCACCACATATCATTCGCTATTAAGAGTTAACTACGAATAGTTTAAAAGCCATAACCTACCTCCACCGTAGAATTTTGATCAAGCAAGCAATTTCCCAAGCCTTTTTCGTTTTCTCGTTTCTCCTCTTTCTCGTCGATCCTCTCTCTCTCTTCTTTGTTTTTTCTATTTTTTTTTATTCAAACCCTCTTTCTTTTACCCTAATTAGCATATAATTAAGAATAAAAGATGGCAATAATAACCCACTAATTTACTCAAGGTTACCTCTTTTAGCCCCCAAGTAATTGAGTTATTAATATTAAACCATTAACTTTATAATTATAATCCGGAATAGTCAAAATCCTTAAAACATTAAAGAAATCCGACTCCGCCTGGGATTACGCAGCCTGTGACGGGCCCTCGTGCCTGCGACTGTCCGTCCTGCTGCTCCGTCACAGAGTTCAGAGACTCATTTCTCTGAAGAGTCTATGACGGTCCGTCCTGCTATTCCGTTACGATGTTCAGAGAGTCGATTTCAGTACCTATTTTTCATAATTTCTATGTGTTTTGAAACGAGACCCCTCGACGGTCCTTCGTGCCCATGACGGTCCGTCGTGGGTTCTGTCATCTCAGCCTGTTTTTCCAGAAATAAAATCTGCTGCTAAAAACGACAAAACAGGTCATTACAATAGATACCAATTTACCCACCGTTCGTCCCCGAACGATCACAAGAAGGAAAACAAGGGAATGATGGAGTACCTGAATCTGTAAACAGTTGTGGGTATCTTTCTCGCATATCAGTCTCTTTCTCCCAAGAGGCTTCTTCGACGGGTCGATTCTTTTATTGAACTTTGATGGATGCAATATCCCTTGATCTCAACTTGCAAATTTTTCTATCTTGAATGGCAACAGGCTCCTCCTCATAACTCAAATTATCATCAAGCAAGACTGAATCGCAACGAATAATGTAGTTTCCATCCCCATGGTATCTTTTCAACATAGACACATGGAATACCGGATGCACTCCGGACAGCCCTGGGGGCAAGGCTAACTCATAAGCCACCTCCCCTATGCTCCAGAACCTCGAAGGGACCAATATACCTTGGGCGTAGTTTACCCCTTTTTCCAAACCGCATCACCCCTTTCATGGGCGAAACTTTCAGTAAGACTTGTTCACCCTCCTTAAACTCCAAGTCTCTAACCTTCTGATCTGCATACTCCTTCTGTCTACTTTGCGCCGCTAGAAGCTTTTCTTGAATAGATTTCACTTTCTCCAATGAATCCCTCAAAAGGTCAGTACCCCAAGGTCTAACCTCAAATGCATCAAACCACCCAATGGGAGACCTACATCTTCTCCCATATAGTGCCTCAAATGGGGCCACATCAATGCTTGAGTGATAGCTATTGTTGTAGGAGAACTCTGCTAAGGGTAAGAAGCTATCCCAATGACCACAAAATTCTATCACACATGCACGAAGCATATCCTCCAACACTTGAATCGTTCGCTCAGGCTGACCATCGGTCTGAGGATGGAACGCAGTACTAAGGTCCAACCTAGTATCTAATTCCGCATGCAATGTTTTCCAATACTTAGAAGTAAACTGCGTACCTCTATCTGATATGATGGAGAGTGGAACCCCATGCAACCGAACAATTTCTGACACATAGATTTTGGCTAACTTCTCTGCATTGTAAGTCACCTTGACCGGAATGAAATGAGCAGACTTAGTTAACCTATCAACAATCACCCAAATAGAGTCATACTTACCCATTGTCTTTGGAAGACCAACCATGAAGTCCATTACAATTCTTTCCCACTTCCATTCAGGAATGGGAATTCTCTGAAGTGTTCCTCCGGGCCTCTGGTGTTCATACTTTACTTGCTGACAATTTGGACATTTGGCAACAAAATCAACAATTTCGCGCTTCATTCTACTCCACCAAAAGTGTTGCTTTAGGTCACGGTACATCTTGGTTGCACCAGGATGTATAGAATATCCGGAGCTATGAGCCTTTGTAAGAATGGTGTGGATCAAATCATCGACACGGGGCATACATACCCTTTCCTTAATTCTCAAAACACCTTCCTCATCCATTATTGCTTCTTTAGCCTCTCCTCGCAACACTTTATCTCGGATCTGGGTCAATTTCTCATCATTAAACTGCTTTCACTTAATCTTGTCAAGAAAAGAAGATCTTGCCTCCACACAAGCCAACAATCCTCCTTTCTCATTTACTTCTAACCTCATAAGGTCGTTAGCCAGAGTCTGAACCTCTCTAGCCAATGGACGTCTAGAAACTTGCAAGTGAGCTAGACTTCCCATGCTCCCTGCCTTTCTACTTAAGGCGTCTGCCACAACATTAGCCTTTCTTGGATGATACAAGATAGTGATATCGTAGTCTTTCAGTAGTTCCATCCATCTCCTCTGTCTCAAATTCAAATCTTTTTGAGTAAAGACATATTGTAGGCTACGATGATCCGTGTATACTTCACACTTAACCCCATATAGATAGTGACTACATTACTTTAACGCAAACACTACCGTAGCCAATTCCAAATCATGGGTCGGATAAATACGTTCATGCACCTTTAATTGCCTTGAATCATAAGAAATTACGTTCTTCTCTTGCATTAGCACTGTACCCAAACCCTAATAGGATGCATCATACATAGACGATGAAATTCTTACCTTCCACTGGCAGGGTGAGGATTGGTGCAGTAGTCAACAAAGTCTTGAGCTTTTGAAAGCTTTCTTCACATTCATCTGACCATACAAATGGAACATTCTGCTTAGTCAAGAACGTCAATTGGGACGCAATGGAAGAGAAACCCTTGACAAATAGACGGTAGTAGATGGCTAAACCAACAATGCTCCTTATTTCTGACACATTAGTAGGTCTTACCCAATTCTTCACTGTCTCAATCTTAGAAGGATCTACCATCACCCCATCCTTCGAAACCACATGCCCCAAGAAGGACACTGCATCTAGCCAAAACTCACACTTGGAGAATTTGGCATAAAGCTTTTTCTCCCTCAACATTTCCAATACCATTCTAAAATGCTCCTCATGTTCCTTCTTGCTCTTTGAGTATACCAATATATCATTAATAAATACGATCACAAAGAGATCCAGATATGGCTTAAAAATCCAGTTCATCAAGCTCATGAAAGCAGCAGGGGCATTCGTAAGACCAAAAGACATTACTACAAATTCGTAATGCCCATACCTAGTTCGAAAAGCAGTCTTCGGCACATCCGTTGCCCGTATCTTCAATTGATGATAACCGGATCTCAAGTCAATCTTAGAGAAGACACAAGCACCTTATAACTGATCGAACAGATCATCAATGCGAGGAAGAGAATACTTGTTCTTAACCGTTACATTATTTAGTTGTCTGTAGTCTATGCACATTCGAAAGCTCCCATCCTTTTTCTTCACAAATAATACCGGAGCACCCCAAGGAGATGCACTTGGTCTAATAAAGCCTTTGCTTAGCAACTCTTGAAGTTGTGCCTTTAACTCTCTTAACTCCGCGGAAGCCATTCTATAAAGGGGTATAGAAATGGGGCGAGTACCCGGTTGAAGATCGATGCAGAAGTCAATATCTCTATCCGGTGGCATGCCAAGAAGGTCTGCGGGAAACACATCTAAAAACTCACGAACTATCGAGACCGACTCAATTGGAGGTACTTAGGTATTATCATCCCTGAGATGTGCCAAGAACGCTAAACAACCCTTACTAACCATTTTCTTAGCACGAAGAAAGGAGATGATACGAACTGGATTAGAAGTGTAGTCACCCTCCCACACTAATGGATCTGCCCCAGGCTTGGCTAACGTCACAGTTTTAGCATTACAATCCAAGATTGCAAAATTTGGAGAAAGCCAAGTCATACGCAGAATTACATCGAAGTCAACCATTTCTAAGATAACCAAGTCTACATGAGTATTGCTCCCCATGAAAGTTACAAGACAAGACCTATACACCTTTTCAACTATCACAGACTCACCCACCGGAGTAGAAACACGAATAGGCATGTCAAGCAATTCACAATGTAAATTAAGACCATTAGCAAATACGGAAGATACATATGAAAATGTAGAGCCAAGATCAAATAATACAGAAACCATACAATCACAAACCAAAAGATTACCTGTGATAACAGCATCTGATGTCTCCACTTCTGACGGCCCAGGGAAAGCGTAACAATGGGCCCTATCACCTGTCTGCCCGTTGCCCCTACCATGTGGTGATGTAGTGTCTCTAGTTTGCCCGTCACCCCGGCCGTTTTGGTGACCACCATTACCTCGGCCACCACGTCCCCCAGAAAAATGGCCTCTGCCATGACCACCTCTACCTCTAGCTATTGGGGGTCTATAACTCTTGTTTGGATAATTTCTCCTAATTTGTCCAGTCTCCCCACATCAATAACACTCTCTGGAGTCAAGCATAGGTCTCTCAGAGAAGTGTTGACCAGTCTGTGGCGGACCTCCAACTACAGTCTGTAGTGAAGACTGAATTGGTCGGACTGAGTAACCTCCCGAACCCTGTCCTCTAGAGTAAGAGCCATTAAACTCACCTCCCTTCCAAAACCTTTTTGATGTCGATGCCATGGTGAAGTCATCGGGCTTCACTCCTTCCACCTCTATCACAAAGTCTACAACTTCTTGAAATGATTTTGCAGTAGCCGCTACCTGTTAGGCTGAAATCCGCAATTCTGATCTTAACCCCTTCACAAAGCGGCAAATCCGCTCTTGTGGACTGAAACAAAGTTGGGTGGCATACCTGGATAATGCACGAAACTTAGCCTCATATGTAGTAACTGACATCCTACCTTGCTCTAAGCTCTAGAACTCATCTCTTTTCTTATCCCTCAAAGGCCGGGGAATATACTTCTCCATAAACAAGCTAGAGAATGATGCCCAAGTCATAGGTGGCGCCTCTGTTGGTTGACTCTCAACATGTGATCGCCACCACATTTTGGCGTTCCCTTGAAACTGATATGTCACAAACTCCACACCAAACTGTTCTACTATACCCATCTTGTGTAGTAGCTCGTGACAGTCAACCAGAAAATCATAAGCATCCTCCGATTCAGCACCCTTGAAGACTGGAGGTTTCAATTTCAAGAACTTACTGAAAAGTTAATGCTGATCATTTGTCATTACAGGCCCTGTAGTCAGACGAGGAAATGTGCCTATTTCCATTGAGGCATCTATGCGGGGAGCCACAGTAGCCGCATGTTGTACCTCCGGAGCCTGAGGTGCTGGTGCAGAAAACAATGGAGGCGCTTGGCCTTGATCAGATAACCCGCTAAGATAAGCAAGCACCTTATTTATCATCTCTGGGGTAGGCAGGGGTTGCAATCCCTCATTCTGCACTTGTTCATTTTCCCCATCCTCCCCTTCTCATGTTACTTCCTCAGTCGGTGGAGGAGTCACCGCCCTAGTATCAGATGGGCTAGGTGCTTGTCCTCTTCCTCTAGAGGACGTCCTCCCACGACCTCTTCCATGGCCTCTTGCCGCTACTCTTCCTCTAGCTACAGCCCCGGTGGCTGGTTCAGACGCACCCTATCCCGCCAGTGCTGGTGTTGGCGTAGTTGATGCTGTAATTCTAACCATCTGCGAAATAGAGTGAAGATGCTCAGATACCAATTTGTATCACCTAGATAACAATTGGACCAAAGTAATAGCACGAAAGAAAGAAAGAAAGAATGGAATTTTCCTAAAGCCTTATAGCCTCTCAAAGAAAAGTAAAGGCGTCCCCCTACCATTCCTTAAGACTCTACTAGGCTTGTTCTTGTGTGATGAGACCAACGAACCTAATGCTCTGATACCAAGTTTGTCACGACCCAAATCGGGCAACGACTTGCACCCACACTTACCCTCCTATGTGAGCGAACCAACCAATCTAAACCTTAACATTTCAATATAATATCAACAGAAAGTAAGCGGAAGACTTAAACTCATTAATAAAAACGAATTCAATGACTTCTAAAAACTCAACAACTATTATTATCCCCAAAATCTGGAAGTCATCATCACAAGAACATCTACTTCAAATTACTAATGTTAAGAGTATCTAGAAGCTAAAATACATAAAAAGCTAGTCCATGCCGGAACTTCAAGGCATCAAGGCATGAAGAGGAAGATCCAGTCCAAGCTAGAAGCATTAGCTCACCCTGAAATCCGGAGTAATGAAGACTGGCTAGAGTTGCAGTTGAGTTGAAGACGACGGCAAGTTTTGCTACACTCCACAAATAATCAAAAAGAAAACATACTAGTAGGGGTCAGTACAAAACACGGGTACTGAGTAGATATCATCGGCCAACTAAAAATAGAAAATTGTATATATCAAATAATATCAAAAATCAACTACAATACTCAATCTGTAGCAACACCATGTACAAAAATCTTTGATAAATAACGTCAAGTACATTCATGAGGACTCAAGCCTCCATATCATACTCATTTGGGAATTAGGTTCATTAGATTGAGTATATTAACATCTTTCAAGATTCATCACATTTATTCTTGTGTCGGTACGTGACACTCCGCTCCCTTACTACTATGTGTCGGAACGTGACACTCCGATCCCCTAGCTCTATGTGTCGGTTCGTGACACCCGATCCCCTAATTCTACGTGTCGGTTCGTGACACCCGATCCCCTAATTCTACGTGTCAGTTCGTGACACCCGAGCCCCTAATTCTACGTGTCGGTTCGTGACACCCGATCCCCTAATTCTACGTGTCGGTTCGTGACACCCGATCCGCTAATTCTACGTGTCGGTTCGTGACACCCGATCCCCTAATTCTACGTGTTGGTTCGTGACACCCAATCCCCTAATTTCATTCCATTAATTCCTCAAGCCTTCTTTTATACCAAGGCATTATCAATCTCCTTACTTTAGTTCATCAAGCCTTCTTTTATACCAAGGCATCATCATTAACAAGGGGTTTTCAAGGTTTGGGATTCAATAGCTTCATCATGCTTATTTCATCACAATTATATAATCACATTCATGCAAGCATACAATTAAGCATATAGAAGACTTACAATACACCAAAAACATATCATTCGCTATTAAGAGTTATCTACGAATAGTATAAAAGCCATAACCTACCTCCACCGCAGAATTTTGATCAAGCAAGCAATTTCCCAAGCCTTTTTCATTTTCTTGTTTCTCCTCTTTCTCGTCGATCCTCTCTCTCTCTTCTTTGTACTTTCTATTTTTCTTTATTCAAACCCTCTTTCTTTTACCCTAATTATCATATAATTAAGAATAAAAAATGGCAATAATAACCCACTAATTTACTCAAGGTTACCTCTTTTAGCCCCCAAGTAATTGAGTTATTTATATTAAACCACTAACTTTATAATTATAAGCCGGAATAGCCAAAAACGTCCCTTAAAACATTAAAGAAATTCGACTCAGCCTGGGATTACGCAGCCTGTGACAGGCTGTCATGCCTGCGACGGTCCGTCCTACTGCTCCATCACAGAGTTCAGGGACTCAATTCTCTGAAGAGTCTGTGACGGTTCGTCACGCCTATGACAGTCCGTCCTGCTATTCCGTTACAAAGTTTAGAGAGTCAATTTCAGTACCCATTTTTTAGAATTTCTAAGTGTTTTGAAACGAGACCCCTCGACGGTCCGTCATGGGTTCCGTCATCTCAGCCTATTTTTCAAGAAATAAAATCTGCTGCTCAAAACGACTAAACAGGTCGTTACAAATTTCTTGGGATATAAATACTCCAACAATCATTAAAAATAAAAAAATAAATGAAGGTCACAAACCAATTAGAAAAATAGTGACCAATAAAAAAATATTACAAGAATTATTAGATTATGTGTTTCTCCAACAACCATGAAAATAAAAAATGAACGAAGGCACAAATCAATTAGAAAAATAGTGACTTTATCCAATTTATAAAAGGAGAAATAAAGTAATGAAAGGTTTGTGCATGAATGTGTTTAATGGTAGAAGCTGAAAAATTTTAACAATCAAATCCATTAAGAAATAGAAAATGATAAGTTGTAACATCTAATCATGTATTTGGCCTAGTTTAATTGTCATTATTGATTTCATTTTAAAAAAAGTAAATGATTTTTAAATTGAAAAAATTGGTTAAAGGCATTTTCATAATCTAACTTTAAACATAAAATCTTCCCACTTACAATAATATACTAGTTCTAGAAACATGTCTTGCACGTTTGACCTCTGTTATTGTTATAATTTATATAGGCCCAAGATATAAAATTGCTCAATATTGTCACACGTACTCCTATATGTCTTTTTGTGCATATAAAATAATCTTTTTTTTAGTCTTTACTTTTTGCCTAGAACTTAAATATCAACATTTTTTTTGGTGAATGATGAGCAACATGTAAGGCTAGAACTAAGCCTCAAGGCTAAAATTTCTTGGGATGTAAATACTCCAACAATCATTAAAAATAAAAAAAAATGAATGATGGACACAAACCAATAAGAAAAATAGTGACCAATAAAAAAATATTACATGAATTATTAGATTATGTATTTCTCCGACAATCATGAAAATACAAAATGAACGAAGACACAAATCAATAAGAAAAACAGTGACCAATAAAAAGTACTCCTGACAGAAGAACTATTAGATGATGAAAACAAAGTGTGGTAGATTAATATTTTTTGTCCAATTTATAAAGGGAGAAATTAAGTACATGAAAGGTTTGTTCATGAATGTGTTTAATGGTAGAAGATGAAAAGTTTTAACAATCAAATTCATTAAGAAATTCAAAATGATATGTTGTAATATCTATTCATTTATTTGGTCTAGTTTAATTGTCATTATTGATTTAATTTTAAAATTACTAAATTATTTTTAAATTTAAAAAATTTATAAAGGGAGAAATTAAGTACATGAAAGGTTTGTGCATGAATGTGTTTAATGGTAGAAGCTGAAAAGTTTTAACAATCAAATTCATTAAGAAATGAAAAATGATATGTTGTAACATCTAATAATGTATTCTGTCTAGTTTAATTGTCATTATTGATTTAATATAAAATTAGTAAATGATTTTTAAATTAAAAAAATTAGTGAAGGGCATTTTCATAATCTAACTTAAAACTTAAAATATTCTCGCTTATAATAATATATGATGATTGGTCTAGAAAAGTATTTATATTAAAAAGATGTTGACATGTTGGTGCTTATCAAGTAATTCCCTAACCCAAGATCTCATTATAGGTTTTCGCAATTGTATATAATCAATTGCCGGTACTATAAAATGTAATATATTGTGTTCTTTGACAATGAGTAATTATGCAGACAGTAGACTGAAATGTTTCCCATTTGTAATGTTGTTATTCAAATAGTAACTGCATAGATTTGTGCCATAAGTTGTAATAGCAAACTCCACCTTCTATACAAGTATTGATTGGTTTGATTCAACATACAACATAAATCAGTTGTATGGTACGATGGTATTCTGTAATAGCCACTTCAAATTTCTCCGAAAGTAGAGTGACCCCAATAGGAAAAAGTGAATGATTAATTAAGAGTCTTCATCTTTATCCTTATTTAGTAAGATGCATTTCCTCTTTATGTTAACCTTTGTGATGCTCTGGATCACATTTTCATTTTGCCCCCTAAATGGTGATTTAATAGATTTTTCTTCCTTTCATCGTATGATGAAACCTTCCTAGAAGACCACTTAACTTAATACATGAATAAAAGTCATTGTTAAATAAGATAACATACAAAAACCTCTCAACAGAAGGAACTTATAATAGGAATATAGCCGTTTCATATTGTCTCCAACCTTTAAGAAAGGTAATAAGTCTTTGTCTATTAGGTAGTTCAACAGTCTGGAAGAAGTAAGAATTATGGACAACAAATTACCAACTTTTTAGATGGAGAATAAGTTAATGGAAGAAACAAATGAAAACAACTATTGTCTGCCATTGATCTCTTCAAATGTTTAATTTCAATGGAAATATTTCTCTGTATTAAAGCCTCAACTAACCAAATAGTATGTTGCTACTAGGCCATGCACATGAATTCACAAGAGTTAACACTTGTATTATTTCATCCACAAAGAAAAAAATAGAACAAAGCAAGTGCAACATACCATTAAAGAACCATCAAATAAAAGGCCGAGTACTCCATTTAACAACTATTTTATTCTTTCGGCTTAGAAGATTCAATTAATGGAGCACAAAATTCAGCTTCCAATGTAAAGTTGCTCCAGTTGTTGTTTTATTGGTTACGCCTACATGCAAGTCTTTAATTTCAGTTGCTATTAAAACTTCTGACACAATATAAACTATGTAAGCTACTGAGCTCTTAGTTTTGTATTAGCAGCTGCTTAAGGATTTCCTGGTTTGGCTATGGTGTTTAGCATGCGAACACTGAAATGAGATCAAGATAGATATAACTTGAACAAACAGAAATAATGTCAAGCAAGCCAATTATGTTCTATGACAGAAAAGTGTACTAACATCAACATAATTAATGAAGGCGGGCTGATTAACTTAATATTATTCAAATGATATTTCATAGGCAAGAAGCAGCCTCACTTGAGAAACAAACAAACAAAACTAAGGCATCCTTATGGGGACATAGAACATTTATTTGGAATAACAACACTTAAAAGGAATAAAAATCGAAAACATCAATAACTCTTTACACTACAAGCAAATAAAATAGCAAATACAACTTAAGAACTTTGGTAACATCTCATTTGAATCAATTCTCTAACAATGGATTAGAACATAGAATAACTAATCTCATTGAAAGTGACAACAAAATTAGAAATCAATCTTTTTAGTTAGTGGTAGATTCATATCATGTAAATTTCACCTATAGGAAGAAACTACATATTTGAGCTCAAATATTCAAACTTAACATTATTCTTTCGGTTTACAAGATTCAAATAATGAACCACAAAAATTGTCTTCCATTGTGAAGTTGCTCCAGTTGTTGTTCTATTGGTTACACCTACATGCAAGTCTTTCATTTAAATTGCTATTACAAATTCTGGCACAATATAAATTGTGTAAGCTACTGGACTCTTAGTTTTGTATTAGCAACTGCTAATGAATTTTTAGGTTAGGCTATGGCGTTTAGATACTGAACTGTGGTAATGTGCTGAGGTATTCACCTTGCATCTCCATCATAAATTCCTATTTGTATGGTTAGTTATCTGAGTGGCATGAGTCATTAACAGAAGTTAGATTTGGCAATTTTTCTCGCACTTTGTTATAATAATCAGCCTATTAAATGGTTAATCGATAAGAAATATCTCCTCTCCTACCACTATTATTGCACGTACATTCTGAAAGATTTTTTGGTAAACAATATTTTGTATGTATTTATGGTCATCCATGTCCTCGTCCGCGTCGAGGATAGTCAATACTGCTTAAGTTGTTACACGTGAAATAGAAACAATGTCTTCACAACTTCTTCCTCAACATCCTCTTTGTCAAACTCTTTTGAACCCTCACGTCCTCACATTGCAGTTGATCCCAACACCTCTAGAATTACTTCCACCCTTTTCAGTTCTTAATACATGTCTTCAAACTTGTATAACAACCACTTTAAAATCATACAACCTCCTGCCCTCCTTCATTTTCTTGTCCCGCCATAGAAGTTGTTCACCACACTACTAGAGTATACTAATAACTCTCCGTAAGTTCTCTAAATTTACATTCTTTCACAGTTACTGCAATCATTAAGTTGACTACCAATTGAAAGTTGTAAATCTCCCTTTAGTTTAACATCAACTATCACAGTAACAATTTTGATCTATGTGTTGAAGCTATAATTCAACCAAATTGAGTATAATTATGAATGTTATTACTGTTCTATAAAGATTCTAGAGGGTGTTAAATATCTCAGTATTTTCAGTACAACAACCCAAATCAGTTTCATTGTTCGAGATGTTTGTGGTGACTATTTGTGTATTTTGGAATCTAATTGCCAAAAATCCAAACTGGAAAACCAGTTTAATAGGTATCAGTTGGATTTATATATTGACAACAGCAGAGGGTTAAAAAGTAATAGACATTTTTGTGGAGGTGAAAAAAATCAAAATCAATCTAAACTACGGGTATCGCTCAAACATCGAAGGTTATGTAAGACTGACGACAATACAAACATAACGAAAGAAAGAGTAGGGAGGAGAGAATTGGAATAGATATGAAATTGGAGCAAATAATATCGATTTCTACTATGTAAAATCAATAAAGCCTACGTACAAGAAAGAATGAAGAAGAGTACAACGGAATCCAAAAGTGATTCAATAATGTAATGTTAAGAGAGCATCGGACCTAGAGTAAGCTCAGGAAATTGTTGGATGGCAGGGCCGTTGTTCCGTTGCGGTGGAGGAACAAGAGGAGAAAGATCGCAGCTGGAAGAAGTAAAGAAAGGATCGAGAGGCTTCTAGAGAAAGGAATGGTTATAGCATGTGAAGGAGGAAGATTTAATGGAGGGTTATTTGAAAGAGCGAAGGGGTGGCAGTGAAGAGTTACGATGGATGGGAGGGGATACGTCTGAATACAGGGGAGGAGTATTTGTGAAATTTTCAAAAAATGAAAGTGAATGTTGGATTGTGGTGCTGCCACATCACCGGGTTGAGGTTTTTCATATATATATATATATATATATATATATATACGAAAATGCCTTTCACCAATTTTAAATTTAAAAATCTTTTACTAATTTGAAAATTAAATCAATAATGACAATTAAATTAGGCCAAATACATGATTAGATGTTACAACTTATCATTTTCCATTTCTTAATGACTTAGATTGTTAAAATTTTTCAGCTTCTACCATTAAACACATTCATGCACCAACCTTTCATGTACTTAATTTCTCCCTTCATAAATTGGATAAAAAATATTAATCCACACACTTTGTTTTCATCATCTAATAGTTCTTCTGTCAGACGTACTTTTTATTGGTCACTATTTTTCTTATTGATTTGTGCCTTCCGTTCATTTTTTATTTTCATGGTTGTAGGAGAAACACATAATCTAATAGTTCTTGTAATATTTTTTTATTAGTCACTATTTTTCTAATTGGTTTGTGTCCTTCGTTCATTTTTTTTATTTTTAATGAATGTTGGAGTATTTATATCCCAAGAAGTTTCAGCCTTGGGGCTTAGTTCTAGCCTTACAAGTTGCTCATCATTCTCCAAAAAAAATTTGATATTTAAGTTCTAGGCAAAAAAGTAAACACTAAAACAAGTTTATTTTAGGGAAAAATTGTATATAATAGCAAACTAATAACCTAAATTAAATGGAATAGCTAGGGTTTGATTTAATTGTGCTCCATAGCAAACGTTGGGAAAAATTTGCCAGGCGTCTCTCTCCCAGAAGTCTCGCTCGCCACTCTCCCATTCTCGCCTCTCTCGCTTTATACACAGAAGTGTATAATTTCTGTTTCTGTTTTGTATAAAGCGAGAGAAAATTGTATATACACATGCAAAAATGTATATCTTCTTGTTATACACTTAATTATATCATTTACAAACATTTTACTTCAAATATTGCAGAGAAAAAGGCCAAAGAATTATACAATTGTGAATTATACAATTGCAGTGAAATACAATTTTTTCTAGCTTTATACAACAGAAGTGTATATATTGTGTTTCTGTTTTTTATAATGCGAGAAAAACACATATCTTCATGCTATACACTTATAATTATGCAATATACATGCATTTTAATTCGATTCAACGGTATGCACAACTAATTATACAATTGCAGCGAAATAGGTCAGCGAATTATACAATTTAGGCCAGCGAATTATACAATTTAGGCCAGCGAATTATACACTTGTATATGTTAAGCAAATTATACCATTTTTATGTTTGCTATGGAGCTCAATTATACAATGTTTGCTATAGCATACAAATATGAATTTTTTGTTTGCTATATGTGAAAGTTGCCCTTTTATTTTATATGCACAAAAAGAAATATAGGAATACATCAGACAATATTGAGAAACTTTATATCTTGGGCCTATATAAATAATAACAATGACAGAGGTAAAACGTGCAAGACACGTTTCTAGAACTAGCATATATATGATATGACATGATTTATCATACTTATTTCTTTTCAGATATATTAATTAGAGAAAAAATAAAAATGAAATTAATTAATTATATTTTTGAATAATGAATTTTTTATATTAAAGAAGACATTTTTATTAAGTATAATGAATAAAAAAATATTAAAAAATCAACTAAAGTAATAGAAAAATAGAGTAATGAGTAGATATCACAATAACTTTTTAGAAAGTGAAGGAATAACAAAATGAGTTAATAGTAACAATAATAACTAAAGATATTTCTAGGACTATTTAGTTGTCATCATTTTTGGTAGATTTTTATTTCCATGAAGTTACATGTTTACCTTTGATCATCATTAAGTTCATATATAAAAGAATGTTTCTAGATTATTTATTTTTCTTACTATTTTTCTTAAAATGGATTTTGTTATAATCAAATTACAATTTTATTCTTAATTGACTTAAATGCAAATATATCATCTTATTCATTTATATTTGTAAAATAACTTTTTAACATATATCTTTTTTTCTTCAATTTCAATCTGATATATATTATTAATTTTTATTACACTTGTTTCTTTTTGAAGTATAATAATTAGAGTTAAAATGAAGGTAAAATAATAAATTGAGAATGAATTTTATATTAAAGTAGACATTTTTATAAGCATAATTAAAAGGAAAAATAATTATAAGAAGAATTAAATTAAAGTAATAGTAGAATAGATTAATGAATCTATATATACATATATATATATATATATATATATATATATATATATATATATATATTAGTATAATGCACAAAAAAAAGAAAGTGAAACAATAATAACAAAATGAGTTAACGGCAATAACCATAACAAAAGATGTTTCAAGAACTATTTAGTTTTCTTGATATCATTCTTGATAGATTTTTGGTAGCGTGAAGTTACATTTTATCCTTGATCATAATTCATCTCATATATAGAAAGATGTATTTAGATATAAAATTACATTTTTACCCTTGGTCGTCCTACCACTTCACTCTTCTATAAAATAGAATATATATATATATATATATATATATCCATTCTAATAGGGGAAATGTAAATAACTAATAAGGCATGTATAAGATTAAAGTCATCGTTTCGCAATGTAACGAATTATAAAATTTCATTGGCAATAACGTTTTATCTATGTTTACTATATAAGATTTTTGTCTTTTGGTCATTGAAATTTTGTTATGTAATATATTACATAAAATGTTATAGAGAACTACATTTATCCTAGTTAAGTAAAAATTTAAAAAAGTCTATTATTCAAGTGTATTGATTTTAATAATGACTTATCTTGGTCAGAAATTAAAACGTAATGCCTAAGATTTCAACTTGTAACTTCAAAGTGAGTTTTGAACTTCATAACCACTAAGCCAACAATGGAAATAAAACATAACAAAGTAGATATAAAACAATACCCAACACCAAATTTTACTCTAAAACCTACATTTGGTGTAAAATTTGGTATTTTGATCTCCAAACCACATAAATTTTCACACAAAAATTTTATGTGTGAATAGTGTTGCACCAAATTAGGTGTAACACTATTCATCACACCTCTTTTTCTTTTTGAATATTATAACATTATTTCATTGTACAAGCTTTAAATTAAATATTATATAAATGATATGTTTCAATTAAATATTTTGTATATTTAATTGTTTTACACATGTGAGGATGCTGGACTCGTAAGTCATGCGTGTTCTTTAGGTAGCCTCTTAGAATGGATGATGCCTCCATAGACCATAGCAATAGAAATTTCTTTCGAGCGCCACCACATTTCACGCCCCTACCTACCCCCGAGATGCAGATACGAGACCTAGGACCATAAGTGATCCCAAGCTAACCCTGCTGGCATTATCATGAGCATATTAAAGATAATATTAAAGATAATAAACAGATGCGGAAGCTAAATCATAATTTAAAAAAAAAGATGGGGAATACCAATATCTATAACTGAGATATTTGAAATACTGATGAATTTAATACAGGGAAGTTATTAACTCAATACTAAAGTGAAACTAACTATGTCTGGAAATAGCCTCTAAACTGACTAGAAATGCTGGGACAGGACCCAACTAAGTCTAGCAAAAACTAAAAGTAAAGGACTGAATACTAAAAATAAACTCATGACTATTGTCCTCGGAGAATGAGGACTCACCACTAAATCTGATAGATCAGAGATCGAAAATCGATCTAAGCGTGATCTGGATGGTGAGAACCTGAACCTACATCACGAGAAGATGTAGAGCACATATGTGTCAATACATGGAAGGTTTTTAGCATGTAGGATATAATAAAGTTGAAATAAAACATAATTGAACAATCATAAAAGCAAGTATAATAATTTAAACACAATATACTGAATTCTGAGCTAACTGGATGCAATGACCAAATTTATAACATGCTAAGACTAAATAATAACTGAACTGTAAGTATGGTCTATGAGTCTGACTGCACTATAGGAGCTACTAATAACCGATAATAAAACCACATTAGATAAATATGAAGTCCGATGTATATGCCCCATTGAGAGGACCCAATATACCCTGCTAGAGGTATAAAGGCATGATGGCGTGATCACTAAGCTGATTGCCCATAGAGGGGACTTACAACCTACTTGGCTAGTAGTTCTGGGACTAATTGGGTACGCTGAACCCTAGTCCAACTCGATATTATGCTACTCTGAATGAATTTTGTAATTAACTGATTCTGATTGAGTTTCTGTAAATACGAGATAGCTCAAAACTGAACATGCAAATGAGAATGCACCATCTAATCTGATAATGATCCATTAATAACTGAGACATGTATAACTGAATAACTGAAATATCTGGCCTACCATGGTTAATTCGAGAACTAAAGAAATACAGAGCCAAGGTTTTGAATCAATGCAATAATCTAAGTAATAACATGGTGATTTGATTTGGAACATATAACTAATTAATTCATGAAGTTCAATTGAAGTTCTAGAAACCCTAGGTCTAATCATGATATGGGAATCAAGCGTTTGGCTGAAAATTAGGAAGCTGGTGAAATATCACATAACTGGTGATGAAATCCACTATAGAAATATTTTGATTTCGGTGCTGGAACTGATGGAACCTTGCTGTGTTCTTGAACTAGGGTTCTTGACCTTTTTATTCTTTCTTGCTTCTAATTTTCTAAATGTTGATTTAATAATGTTACTTAGGTAAGTTTTTGTTATGTTTCTAGGCTTGAACTAACTAAAATATGATGATTTAGGGTCAAAACGACATATATTAAGGTTTAAACAAAGTGGAAAAAGAACAAAAGACCCCTGAGTTAATTGTTGTCGGACAAACCGACGACCTAGACTGACAGGCCTTCTTTGGGTCTGTAGGTTGGGTCTGTTCGACTGAACTTTACTAAAACGGGCATAACATTTTACTCGGAGGTATGCTTTTAGCAAACTTGGTGGTTATGGAAAGGTAATTCAATTATCTATCGTCTTATAGGTGATGAGACAACTAATTCATTTTGTGATAAGAGCTATGATCAATTGAAGTTTACCCAACTGCATTTTCCCCTAACTATCTGCTAATTTTAACCTACGATCTGTAAGTATATCTATAGATCGTACTTCTCAATCTTGGTTCTTGTCAGAGAATGGGCAAATCAGGTCTTGATTAATGGACACAGACTATGGATCGTAGTCTGACCTACGGATTGTATTTTGACCTATAGACCATAGGTCTGTTTGTGGATCAATACTTAGTCAATTTTTCTAGGTTGCGTCATGGGAGAGATTCAGTCTCAAACGACAGATGTGCAGTATGGGTCGTAGATTAGACTACGGTTCGTTGATGTTAACTGTCGTTTGCACCTACAAATTTATGAAAAGCTAATTTTTTGTATGTTTTATATATGGGGTGTTACATTATCTCCCCCTTGGGAACATTTATTCTCGAATAAAGACTAAACTATATAAAATAGAGGGAGAAAGTTGCAACCCCTACTACTAAAAACTGAGAATTGAGTTTCTGACTGAATTGAGTTTCGAGAATATGCAAATACACTTACAGTACAAGTACAAACTGAGGGAACATGATTCTAAGACCGAATTCAAGAATGAATGACTGAAAATCTGAAGAGGAACTATTACCTCAAGTTGTAGTGGAATCAGAAGGAAAAAGGTGAGGATATGTAAAAATCTGCATGTGCAATTGACTTGACCATGGACAGACCATAGACTGACCCACAATTAGTTCTGCACAACCGTCGATGGGATCAAAGACTCTCAAAAACTCAGTCGGAAAAAAACTGGCTAAGTCTTGATGGACGGACGGACCTACGGTCCGTAGGTCAGACGACGTTCCGTATTCCATGAGCATCGATCGAGACCCCCATTCACCCACTCACTTACAAGATCCAGGGATGACCATCATGGTCCGTAGGTGGACCCACGGTCTGTAGGTCTGACTATAGATTGCAATTACCAGATAGTTAAGAGGAACGTATAGTTGGGTCAACTTCAAATGATCATAAATCTTAGTACAAAATGAATTAGGTGTCCCATGACCTATCCACATATATATTATGGAATAATATTTCCATAGCCATCGACCTTGCTAAAGTCAGACCTCCGAGTTAAAAGTTATGCCTGTTTTAGTAAATGCCTGTCGCACAAGCCCAACCTACGGACCCAACGACGGATCGTGGATCAAATGACGGACCGTCTGTCCTTGTCATAGTTTTGGTCTGACAACAACTTACTCAGGGGTATTTTGATCTTTTCCCACTTCTTTTAAAATCTAAGATACGTCGTTTTGACCCTAAATCATCAGATTTTAGTCATCTTAAGCCTAGAAACATAACAAGAACTTACCTAAGCCAAAATCATAAATCAAAAGATAGAAAATTAGAAGCAAGAGAGGAGAAAAAGCTCAAGAACCCTAGTTCAAGAATGCAACAAGTTTCCAGCAGTTCCAGCCTCGAAACCTAAGTGTTTTTCCATGAATTTCATCACCAGGAATGAGGGATTTCACTAGTGGGTTCCTTTCACCCATTGGGTCCCTAGTTTTTAGTAAGTTCTTAATTCTCTTATCATGTTTAAACCTATGGTTTCTAGAACTTCAACAGAATTTCATGAACTTATTAGTTATATGTTCTAAATTAGATTATAATGTTATTATTCAGTTTATCACATGAATTTTAGAACCCTAGCTTTGTATTTCTTTAGTTTTTGAATTACACATGCTAGGTCAAATATTTCAGTTATTTAGTTAAACATGCGTCGGTTTTTAATGCACAAGTACCAGATTAAATGTTGCATTCTCAGTTTGCATGTTTAGTTTTGAGCTATCCAGTATTTACAAAAAATTCAAATATAATCAGTTAACTATATAAATCCATGGGAGTAGCATAATATCGAGTTGGACTAGGGTTCAGCATACCCAATTAGTCCCAGAACTACTAGCTACGTAGGTTGTGAGTCCCCTCTGCGAGCAATCACTTTAGTGATCACGCCAGCATGCATTTATACCTTTGGCAGGGTATATTGGGTCCTCTCAATGGGGCATATACATCAGACTCCACATTTAGTTCATGTGAATTTATTATCGGTTATTAGTAGCTCCCACAGTTTAGTCAGACTCTCTTGCATTGACAATTTATCAGTATATTCAGTATTAAGTTTTAGCATGTTATAAATTGGTCATTACATGCAGTTATACTTGCTCTTGTGCTTGTTCAGTTATATTTTTTTAGCTTTATTATATCCTACATGCTCAGTAACTTTCACGTACTGACACATACATGCGCTACATCTTCTCGCTATGTAGGTTCAGGTTCTCAACATCTAGATCACACATAGACTGATTTTGCGACCTCCAGTTCAGCAGATTCAGTGATGAGTCCTAATTCTCCGAGGACAACAATCATGAGTTTCTTTTCAAGTAACTTAGTCTTTTAGTTTCAGTTTTTTCTAGACTTAGCTGGGGCTTGCCGCGGTATTTCTAGTCAGTTAGAGGCTTATTGTAGATATAGTTAGTTCCAACATAGTATTGAGTTAATATTTTCTTTGTATTAAAATCATTGTTTTAAAATATCTCAGTTATAGACTATGGGTATGCCCCATATTTTTAGAATAAATTATTATTTAGCTTCTGCATCAATTTATCTTCTTTAGTATGCTCATAATTATGCCAGTAGGGTTAGCTTAGGATAACATGTGGTCCTAGGTTCCGTGTCCATGTATTGGTGGTAGCTCTGGGCGTGACAAAACATAATATCAAAGCACTAAGTTCAAGAGTCCTAGAATGTATGAAAAACCTCACTAATTAGAGTCCTTTTCATGGGTGTGAAGTGCACCACATCTAATGAGAGGAAGGCTACAAAGTGTTTTAGGAAAAATTCACTTTCTTCTTACTCTTATCGTGCGTATGGTATGATCTTATTCAACTCTAACTTGACGCTCTACATTTCAGATCAGGCCTCCTCGTAGAGATAACACTATGAATGCGAATGCAAGGAATGCAAACGCTGCTCCTCCTGTCCCAGATCAAAAAGTCTCCAATGTTGAGTTTAGGAATGCCATATAGATGTTGGCTCAGATTATGACTAACCAGAACAATCAAGTTCATGCTAATGTGAATGAAAATGGTGTATCAATAGCATCAAGGGTCCGTGACTTTGTTAGGATGAATTCGCCTGATTTCTTAGGATCACAGACTAATGAGGATCCTCAAAATTTATTGAATGAGATCAAGAAAATCTTTGAGGTAATGCAAGTCACTGGGAATGATTGCGTTGAGTTGGCATCATACCAGTTGAAAGATGTTGCTCATATTTCGTACACTCAGTAGAAGGAGAATAGGGGTGCAAATGCGGCTCCTATCACTTGGGTTTTCTTAAGTGAGACTTTTCTCGACAGGTGTTTCCCAATAGAGTTGAGAGAGGAAAAGGCTCAAGAATTCATGAACTTGAGGTAGGGTAACATGACGGTCCAAGAGTATGGGCTGATGTGTAACCAACTCTCCAGGTATGCTCCTCACATGGTTGTTGACTCCAGGACTTAGATGAACAAGTTCTTGTATGAAGTATCAGATTTTTGTGAAAACTAAGTGAAGAAATGCTATGTTACTTGGATATATGAAAATCTCTAGGCTTATGACTCATGCTCAGCAGGTTGAGGGTGATAAGCTTAGGGAACAAGCTAAGGAAAATAAGAAGGCTAGGACTGAGAACTATGATTATTTCTCAGTAGAAATTGGGTGGTGGAAATCGATCGTAAAGTCAGTAGAAGTTTTCAGCTACAACCCCTTCATCAGCTAGTGTTCCGTCCTCTAAGAACAGGTATGACCAGAAGGGTAGAGCACTAGTCTCTAAGTCTAAGGGAAGTGTTTCAGGCACCAAACCTTACCCCACTTGCCCTAAATGTGGTAAGAACCATCCAGTCAAGTGTCTTGCAGGAAAAGAAGGATATTTTGGGTGCGGTCGGTCTGGTCACTGGTTGAGTGATTGTCCTTCTAGATAAGGTCAAGGAGGTGGTAATGGTAGAGCTCAGTATACAACTTTAGTAGCACTAACAAGTCGCCCGACTCAGCAGAGTAAATCATCTGGTACAGGTGGCGGTTAACGCCAGAATGAAGTTGTATGCTCTTTAGGCTCGCCAAGATCAGGAAGGTTCTCATGATGTAGTTACTCGTACGTTATGTGTCTTTGACCTTGATGCTTATGCATTGTTAGATCCAGCGGCTACTCTTTCCTTTGTAACTCTTTACATAGCAGTCCAATTTAGTGTTAGTCCAGAAAATCTCTTAGAACCTTTCTCAGTCTCTACTCCAGTTGGTGACATAGTTATAGCTAGATGGGTATACAGAAATTGCCTTTTCACACTATCTCAGAAATTCACCTCAGCAAATCTTGTAGAGTTAGAAATGGTAGACTTCAATGTCATTCGAGGAATGGATTGGTTACATTCCTGTTATACCTCAGTCGATTGTTGAATGAGGATTGTTTGTTTTCAGTTTCCAAACGAAACAATCTTAGAATGTAAGGCTATTAGCTTAGCGCCTATGGGATGATTTATTTCTTACCTTAAGGAAAGAAAGATGATATATAAGGATCATCTCTATCATCGAGTTCGGGTTCAGGATTCTAGCCTTGAAACCCCAACTCTTGAGTCAGTTCCAGTAGTTTGTGAGTTTCCAAAAGTGTTTCCAGAAGATCTTACCCGAGTCCCTCCCAAATAGGAAATCGACTTTGGAATTGATCTCCTTCCAGAAACCCACCCTATTTTTATTCCTCCTCACAGGATTGGCTCCAACAAATCTCAAGGAATTGAAAGATTTTTTAAAAGATCTTATAGATTAGGGCTTCATTAGACCTAGTTTTTTACCATGGGGTGCACCAATGTTGTTCGTAAAGAAGAAAAATGGTCATCTCAGAATGTGCATTGACTATAAAAAGTTGAACAAGGTAACAATAAAAAATAAGTATCCCATCCCCAGGATTGATAAATTCTTTGACCAACTTCAGGGTGCTAGTCACTTTTGAAAGGCAGACCTGCGATCAGGTTATCATCAGCTTAGAGTCAGAGATGGTGACATTTCAAAAATATCCTTCAGAACTCGGTATCTTCATTACGAATTTGTATTTATGTCATTTTGACTAACCAATGCTCTTGAAAATTTCATGGATTTGATGAACAAAGTGTTCAAATAGTACTTTGACTTGTTCGTTACCATCTTCATTGATGATATCTCATTTACTCTAGGAATGAAGAAGAACACACGAGTAATTTGAGAATTGTTCTACACACTCTCAAGAATCACCACCTATTCGCTAAGTTTAGCAAATGTGAGGTTTGGTTGTAATCTGTGCTTTCCTTGGTCACATTGTATCTAGCAAAGTGATCCGAGTGGATTCACAGAAGATAAAAGCAGTGAAACAATGCCCCATACCTACATCTGCTACATATATCAGAAGTTTCTTAGGTCTAGTGGATTATTCGGGAAGGTTCACAGAAGGATTTTCATTTATAGCCTCACCATTGACTTTTGTTGACTCAGAAGATAGTCAAGTTTCAATGGTCAGATGATTGAAAAGCTTTGCAGAATTAAAAAACTAAATTGACTACAACTCTTGTCTTGACTTTACCAGATGGTTCAGATGGTTATGTGATCTATTGAGATGCATCTAGAGTTGGCCTTGGTTGTGTGTTGATGCAACAAGGTAAGGTTATAGATTATGCTTCTAGACAGCTTAAGGTGCATGAGAAGAACTATACAATTCATGACCTCGAGCTTGCAGCAGTGGTGTTTTCACTCAAGATATGGAGACACTACTTGTATGGTGTTCATGTAGATGTGTTCACCGATCATAAGAGACTTCAGATATGTTCACCCTAAAAGAGTTGAATATTCTCCAGTGGAGATGGATTTAGTTCCTCAAGCATTATGATATGAGTATGCATTATCATCCTGGAAAGGAGAATGCAGTAGCAGATGCTCTTAGTAGATTATATATGGGTAGTGTAGCCCACGTTGAGGAAGAAAGGAAGGAGCAAATGAAGGATGTTCACAGGCTTGCTCGCTTTGGAGTTTGCCTTATGAGCATATCAGATAGTGGTGTAGCAGTTCAGAATGGTCCAGAATCTTCTTTGGTGGTGGAGTTTAAAAAAAAAGCAAGACAGTGATCCAATCTTACTTGAACTCAAGGGTGCAGTCCACAATCATAGAGTTGAGGTTTTCTCCCAAGGGGGAGATGGTGTACTTTGCTACCAGGGTAGATTGTATTTTCCTGATGTGGGTGAGTTGATAAAGAATATCCTTGCGGAAGACTATAACTCCTGATATTCTATTCACCCAGGTTCTTCTAAGATGTACCACGATATGCTTGAAGTCTATTGGTGGAATGACATGAAGAGAGACATAGAAGATTCTGTGAGTTAGTTCCCAAATTGCCAGTAAGTCAAGGTAGAACATCAAAAATATCGATATTCCTAATTGGAAGTGGGATGTTATCAATATGGATTTTATCATAGGGTTACCTCGTACGCGCAGACAACATCACTCCATTTGGGTGATAGTCGATAGGATGACAAAGTTTTCTCGCTTTTTAGGGTCAAGACTACATAATTGGTAGAGGACTATGCCACGATTTACATTAATGATTATCCCAACTACCCTTGAAATCGATCACACAAGACCTCAACATATGCTCTAGGGTCTGAATGGTATGTTCTGCCTGTCCATTCGTCTATGGATGAAATATTGTGCTAAGGTTAACTTGAGTACCAAGATCCTGTTGAATTGACATCTATAAATGAGAGGTAAAATGAGGACCTCTATTTGAGATGATAGACAAGGGAACCCCCTGTAACCTCACAATTTCATTAATGTAAAGCTTGGCGTAATCCTCTGCCGAATATGTAGTCTTGACCGCTAAAAAGCGACAAAACTTAGTCATCCCATCAACTATCACCCAAATGGAGTGATGTTGTCTGCGAGTACGAGGTACACCTGTGATGAAATCCATATTGATCACATCCCACTTCCAAGTAGGATATGGATCTCTTGAGTCATACCTCCTGGTTTCTGTTGTTCTACCTTGACTTGCTTGCAATTGTGGGACTTACTCACAAAGTCTGCTATAACCCTTTTCACGCCATTCCACCAATAGACTTACTCCAGATCGCGGTACATCTTAGTGACACCTGGATGAATAGAATATCTGGAGTTAGGGTCTTCTGTAAGGATATGCTTTCTCAACTCACTCACATCAGGAACACACAGTCTACCCTTGTATCAAAGTACACCATCTCCGCTTTATGAGAAAACCTTCGCTCTCTAATTAAGGACTGCACCCTTAATTTCAAGAAAGATTGGATCACTGTCCTGGTTTTCCTTAACCTCCACTACCAAAGAAGATTCTCCCCATTTTGAACTATTATACCACTGTCTGACATGCTCATTAGGCAAACTCCCAAGCGACCAAGCCTATTAACATCCTTCACTATCTCCTTCCTTTCTACCTCAACATGGGCTACATTACCCATATATAATCTGGTAAGATCACCAGCTACTACATTTGCCTTACTAGGATGGTAATGCACACTCATATCATAATCTTTAAGGAACTCAAGCCATCCCCTCTTGAAAAAATTCAACTCTTTATGGGTGAACACTTATTGAAGGATTTTATGATTAGTGAACACATCTACGTGAACACAATACATGTATTGTCTCCAGATCTGAGTGTAGTCACCACTTCTTCAAGCTCGAGATCATAAGTTGGATAGTTCTTCTCATGCACCTTAAATTGTCTTGAAGCATAAGTTATAACCTTATATAATTGCATCAACATAAAACCTTGGCCAACTTTGGATGCATCATAATAGATCACATAACATTTGAAACCTCTGGTAAAGTCAAGACAGGAGCTGTAGTCAATCTAGTTTTCAATTCTGCAGAACTTTTCTCACAATCATCTGACTATTGGAACTTCACCATCTTCTAAGTTAATGTAGTCAATGGTGAGGATATGAATGAAAATCCTTCCATGAACCATCTGTAATAACCCGCTAGACCTAAGAAACTTCTGATATCTGTAGCGGAGGTAGGTCTGAACCATTGTTTTATTGCTTCTATCTTTTGCAAATCCACCTGGATACCCTCGTTAGATACAATGTGACCAAGGAAAGAAATGGATTGAAACTAGAACTCATATTTTCTAAACTTAGCGAATAACTCGAGATCCTTAAGAGTATATAGAACAACTCTCAGATAACTCGTATGTTATTCCTCAATCCTAGACTATATAAGGATATCATCAATAAAGACGATAACGAATCAGTCCAAGTACTATTTGAACACTCTGTAAGAAAATCCATGAAAGTTGCAGGAGCATTATTTAGTCCAAACAACATAACTACAAATTCATAATGACCATATCGACATCTTAAGGTTGTTTTCAAAATGTCACTATCTCTGACCATATGTTGATGATAACCCGATCTCAGGTCTATCTTTGAGAAATGGATAGCACCATGAAGTTGGTCAAATAAGTCATCAATCCTGGGGATTGGATACTTATTCCTTGTTGTGACCTTGTTCAACTGTCTATAGTCACTGCACATTCTGAAAGAACCATCTTTCTTCTTTACGAACAACATTAATGCACCCCATAGTTAAATACTAGGTTTGATGAAACCCTTGTCTAAAATGTCTTTCAACCGCTCTTTCAATTCCTTGATTGAGGAACATAGACTACAGATCGTAGTATGACTTACGAACCGTAGGTCCGTCAGTGGATCGACACTTATTCATATTTTCTTGGCTGCGTCATGGGAGAGTTTCAGTCTCAAACGAGAGATTTGCAGTATGAGCCGTAGATCATAATATGATCCATTGATGGTAACCATTAGTTGCACCTGCATATTTCTGAAAAGCTGATTTCTAGTTTGTTTTAGATACAGTGTGTTACACACATGACATGTCTCGCCATCTCTTATTATTTCAACGACCTTTCACAAGAAACATTAGAGATCTAAAGTAAATTAGAACTTGTAACCTCAAATTATATATGAAAACATAAAATAGATAGTTGAACCCAAATTAATTAAACATTTAACATACAATTAAGCAACACCAAATCATACATTAATAATCTATGCTGTAATATCGGCAAAGTTTACAAGACTAAGTGTGAGAAAGAGGTTGTGTTATTGCAACCTTTGCTTCTTCTAGAACGGACATGGTTGTTGGTAGCATGGATTTCATTTAGGGTTTTCCTACGGTTGAGGGTAAAACATCGATAATGGTGATGGTAGACAGGTTTTCTAAGCATTCAATCTTTATTGTTGCACTAAGTGCGGCTTTTCAGATATCCTAGGACACTTAAACCTTATGCTCTCATATATAGTTTTTCATGCCCCAAACTACCCCCAAGATGCAGACATGGGACCTAGTACCATAAGTTATCCCAAGCTAAAAATAATAAACAGATGTAGAAGCTAAATCATAATTTAAAATTAAAAGATGGGGAATATCCATATTCTATAACTGAGATATTTGAAATATTGACAAGTTTAATACAAGGAAGTTATTAAGTTAATACTAAGCTGATACTAACTATGTTTGGAAATAGCCTCTAAAATGAATAGAAATGCTGGTAAATGCTCCAGCTAAGTCTAGCAAAAACTGAAACTAAAGTACTAAATACTAAAAATAAATTCATGACTATTGTCCTCGGAGAATGAAGACTTACCACTGAATCTTCTTAACTAGAGATTGGAAATAAATCTAAGCGCGATCTGGATGTTTAGAGCCTGAACCTATATAACAAAAAGATGTAGCCACGTATGCGTCAGTACTTGAAAGGTATTGAGCATGTAGGATAGAATAAAGCTGAAATAATACATAACTGAACAAGCAAAAAAACAAGTATAATAATCTGAACATGATATACTGAATTTTGAGCTAACTTGATGCAATAACCATATCTATAACATACTAAGACTTAATAATAACTGAACTGTAAATATGGTCAATGCAAGAGAGTCTGACTGCACTGTGGGAGCTACTAATAAACGATAATAAAACCACATGAGCTAAATATGGAGTTCTATGTATACGCCCCATCGAGAGGACCCAATATACCCTGCCAGAGGTATAAAGGCATCCTGGCGTGATCACTAAGTTGATTGTTCATAGAGGGGACTTACAACCTACTTGGCTAGTAGTTCTAGGACTAATTGGGTACGCTGAACCCTAGTCCAACTCGGTATAATTCTACTCCCAACGAATTTTGTAATTAACTGATTATGACTGAGTTTTTTAAAATACCAGATAGCTCAAAACTAAACATGCAAGCTGAGAATACATCATTTTTCATTAATAATGATGTCTTAATAACTGAGGCATGTATAACCGAATAACTGAAATATTCTGACCTAGCATGTGAAATTCAAGAGCAAAAGAAATACATAGCTAGGGTTCTGAAATTAATGCAATAATCTGAGTAATAACCTGGTAGTCTGATTTGGAACATATAACTAATTAATTCATCAAGTTTTGTTGAAGTTCAAGAAACCGTTGGTCTAATCATGATATGGGAATGAAGAGTATGACTAAAAACTAGGGACCCAATGGGTGAAAGGAACCCACTAGTGAAATCCCACATACCTGGTGATGAAATCCATATAGAAATATTTAGATTTCGAGGTTGGACTGGTAGAACCTTGATGCTTCTTGAACTAGGGTTCCTGATCTTTTTCTCCTTTCTTGCTTCTAATTTTCTAAGTTTTGATTTAATGATTTGACTTAGGCAAGTATTAGTTATGTTTCTACGCTTAAACTGACTAAAATATGATGATTTAGGGTCAAAACAACATATATTAGGGTTTAAACGAAGTGGAAAAAGACAAAAAGTCCCCTGAGTTAATTATTGTCAGACAAAAGGATGACCTGGACTGACGGGCCATTTTTCAATCGACGGTCCATCGTTTGAGTCCGTAGGTTGGGTCTATTTGGCAAGCCTTTACTAAAACGGGCATAAATTTTTACTCCAAGGTCTGATTATAGCAAACTTGGTGGCTATGTAAAGCTAAATAAATTATCTATCATTTCATTGGTAATGGGACACACAATTCATTATTTCTAAGAGTTATGATCAATTTAAGTTGACCCAGCTGCATTTTCCCCCTAACTATCTGCTAATTTTCACCTACGGTTAGTAGGTCCATCAACAGACCGTATTGGTAAATTGTGGTTCTTGTTAGAGAGTGGGTAAATGGGGTCTTGATTGACGGACACATACTACGGATCATAGTCTGACCTACGGACCATAGGTCCGTCCGTGGATCGATACTTGGTCATTTTTTCTGGGCTGCATCATAGGAGGGTTTTAGTCTCGATTGACGAATGTGCAATACGGGTCGTAGATCAGACTATGGTCCGTCGATTGTAACAGTCGGTTGCTTCTGCAGATTTCTAAAAACCTAATTTCTGGTCTGTTTTAGATATGCGGTTTTACACATATGACATGTCTCGCTATGTCTTATCACTTCAACGACCTTTCACAAGCAACATTAGAGATCTAAAGTAAATTAGAACTTGCTGCCTCAAATTATATATGAAAACATAAAAGAGATAGCTGAACCCAAGTTAGTTCAACATTTAACATACAATTAAGCAACACCCAATCATAGATTAATAATCTATAGTGTCATCTCTGCAAATTAGACAAGACTAAGCGTGATAAAGAAGTAATGTTATTACAGCCTTTTCTTCTTCTTGAATGGACATGGTTGTTGGTAAACAAGTATTTCATTTAGCGGTTTCTGATGGTTGAGGGTAAAACATCTATAGTGGTGATGGTAGATAGGTTTTCAAATCATTCAATCTCTATTGTTGCAACTAACTTGTGTTCATCAGAAAAAGCTATTGACTTATTTTACATAAATGTTGTTAAGATCTTTGGGTTACCCATTGATATTATGAGTGACAGAGAGAACATGTTTTTAGTATATTTTGGACAACATCGCTCAATTTGATAGGGACCAACTTGAAGTTTTCTTATGCTAAGCACCAACAAATAGATGGTCAAAAAAAAAGGATAGATCACTTGTTAAAGGAATATTTGAGGCAGTAAGCCAAATATATTGGTGGTATTACTTGACACGATGCAATTTTATTGTAATCTGCATAGGTCATCAATGATAGAGATGAGTCCATTTGAAATTGGTACTAGCTATGACTCCATCAGATGTTGATAAAATAAAATAAAAAGAAAAGAGAAATGTCCAGCAGCTTACAAGGTTGCACGAGATAGGAATCTAAAGGCTAGAATAGATACCATTACACTGTGTTATTGTATCAACCCGAAAATGATTATGCGATGTAATGCCTAAACGTACCTAGAATACCTACACTAAACGGGTTCAGACAACTTGATGCGCGCGGAACCAGACCTAAAAACCTATGCAACAGCCAAGCCAACCAACTTGGTGAGTTAGTTGAGCTAGGCAAGGTTGGGTCCAGCTATGTAGCGCACCTGAATATTAAGATTCACCCGGATAAGTCTTAACCAGACTTGAAAGGGGTAATCTTAGGTTTGGAGGGTCTAGCGGTAAAATGGCCTTTTCCATTCTAAGGGTAGTTATGTAATTACCCTAAGTATTTAATTAAGTAATAAATTAATGTAATTAGGGGATGGTTTGGGTCGGGTCAACCCGGATTGACCCGGTTCACGAGTTAGGCTTCTCCTAGGTTCGATCCTTGTTGGAAGCAATATTAAGTTTAATTAATTGGTATTTTAATTATCTAATTTAAGTAAGGGCATGTTAGTCATTTCACTTAAGCCTTAGCACATCAGATTTTTTATTTAAATAATAAAGAGTCCTAGTTTGACTAAGTCTTTACATAAAACTTCTACTCCTGAACTTACTCTCACATATATCCACTCTCATTCTCACGTCTCTCCAGCCTCATTCTCAGGATTCATCATCAGTAAAAGAACAGAATCAAAATTCCATCACTCTTGAAGAACTTGTACACAAAAACTCAAAAGAAAAACTAAAATAAAAATGAAAAGCAAAAACATTTTTCTCGACGAGTTGCGCGTGAGGTTTTGTCAGCAAAGCATTGTATTCGTGGGAGTTGGCAGAGAAATAGATCAGGTATGGAACGGTGTTGAATGACTAAAAAGGTATGGGTTTCTTCCTCTTGGTCCCTTTCCAAGAGACCCCTAGGATTCTTTCGTATTCTAATCCAAAAACTAGGAATGTTTCCCCTTTGTATGTCCCTGTCACACGATCCCTTCGGTTTTTGTAGGTTGGGTATGTTTAGTGGTAGAATTTAGGGATGTAACATGTTTTTGTGATGATTATGTTCATGTATGTATTCTCGGATTTATGTGATTATTAAGTACGTCTTTTCTGAAATTATTTGAAAATGGCATGTTAGGTCCTTGCGTTTTTGTATGTAATTACTTGTAGAAATCGTAATGTTCATGGGGGTGTGATGTTGATGAATAGAGTGAAAACACTTGGCCAAATGTAACCACGAAAAATACATAATAATGTACGAAATATCCAGTGAATTGCCTAAGAATCTAACTTATAAATGTTAAGAAAAGGTGGACTGAAAACGTGACCAGATTTCTAGAAATCTGGAACTTTGGTCTCGACATAGGCAGCATTGAGGATTTAGGTTTCAAAAAAATTTTAAATGTGGGAGGTACTCAGGGATTGAACATGAAAATTCAATCGTAAAAAATGAGGTAAGGGGGATTCTAAATAGGGTAAGGCTCAAGTGAAGAAATGAAAGAGGGAAAAATAAATAAAATGAGGTGTGTAGGGATCAAACCCACAACCTCTTAGATAGGTGAGGAAATAAAGAGAATAATTAAAGAAAAGTAAAAATGAGGTTTTGGAGAATCGATCCCACACCCTCTCGTCCACAAATAAAAAAGGAAGGAAAGAAAATAAAGAAGAAAAGAAGTGTAGGTGTTGGGGCTCGACCTTGGTTCCCCAAGCCAAAATTTTAAATTATAAATTAATATAATACTAAGTGTTGCTCAAGGGATTTGAAATCGGTTCCCTTGCCCAATCTCGTATTGATACATAAGTCTTACATGAATAAATAATTGATGAATGCCACCTATAGGAATCGAACTCGAGAACTTGGCATATTAACAAGATCCATAAGTTTTGTATAACATAATATTTGGTTAGTATAAGTCACTTAGAAGAATTATGAATGAAGCCTCATGGCTTTTACGTATGGGTTCTTAAGTACAACTTTTTGTTTAAAAATAAGTGAACCTAAGATGTATGTGATGAAATGATGTGACCCTAGAAGGGTTAAGTAAGAGTGTGAAACACACTAAAAGGCCAAGTGCACTGGCATATTATGAAATGAACATTCACGTAATGGGGTGAGTAATTATGAAGAGCTAATATATTAAAGTTAATGAATGTGGTGACAACATGATAACATGCTTATATGAAGGATGAGACCAATCTCAAATGAACCTAATAAGTGTTACCAAAAACCGTACTCGCCTATGAGAGTGTAAAACTAATAAAGTGATCAGTCTCTAAGAAACACTCTAATAAAAGTATCGAGATTAATGGACACTTAATAATAATGATGAGATCAGAAATCATTTAATGAGAAATGATGCCCTCATGCTAGAAGCCACCTTCTATGATGTGTGAGATGAATGTTATGGAACTTTATACGGAGAACCGGTAGGCTAGCTATGAGTCGTGATTCCTTCTTTTGGGAAGGCAGAGGTTCATGTGAATCTCATGAGATGAGACTGTCCGTTTAGGTTGGTATGAGTCTTTTTGTATCTCCTAGTCGTGGAACCTATGATGCCAACATAGAGTTCTAGAAGTGATTCCACTTCTTTTCGGTGTGGGGAAGACACTGGATTTCATGAATATCTCATGATCTATGTCGGTTAAAGTTAAAATTCCCAAAGAAAGAATGAGGTCAGCCATATGTAATGCACACAATGAAATGAAAGATAAAAGAGGTGTTTGGATAGAATAATCAAGAGGTGAACTAGACTCAAGTAATGACACTGGGTCATTCTTGCTCATTGCACAGAGAACCCGATGAGAGTCCTAAACAACATCCTAGGTATATAAATGGATGAAAATAAAGTGCGTATGAATGAATGAAGCGGACTGTGTTTCCTAAAGAAGGCTCCCTAGTTGAGGTCCATATGTTGAGACCTCATTTGGGAAGTCCTAATGTTATGTCTTTGATTCCAAGGTCGCACAACATATGAACGAAAAATATGTGATATATATATGTGCTAAATTAAATGTGTTATGTGATGTGTGCAATATTAAAAGAATGATGATGCATGTTACTCTCTTACCATGACTTTCGTAATCTGATTTGGCAAGTCCAACTGACTTGGCTTTCCATAACTCATATCGTTAGGAGAGAGCTCTTCTTAATCATTCATGTCCTTGGCGTGTACTTGCATACTTTTAATTCTTAATTAATTTTTTCCGATTCACCGGATCTTACCTCTTTCGAAAGGAGTCAATAAAAAGTAAAAATACCAATACTTAGTACAAGTGTGTACTAATCCCATACAACCCTTTACTTTTAGCTGTAGGTGTAGGTGGACGCTAGAGCTTACGAGACTATGTTAAAGCTATCTAGACGTGGAGTATTCATCCGGACTTGGTAGGCCCTCATAATTTCTAGGATGTTTATATCTTATATTCTAGGTTAGACGTAGGCATGAGCTAGTGGAGGACGTTCCAGTATCGTTTCTTTCTTACTAATTATTAGATGTTGTATTGGTGCAATTTTGGCAACTTTATATTAATGCAGTTATGAACTAATTCCTTCATTTGAATATCTTATTATTAGATGGTTTTTGTGAACTGATGTGACATAATACAAGTGTATGTATACTTCAAAGCAAATAAAAGTTTTAAATTTTCTGCTAAATTAACCTATATGACGTATTGATGACGTATGTAGGCTTTTCTAGTGACCTTCGAGAGGTCAACAATGCCGGTTTCAGCTAGGGTCTAGATCCCGGTCATGAAAAATGTGGTATCAGAACCTTAGGTTAAATTCCAAGGATAATAAGTTCACATCAACCACATCGAATAGTTTCTATGTTATGATAGTGAAATGCACCACTATAATGAATTAGAGAATGCATGATGCATAGGAAAATTCCCTTCTTCTGATCTTATAGAGCCTTCCCTAATGTTTGATTGCTTGGTGTTATGAGCGTATCTAACATCAATTTTTATTTTTCACAAAATGAACAGGAGGAACGCTGGTCGGGGAAGAGGAGAAGCAGTTGTAGGGGAAAACCAAGTTCTACCCAAAGCTTCAGCTGCAGGAGTGGCCAAGCCAGTTTAGACATCTGGGTTGACTGATGCGGATGTGCGAACCACTTTGGCACAGATGGCTCAAGCCACCACTGTGCAGGCCCAGGCTATGATGGCCTAGGCCAACAAACAGGAGGTTCATCGAGAGAACCCACCATCCCACAACTTGGAGAAAAGGTTGCAGGATTTTACAAGGATGAATCCTACAGTATTTACAGGATCTAAGACTGCAAAGGATCCTCAGGAGTTTTTGGAGGAGGTCCAGAAGATTCTTGTGGCGATGGGGGCCATGGAGATTAAGAAAGATTAGTTGGCCTCGTCCCAACTGAAGGATGTTGCACAGACCTGGTGCAAGATATGTAAGGATAACAGGGCATTGGGCGGAGGTCCGATCACTTGGGAGCTATTTAAGATAGACTTTCAGTAGAGGTTCTTCCCCAGGGAGATGAAAGAGGATAAGGTTGAGGAGTTCATCAACCTTAAGCAGGTCTCGATTACTGTCAAGGAGTATTCTCTGAAATTTGTTGAATTGTCCATGTATGCAACTTATTTTGTGTCGAACAACAGGGACGAGATGAGCAGGTTATTTATAGGAATCTCACAAGACATAGAGGAGGAATGTCGGGCTGCCATGCTCCATGAAAGCATGGACTTATCCAAGATGATGGTGCATGTCCAGCAGGTTGAGGACATCAAGAAGAAGATGAGGGTCCGTGAGGTCAAGAGGCCTAAACCTTATGACCAGGCAGCCGTGGTGGTTGCAGGAGCACTTTCGGAGTTCGTGATCAGCCCTGATTTAAGAAGGGGCATCAGACTTCAGGGAACTCTAACTCTCAGAGGAATGGGGAGGCAGACCCGAGCCCAAAAAGGGAAATGGAGGTGATGTTCAACGTCCCAAAAAGGGATGTGGAAAGTTTGGCCTTATTCATAGTAGAGAGGGAAGACTGGGAACAAATGCCTGCTTCGGTTGCAGAAAGAGCTGACACATGGTCAGGTACTTTCACAGAATAAGGGTTAGGATGGAGATAATAATCAACCTAGGCCTAATCCCCTGAATGCTACTGCAGCCGAGCCTCCTAAGAGGAGAAGATTCTACGCCTTGAAGGGCGGGGAGGAGTAGGAGAAGTCTGCTGATGTGGTCACAGATATGATGCAAGTCTTCTAAAACTTTATTTATGCTTTACTTGATCTAGTGTCTATGCTTTGTATTGTTACTCCTTTGCTTGCTCTTACTTTTGAAACACTACCTGAGGTTTTGCATGATGCTATCGTAGTTAGTACTCCCTTAGGAGAAAATGTAAGAGCTGATAGGGTTCATAAAGACTTCCCAATAGTAGTATGTGGTAAGACTATGTGTGCACACCTTGTTGAGTTACCCATGAATGACTTCAATATTATACTTGGTATGGACGGGCTCCATAAATGTTATGCCTTCATGTATTATCATAGTAGGGTTGTGATATTCCATTTCCCTAATGAAGTAGAGCTGGTCTGGGAGGGGTAGAATTCAAGTCGTTCAAGTCCCTTTATTTTGAACCTAAAAGCTAATAAAATGATGTCCAAGGGATAGTTATGCCATCTTGTGAGTGTCAATGATCTGGATCATGACATTCCTTCCATGGACTATGTGCCTCTAGTGAGTGAGTTCCAAGATGTTTTCCCCGATTATTTGCCAGGAGTACCTCCCCCTCAGAGATTGATTTTGGTATCGACCTAGATCCCAATACCAAACCAATGTCAATTCCTCCCTACAGAATGGCTCCCGCTGAACTCAAAAATATGAAGCGGCAGTTAAAAGATCTCACTGATAAGGGTTCATCCATCCGAGCATATCCCCTTGGGGCGCTCCAGTGCTATTTGTGAAAAATAAAGATAGAACCCTTAGGATGTGTATCATTTATCAGCAGCTCAACAAAGTCACTATAAAGAACAAGTATCCACTTCCCAGAATAGATGACTTAGTTTATCAGCTCCATGGGTCTAGTTTCTTCTCAAAGATTGATGTTCGTTCCGGGTATCACCAGGTTAGGGTTAAGGATGAAGATATCCCAAAGAAATCCTTTCCTACCCGTCATGGTCATTATGAGATCCTGGTCATGTCATTTGGTCTCACTAATGCACCAACTGCATTTATGGACCTCATGAATCGAGTCTTCCGTGAATACCTTGATTATTTTGTCATAGTATTCATTGATGACATCCTCATCTACTCTAAGACCAAGGAAGAGCATGAACAACATTTGAGACTAGCCTTGCGGGTATATAGACAACATCAGTTGTATGCCAAGTTCAGCAAGTGTTAATTCTGGCATAGATAAGTGACCTTACTAGGTCATGTTGTGTCAGATCAGGGTATGGAGGTTGACAACAGGAAGACTGAGGCTGCTAAAAACTGTCCAAGACCTCTTACTCCCACAGATATTGCTAGCTTTCAAGGATTGGCTGGTTACTACTGTAGGTTCGTGGAGGGTTTTTCTTCCATTGCTGCTCCACCGACAGCTTTTACTAAGAAGAAAGCCAAGATCGAATAGGCGGAGACTTGTGAGAAGAGTTTCCAAGAGATCAAGGACAGACTTACTTCAGCCCCAATGCTTACATTGCCTAAATGTGGTGAGGGTTACATTATTTATTGTGACGCATCTAGGGTTAGTTTGGGTTGTGTTCTTATACAGGGTGGTAAGGTGATAGCCTATGCGTCCAGACAACTCAAGGTTCATGAGAAAAATTATCCCACTCATGACCTGGAGTTGGCAGTTGTGGTATTTGCATTGAAGATGTGGAGGCATTACGTGTACTGGGTGCCTGTGGATGTGTTCACAGAGCACAAAAGTCTCCAGTATGTGTTCATGCAGAGGAAGTTGAATCTACGTCAGCGGATATGGTTGGAGCTGTTGAAGGACTATGACACGAGTGTCCACTACTATCCAGGTAAGGAAAATGTTATAGCTGATGCTTTGAGCGAGTTGAGCATGGGGAGTACAACCCATTTTTATGATGAGAAGAAGGAGTTAGTGAAGGATGTACACAGACTGGCCAGACTAGGTGTGCGGTTGATTGACTTTACTAGTCGTGGTGTATCAGTTCATCCTAGTTCTGAATCATCCTTGGTAGTTGAAGTCAAGAAGGGTCAGCATCTAGATGCTATGTTGATGGAGTTGAAGGACTCAATGTTGATAAAGATGAATGAGTCCTTTGCTTTGGGAGGTGAAGACCTACTTAGGTACCAGGACAGGCTGTGTGTACTAGACATGGATGATTTGTGAACCTAGATTGTTGCAGAGGCCCATGGTTCTAGGTATTCGACACAGCTAGGTTCCACCAAGATGTATCATAACCTCAAGCAAATCTATTGGTGGGATGGCATGAAGAAGTATATCGATGAGTATGTGGCCAGGTATCCTAATTTTCAGCAGGTGAAGGCGGAGCACCTTAAGCCTGGTGGTCCCACTCCGATGATTGAGGTTCCGACTTGAAAGTGGGAGGACATTAACATGGACTTAGTGGTTGGTCTTCCGAGGACTACGAGACAGCATGACTCCATATGGGTTATTGTTGATAGGATGACTAAGTCTTCCCACTTTAGCCCTATGAAGTCTGCTTACAGGGCCGAGGATTATGTGAGACACTACATTGATGAGATTGTGAGGTGGCATTGGATTTCTTTGTCTATTATTTATGATAGAGGAGCTCAGTTCACTTCGCATTTTTGGAGATCCTTCCAGAAGAGATTAGGCACGCAGGTAAAGCTCAATACTGTTTTCCATCCTCAGACATCTCAGAGCGCACCATTCATACATTGGAGGACATGTTGAGAGCGTATGTGATTGACTTCAGGGGTTGTTGGGACGGCCATCTACCATTAATAGAGTCCTCATATAATAACAGTTAGCACTCCAGCATTGGGATGGCACCATTTGAGGCACTGTATGGTAGGAGGTGTATGCCTATAGTTGGGTGGTTCGAGGTTGGAGAGTCATCCATTTTGTGTCTGGAGATCATTCATGATGCCTTAAATAAGGTCAGGTTTATTAGAGAAGGTTGGATACTGCTTGTAATCGGCAGAAGTCTTATGCAGATAACAGGAAGCGTCCCTCAGAGTTTGATGTTGGTGACTAGGTCTACTTGAAGATATCTCCCATTAAGGGGGTAATGAGGTTTGGCAAGAAGGGGAAGTTGAGTTAGAGGTACGTTGGGCCGTATGAGATTCTACAGCGTGTGGGTGAGGTGGCCTATGAGTTGGCGTTGCCTGCGGAACTAGCTTTTGTTCATCAAGTCATTCATGTCTCTATGACAAAGAAGTTCCTTAGTAATCATCATCTATTTTGCTTGTTCAAGGTTCGAGGGTTGATGAAGACTTGTCCTATGAGGAGCTTCTATTTGAGATTTTAGACCGGCAGGTGAAGCGGCTGAGAAACAAAGATGTTGCCACAATGAAGGTATTGTGGAGAAAACATCTTGTTGAGGGTGTTACGTGGGAGGCCGAGGCCGATATGGGATCCCGATATCCTTATATTTTAAGCTCTTGAGGTTAGACTTCCTACTCTTAAGTCTAGGTTTCCTTGTCTCTTCTATTCTTTGTTGTTATTGCTTGACTGTGTAAAGTACTTATGCTATGATATAACAGGCATTGTGCCAGACAATTAGAAGTGTCAATCGAGGACGAATGTTCCTAATGGGGGGATAAAGAAAAAACCCAAAAATGACAATGCAAAGTATTATCTAAACGTACCTAGAATGCCTAGATTATACTGGGCTCACACGGCTTAATGTGCGTGGAACCAGACCTCAGAGCCTATGCAACAGCCAGCCAACCAACTTGATGAGTTAGTTAAGGTAGGCAAGGTTGGGTCCAGCCATGTACGACACCCGAATATTAAGATTCACCCGAATGAGTCTTAACGGGACTTGAAATGGGTAATCCTATGTTTGGAGGGTCTAGGGGTAAATGGTCTTTTCCAGGATAAGGATAGTATAGTAATTACCCTAAGTATTTAATTAAGTAATTAATTAATGTAATTAGAGAATGATTTGGGTCGACTCGACCCACATTGACCCGGTTCGCCAGTTAGGCTTCACCCGGGTTCGATCCTTGGTGAAAGCAATATTAAGTTGAATTAATGTGTATTTAATTATCTAATTTAAGTAAGGGCATGTTAGTCATTTCAGTTAAGCCTTAGAAAATCAGATTTTTAACTTAAATAACAAAGTGTCCTAGTTTGACCAAGTCTTTACCTAAAACTCCTACTCTTAAACTTACTCACACATCTCTCCACTCTCATTCTCACGTCTCTTCACTCGCATTCTCACGCTTCATCATCAGTAAAAGACAAATCAAAAGCTCATCACTTTTGAAGAACTTGTACACAAAAACTCAAAAGAAAAAAACTAAACTAAAAATGAAAAGCGGAAGCATTTTTGTCGAGGGGCTGCGCGTGAGGTTTTGGTGGTGAAGCATTATTTTCGTGGGAGTTGGAACCGCATTAGATCAGGTTTGGAACGGTGTTGAACGATGAAAAAGATATGGGTTTCTTTCTCTTGGTCCCTTTCCCAAGATACCCCTAGGATTCAATCGTATTCTAATCTGAAAACTAGGAATGTTTCTTTTTTGTATGCCCCTGTCACTAGCTCCCATCGATTGTTGTAGGTTGGGTATGTTTGCTGGTAGAATTTAGGAATTTAACGTGTTTTTGTGATGATTATGTTCATGTATGTATGCATGGATTTATGTGATTGTTAAGTATGTCTTTTCCGAAACAATGTGAAAATGGCATGTTAAATCCTTGTGCTTTTGTATACAATTACTTGTAGAAATCGTGATGTTCATGGGGGGTATTATGTTGATGAATTGAGTGAAAACTCTTGGCCAAATGCAACCACCAAAAATGCACATAATAATGTGCAAAATATCCAGCGAATTGCCTAAGAATCTATCGTATAAATGTTGAGAAAAAGGTGGAGTGAATACGTTACCAAATTTCTAGAAATCTGGAAATTTGGTCTCATCATAGGCAGCATTGTGGATTTGGGTTTCAAAAAAATTTGAAGATGTGTGAGGTCATCAAATATTGAACCCGAGACTTCACCATATGTATGTTTCTGAATATTCAATAATAAAAATGAGGTAAGGGGGGATCCGGAATGGGGTAAGGTTCGAGTGAAGAAATGAAAGAGAGAAAATAAATAAAATCAGGTGTGTGGGGATCAAACTCACAACTTCTAGGATAGGTGAGGAAATTAGGAGAATAATTAAAGAAAAGTAAAAATGAGGTTGTGGGGGATCGATCCCACAACCTCTCGACCTCACACGAAAAAAAAAGAAATGAAAATAAAGAAGGAAAGAGGTGTAGGCGTTAGGTCTCGACCTCGGGTCCCCAAGCCAAAATTTTAAATCAAAAATTAATGTAAGACTAATTATTGCTCAAGTGATTTGAAATCGGGTTCCCTTGCCCAATCTCGTGTGAAACACACTTAAAGGCCAAGTGCATTGGCATATGACGAAATGAACATTATTGTAATGGGGTGAGTAATTATAAAGAGCTAATATGCTTAAGTTAATTCATGTGGTGACAACATGATAAGAGGATAATATGAAAGATGAGATCAATCTCAAATGAGCCTAATAAGTGTTACCAAAAACCGTACTCGCCTATGAGAGTGTAAAATTAATAAAGAGACAAGTCTCTAAGAAACACTCTAATGAAGGTATCGAGATTAATGCACACTTAATACTACTCATGATATGAGAAATCATCTAATGAGTAATGATGCCCTCATGCTAGAAGCATGCTTCTATGATGTGTGAGATGAATGAAATGGAACTTTATACGGAGCACCGATAGGCTAGGTTTGAGTTGCGATTACTTCTTTTAAGAAAACAGAGGTTCGTGTAAATATCATGAGATGAGACTGTCCATTTAGGAGGGTATGAGTCTCCTTACATCACCTAGTCTTTGAATCAATGCTGCCAACATAGGGTTCTAGCAAGGTTCATTTCCTTATATAAGCTAGCATGTTTTGATTTCATTTTGGCCAGTGATTCCACCTCTTTTTTGTGTGGGATAGACACTGGATTTCATGAATCTCACATGATCTATGTAAGTTAAAGTTAAAGTTACCAAAGAAAGAATGAGTTCATCCTCATGTAAGTCTCACAATGAAATGAATGATACCAAAAAACTTTTGGATAGAATAATAAAGAGGTGAACTAAACTCAAATATTTACACTAGCTCATTCTTGCTCATTACACAGTGAACCCGATAAGAGTCATAAACAACATCCTAGGTATGTAAATGGATGAAAATGAAGTGTGTATGAATGAATGAAGCGGACTTTGTGTTTTCTAAAAAGGCTCCCTAGTTGAGGTCCATATGTTGAGCCCTCATTTGGGAAGTCCTTATGTTAAGTCCGTGATTCAAAAGTCTCATGGCATATGAACGAAAGATATGTGATCTATGTATGTCCTAAATGAAATGTGTAATGTGTTGTGTGCACTATGAAAATAATGATCATATATGTTACTCTCATAGCATGACTTTCGTAATCCGATTTGTCAAGGCCAACTGACTTGGCTTTCCATGACTCATATCGTTAGGAGAGAGATCTTCTTAATCATGCATGTCCTTGGTATGTACTTGCATACACCCATACTTATTACAAGTGTGTACTAATCCATAGAACCCTTTACTTTTAGGTGTAGGTGCAGGTGGACGCTAAAGCTTACAGACTACGTTGAAGCTATCCGGACCTGGAGTATTCATCCGGACTTGGTAGGCCCTCATGCTTTCTAGGATTCTTATCTCTTATATTCTAGCTTAGACGTAGACATGAGCTAGTGGAGGATGTTCCACTAGTGATTCTTTCTTACTTATTTTCAGAAATCGTATTTGTGCCATTTTTGCAACTTTATATTAATGCAGTTATGAACTAATTACTTCATTTGAATATCTTATTATTAGATGGTTGTTGTGAACTAATGTAATATAATGCAAGTCTATGTATACTTCAAAGAAAACAACAGTTTTAATTATCCCCTGAAATTAACCTATACAATGTAATGATGACGTATGTAGGCTTGTATGGGCCTCCGAGAGGTCAACAATGCCGGTTTTGGCTAGGGTCTAGATCCCGGTCGTGACAGTTATATCATTGCAACTGTAAATCAAGTTGCAGAATTGTACTCCCACTTAATATCTGGTTGTTCCTCTCTTCACACATGATAGCTATCAATCTTGTTAGACTCTTAATTATGTCTTCCTCAACACAAAGAAGACCCGATGTTATATTCTAGAGAAAAATCCTTAAGACAACTAGGATCTACGTCCTAGCATTATGCAGAACATATGTAAATGTTCCCCTTTCAGTATAAAAAACATTGTTAAATAATAAGATGGTCAATTCCTTCTCATACAATCTCTTTTTGGAAATTTGTTGACTTTGACATTTTTAATATTATTTTTAATAACGTGAATTACTATAATAATTTGCTAATTTAAAAATTCATTATTTTTAGTTTTATAAAAAAGAGATAGAAAGAAAAGATATGTAAAACCATGATACTTTTTGACAATTTCTATATATTTGACTTATATATTATTTATGTTTTTAAATTTCTTTTTCAAAGTTCACTAATTAAATACATTTCATGTCAAATAAAGAAGAAGGGTGTTTTCTATGGAGGGAAATATTCTTTCTACGAATAATAATTTCATTAATACCAGATATATATAACTCAAACAAAAGTGTGTAATATAGTATGAAACTTTTGATTACATACTTTATCTTATTATATGAGTTAACGATCAAATTCATGTTGAAAGTGTTATGTTCTTACTAGTTTCATATCTCAATTATTAAAATTATCTGTTTTTATATGGACTATTCCAATCGATACATTGAAACACATCTTAGCATTGCCTAGTTCATAAACTATGATTTATTTCCTTTTTCTATGTTAACACTCGTTATTCATTAAACTATATATGCATGGTAATTTATATAGAAAAAATAAAACAACTAATAATAAAAATGTGAAACTTTACGAAAAAGAAAATGATAGATCACGTGTGTTTAATTTTTGACTCTTTTTTTTTCTTTCTTAAGAAATGTACTTAGGATATCTCTAAACTTGACGAAAATTACTAAATTTATCCTCGAACTAGTGACAATAAAGTTGATCATTATGAGTCTTACAACGAATTTGATTGGCAGGTTCAATGGCAACGAGAAGGGGATTCATTAGCTCGTTATTTAGTACGAATAGATGAAATGAAAGAATCCATAAAGATTATTCTACTCAAAAACACGCACCCTCTTCTTGACTAACTAAACTTGCATACACCAATCCGCCATGTGGCATTAGAAATTCTTTCAAACTCTGGTAGAAGGATGCGACGCTTAATAATTAGCGAACAAGTATTGAAAACTCTCTTTAACTTTACAAAAATGTAGGGGTGTATTTCAGGCATTTTATAAGATCAAGTTGTATTTAAATTCAATTAGTCAAATAAATACGTATTTTTAAGACTGTCATAAATAAAATAATAAAATTACTCCCTCTGTTCATTTTTATATGTCATTCTTCACTTTTCGAAAGTTCAGTTTGATTAATTTTCAAAGTTAAATTAGATTACATTAATGTTACATTATATTTTGATGGACTGGAAACTTTAAGACTTCCAGGAAAGCTTCAGTGGAGGATTGAATTTCATTGATATATATATACACGGAATAAAGCAACAGTTGACAAGTTATTGTGGAACATATGCAAAAAATTGATAAATAATGGGTTGTATGGATACATAGTTACAATAGGAAATAATGTGCATGGAATATACAAGATCGAAAAGCTTCTTTTATGGTACATGAGATACTAAAGGCTGCAAAATATTTACAAGGGGCAGAATTTACCGAAGGGGATATGAATAATATGACACAGTACGACATAAGTAAAGTGTATTGACAGCTGAGAGGTACAAAGGATAAAGTAGAATGGACATCACTAGTGTAGACAAATTTTGGAGCCCCGAAGTAGTCGTTCATCATGCATTTGGAAGTGAAAAGAAGACTAGGATCAAAAGACAAATTGACAAAGTGGGGAATTGTTCAAGTACTAACCTTTCCCTTATGTCAATTAGTAGATGAAGATAATGATCACATATTTTTTCCAATGAACATATGCAGCAGAGGTGTGGAGGAGTACACAACATTGGAAGGGAACAGCAAGAAATTCAATGAACTTGACTAGTGAGATAAATTGGGCAATGCAATACATGAAAGGAACAAGAAACATGTCCCTTGTGTATAGGATGGCAATGTCAAACAGAAGTTACTACTTATCACTAGAGTTCAATATCATAATTTTTCAACAAAAACATTAGTCATAAAGATACACCATCAAACATATAATTCAGGAGATACATGGAAGATGCATTAGATATCCAAGAATTGCGACTAGATTAATTCGTTTAAATATTTACCCATAGATATAGCTAGTAGATGTTAGAACTTGGTTTGGTAAGGATAGAGCTTATGTCCTACACCGGCTATTTTTTGTTTTGTAATGTTTACTTGGTAAATAAAATGTATACTCACAAAATAAATTTGAGATTTTTTACAAAAATTTAGATATTCAAAAACTATATGACAAGTACTATAGATTGCATTTTTAAATATTTATATGATTAAATCTCCTAACTTCTATCCTTTGGATGAACATAAGGTAAATCCCCTTCCTATGCAATCGCTCACAAACCACATCGGAGAGATAACCAGTACTAGGAAAGCCTAGTGCAACTAGCTCGACCCAGAAGACAAACACCTTGCTTCCGTTGGCAAGGAGTTTTGAACTTCAGACCTCCAACATGGAAGTACCAAGCTAAAACCACCGGGCCACCCCAACAAGCATGTAAGTAATTAATTAGTCCAGAGGGAATCTGGATCTTGAGTGAATCTCAAGGTCATGACAGCCTGGAGTTAATTTTTTTCTTATGGACAGCCCCCTGTTAAAACCTAATCTAGGAATTAGCCATTTAAAAAGGTGGATTTAGGTATTGAGGGTAGGTCAGAAACCTCAGTGAAGTTCATTGAACGTGAGCACAATATATGACTGGGCAATATTTTAATTTGGTATCGTTAGAATATGTTGGTAAGAACATCTCGGAACATGATTGTTTGTGATGCGAGTGTAAATGTTTGGACGATCCTAAAGGTTGCATTCATGATTTTTCATCTATTTATATAAAATATTCCATTGTGTACATATTTTCATATGAATTTAACATAATACTATGTCCGTGTGTGCACATCTGTCTTTGCAGCTATCAATTGTGCTGACCCACTTTTGAAGCAAAGGTTATTCAGGTGTAGGTCTTGTGTTGGCTGATAGTTATCTTTTCACATTACTGATTAAGTTTGTCACCATACAAAGGAACATACATATGACTGGCCTGAGTTTTTTAATAGGATTATTGACTTGCCTTTTATTTATTTCTTACCTTGGGAAGAAGATATATTGTTTTCTATTTTTTGCAGGTTGTTTGAGAAATATTGTCATAAAGATAATATAAAATTTGTGTGCAATGAGTTTCCTCTCCAAGATGTTATTCCATAAAAAATGTATGGTATTTAGTGTTGATGGCTCCATATTAGCTACAGGAGGAGTTGTAAGCAATTTTTTAGAAAATTAAGTCTGTTATATTTCATGAGGATATTGCCTTGTTGTCTTGACTTTGTATTACTTTGATCTTGAAGGATGGACATTTAAGACTTTTTGGGTGGCCAACCATGCGCATTATTGTGGATGAACCGAAAGCTCACATTTTTTTAGAGACATGGATTTCAAGTATAGTTGTCTTTACTAGGATTATAGTTGTACATAATCATCCTTTATTTATCATATGTGAGCATTACCTGATTCGAGCTCTGGTTCCTATAATCTTCAGTGTCTGTGCACTTGTGTGGATTAGTGATACATCTGCTCTCTTACTTTTCTCACACTTAAGTGATGAAAACTTCAATTATATTCTAAAGAAATTAAGTGATGGAAAAATGAAGTGAAGGATCTTAGTCTTGTGTCTTTTAACAATTCAGGTGTAGATTTTTCACTGTACAGATCAGAATGAAGTGATTTTATCTTTTTATAGTCCCATGTTGATTTTATCTTTTTTGTTCATCTGTTACGCATCACACTAGGCCGTCAAATGGTTACTTTTGCTCTGTGTGATCTTATCTAAATGTCTAAAGTAGTTTGTTCTCATGTGGAATTGAAAGTGAATAATGAGACGAACGGTGACCTAATTTGTAAAGTTATATCTTGGAGGTGAATATTATGGTATGTAAAACTATATTAAGTGAATTTGAATATAGAGTTATACTTTATCAATTATTGATTATATTTAAGAATTGAGAAATGTCATAGAAGAACTAATCATGTTGACATTTCAAGAACGATACATTCCCGATCAAGAAACCCTGATACATGCATTAATGCATGTATTTGCATTCATGCTACACTCTTTAAATTTTGAAGTGTGAACCTGATTTTTGAATATGATCATGAAAGTTTGAAAAAAAGTTTCAAAAGATTTAAGAGTCTTTAATTTACTGTGCCTCTTATTGAAGTTGCAGAAATGATACATAATAAATGGATTATGGAATCTTATGAATTATTGTTCGTATGATTTTCTTGATCAAGATTTTAATCTTTTCCTAATTTTTTATCTATAAAACTTAGATTTAGAGTTCTTAGCTTCCACGTTCATGGATGGTGCCGCCAGAATATGGAACACAAAGGGATGGTGTTCCAGTAACTTTGTCATGAAATGCAGTAAGTTCTGAATAATACGATGTCTTATCTGTCAGAAAACTGGTCATCCATTTTAATGTAAATATTATAATATCATGTCTTCAACATTGCAGGATGAGAATATTGAGCTCTGCAGGTTCTCTATAGAAGGGACAAAACAATTTTTGTTCACTACTATTCAAAAAGGTATTCTAAACACTGGCTTTAGTTAATAAAGATATCAAATTGACATTGTGTAATTTTTCTTATTGAAAACATTGTGTAACTATCTAAACATGTGTCAATAAAATAGGGATAAAACATTGATTGCAGTTTAGGACATCAGTACATGGATGAAAATGGGAGGTAAAAGTCTCTATAATAAGCCAACTTCCATTATGACAATTTGTTTGGATGGGAAATATCTTGCGTTGTAAGACCTCAATCCTTTTGTGTCTCCCAGTAATGTTGAATTTCAATCAGAATCATCTTTACTGTCTAATACTTTCCTTAGATATGTGTTGTTGAAGCTTAAAGAATTTGACATCGATTTTGAAATTTTGAGTCCTCGATAAAATATCTTTTTACATGGATTTTGAATAATCATTGAGTTAATTTGATATTTGAAGTTTTATGATGATATAAGACAAAATGAGGAATGAAAGGGGACCTAAAAAGAGTAACATCTGGTTCCTATTCCCCTTCATGTTGGAGTTTGTATAAGATTTCATCAAATTAATTTGACGTGATGTTATCTTTCAAAAACACCATTTTTTTTTGAACTTTTTGTATGAATAAGTTCTTTTGCTACTATTGACTTGCCTTCATTTTTATGAAAGTCTCCCCTCCCATACACAACTTTTGGAGTTTAATGACTAGGAGTGATAATGGGGTGGGGGTTTAAACCTTTAGCCCACATAATTTTCAACTCGTCTTTTTTTCTCATTTTGTTATATTTAGGTAATAAAAAAATTAATGTCATATAATAGGTAATATTATTTATTTTAACTTCTCAAATTTGATTTATTTGCCTTTTTTTCTTCCGTAAACACAACACAAAACAAACTATGACCGAAGTTTCAGGAATACACCTTTCTTTTATGGGGTCTTATTACCCCTTTGAACCATTTTAAAGTGTTATACTACATCCTTCGGTGATGAGGTGGTACAAAGAGTGTGCTGACTCACTCGGAGGCATGTTAGGGGTGAAAAAAGGTAGAATATGATTACTTTGGACACTTAATTAATTAATATTAAAACTTAAGTTGATATCTTTTTAAATCTTTTCCTTTCTTTCTTTGTGAAATAGAGTTGAATTCTATTTTTGTTCATTTTCTAGAACTAAAATTTATTATTCACGTGCTCACAACGTACAGAAGTCGTTGACAAATTTTTCTAGCATTTTCCCATAAATTTATTCTACTAAATTGTCTTCCTCTTTCACACATATATACTCCATTAAGGGAAAACCTTCTCCCCACCGGAAAAAGTGAAATTCTTTTTATCACGTTTAAGGGTGTGTTTATTACACTTTAAAATAGTTATGGGAGGTAAAATAGTATATAGGGTGATACTAGGGTAAAAATAAAGTATCCCTGGAACTTCGGTCGTTGTTCAGTATGGTACTCATGCCTTTTTCCTCATTATAGGTAATAGAATTGATGTAGATAGTAAAAGATTACTATACCATTCAATTTTAGAAGAGTTTCCCTTTCAAACAACGTCTGAATTTTTTTATCTCTTAGAAAATTTAAATGTTTATATCTAACCTATAAAAGGAAAGCATATAGTTACTTACTTCTTTTTCATTCTCTTTTTGTTTTGACTTGACTGTACATTTATGTGCTAATTTATGGACTCAAAAAATCATAAACAAAAAGAAAAATAAAACATAAAAAGAACTAAAGAATAAGTTTCAAATCAAAATTGAATGATCAGAACAATATTTTTGAATAAAAAAAAGACATGTGACATCCATAATTTTATCTTGAATTTTTTTTGCTTATGTCATCCATGAAACTTTAGACACCTAGTGGTCTCTTATCTCAACCCCGTCCCCCATTTAAATTTTAAAAGGATCAGTTCCAACAACCCCCTACATCCACATAAGTTTTATCTTGCTCCATTACTCATAGGTTTTAATGGAACCACACCATTTTCATTCCTATCTGTTGCGGCATTTACTTTGCTCATGCATTGATCAAAATCTATGCTTGTCATTTAAATTCTAGAGAAGCAAAGATGGCGATGTATGTGTTATTAACGTGACAAAGATGGATATCTCCTCTTTGCACAAGAGGTTGGACTTGGGTACTAATATTACTTCTTTGGAGGTTTGTCCTAGTGAAAGGTATTTGCAATTCTAGATATAATTTTCTATGAAGTATAGACTCTCTTTCATGCGTCTTCTGTTCTAAAGCCTATGCCTTCTCTTTTAGAAGCCATATTTTTCACAAAATTCTAAATAGTGTTAGCCTTGTTATTTTTCTTCACAAGATATGTATAGTGAAACATAAGAGGAATGCATAGTAGATATAACTCGTGACTGATGGGGGGGAAGGGAAACTTTTGTGAAGGTCTTGTACATATTATATACGACTTTAGTAATGCCAAGAACCTTTTATAAATATCTTTAGTGTATGAATTACTTTTGCAAGCACCAGTCACCACAACTAATTATTGAAGAAGACAAAGATTAAATTTGACTAAAAACCAACTTGGCCGCGTGATCTTTGGCTGCAAAATGTGCACCATGAATGCGTATATACTTAATTAAATTAGTTATTTTGTTATTGTTTGGTGGCTATGATATCTATTTTTGTTGTGTAGTATATTACATAAAACGTTACTGAGAACTACATTAATCCTAGTTTAGTTAAATTTTAAAAAAGTGTATTGATTTTAATAATGACTCATTTTGGTCAAAAATCAAAATCTAATGTCTAAGATTTCAACTTGGAACTTCAAAGTGAGTTTTGAACTACTCAACCACTAAGCCAACCTCAAAATTACATTCAAGAGGTTCAAAATCAATATACAATGGAAAAAAACATAACAAAGTAGATTTAAGACCATCCCCAACACAAAATTTTACACAAAAACCAATATTTGGTGTAAAATTTTTTGCTTTGATCTCCAACCCACAGAAATTTTCACACCAAATTAGGTGAAACACTATTCATCACACCACTTCACTTTTTGAATATTATAACATTATTTCATTACACAAACTTTTAATTGAACATTAGAAAAATGATATGTTTAAATATTTTATACATGTGAGGATACTGGACTCACTCATGCATGTTCTCTAGGTAGCCTCCTCGAATAGATGATGCCTCCATATACCTTAGCAATAGGAATTTCTTTTGAGTGCAACCACATGACATGTCTCGCCATCTCTTATCACTTCAACGACCTTTCACAAACAACAATAGAGATCTAAAGTAAATTAGAACTTGCTGCCTCAAATTATATATGAAAACATAAAGACACAGCTAAACCCAAATTAATTAAACATTTAACATACAAAGTAACACCAAATCATGCATTAATAAACTATATTGTCATATCTGCAAAGTAGACAAGACTAAGCGTGAGAAAGAGGTAGTGTTATTGCAGCCTTTGCCATTTCTTGAACAGACATGGTTGTTGGTAAGCATGGATTTCATTTAGGATTTTCCTGTGGTTGAGAGTAAAAGATTGATAATGGTTATGGTAAAAAAATTTCAAAGCATTCAATATTTATTGTTGCACCTAACTGGTGTTCATTGGAAATAGCTATTGACTTATTTTACATAATATGGTTTAGTTCTTTGGTTTATCAATTGATATTGTAAGTGATAGAGAGAACAGGTTCTTAGTAGGTTTTGGACAACATTATTCAATTTGATGGGGGACCAATGTAACACCCCGTATCCAAAAAAATGCAGATTTACAGAAGTTGCAGGTGCTAGCGACGGAGCCAACTACAGACCGTCATTCAAGTTACAGTCCTTCAGTCAACTCCATCGATAGGCAAGATGAATCCTTGTTCCATGTCACAAACGACAGTTGACTAGTACATACCGTTAGTCGACATACGGTCTGTCTATCTACTAATCAGCTTATTTCCAGTTCCCAATCGCAAATGATGGTTGATCAGTACGGATCGTCAGCCGACTTACGGTCCGCCAGTCAACTCCGTCGATTCCCCTGTTGAATTTCAACACTTAGTCACAAAGGACAGTCGACCAGTATGGTCCGTCAGTCGACTTACAATCTGTTAGTTGACTCTGTTTATTCTCCAGCTGGCTTTCAACTATCAGTCACAAACAACGGTCGTTCACTACGGATCGTTAGTCAACTTACGATCCGTCAGTCGACTTACGATCCGTCAGTCGACTCCGCCTGTGACTCCAATAACTTTTAAGTTAGGGGTCTTTTGGTCTTTTCTCACTTCGTTTAAACCCTAAGATACATCGTTTTGACCCTAAATCATTAGATTTTAGTCAATTTAAGCTTGGAAAAATAACTAAAACTTAAATAAGTCAAATCATTAAATAAAAACTTAGAAAATTAGAAAACTTTGAGCTATCCAGTATTTATAGAAACTAAGTCATAATCAGTTAATTACATAATTCATTTGGAGTAGCATAATACCGAGTTCGACTAGGGTTCAACGTACCCAATTAGTCCCAAAAATACTAACCAAGTAGTTTGTAAATCCCCTCTGTGGGCAATCAGTTTATTGATCATGCCAACATGTCTTTATATCTATGGCAAGGGTATATTGGGTCCTATCGATCAGGCATATTCATCGGACTCCACATTTAGCTCATGTGCTTTTATTATCGGCTATTAGTGGCTCCCATAGTTTAATCATATTCTGTGCATTAACCATTTATCAGTATATTCAGTATTCAGTCTCAACATGTTATAAATTGGTCATTGCATCCACTTAGCTCAGAAATCAACATATCATGTTCAGATTATTATACTTCCTTTTGTGCTTGTTCAGTTATGTTTATTTTAGATTTATTCTATCCTACATGCTCAATACCTTTCAAGTACTAACGCATACGTGCGTGACATCTTCTCGTGATGTACGTTCAGGTTCTCATCATCCAAATCACGCATATATCAATTTCTGATCTTTAATTTAGCAAATTCAGTAATGAGTGCTCATTCTCCGAGGATAATTGTCCTATGTTTTTTTCAGTATTTAATATTTTTGTTTTATTTTTTGCTAGATTTAGCTGGGGCTTGTCCTAGTGTTTCTAGCCCAGTTTAGAGGCTATTTTCAGGCATAGTTTGTTCCAAATTAGTATTGATTTAATATTTTCTTTGTATTAAACTCATTAGTTTCAAATATCTTAGTTAAAAAAATATAGGTATTCCCCTTATTTTGAGTTTAAAATTTTTATTTAGTTTCTGCAACAGTTTATATTCTTTAGTATGCTCATGATCACGCTAGTAGGGTTAGCTTGGGATCACTTGTGGTCCTAGGTTCCGTGTTCGCGTCTCAGGGGTAGCTCGCGACGTGACAAAATGTTGTACCAGAGCACTAGGTTCAAGAGTCCTAGGATGTTTGAAAAGCCGCACTAAGTAGAGTCTTTTGCATGGGTATGAAGTTCACCATATTGAATGAGAGGGAGGCTACAAAGTGTTTTAGGTAAAACTTCACTTTCTTGTTACTCTTATCCTGTATAAGGTATGATCTTATTCCACTCTAAATTGACGTTCTACGTTTAATATCATGCCTCTTATTAGAGCTTAGACATGGACTTATAATGCACGCAATGCTAACGTAGTTCATCTAGTACTAGATAAGGATAATGTAGAGTTCCATAATGCCAGTTCATCTATTGGTTAAAAGTATGACAACCTGGAACAGTCAGAAGGTTCGAGTTCAAACTAATAACAATGATGGATCAGTGGCAGTTAGAATTCTACATTTGTTTAGAAAGATTTACCTGAGTATCAGGGTCTTTTGTAACTCAGTATAGCAATCAAATTCAGTGTTAGTCCAGAAACTCTTTCAGAACCTTTCTCAGTCTCTACTCTAGTCGGTGACCTGGTTATAGCTATATGGGTATACAAAAATTACCTTGTCATAGTCTCTCAGAAAGTCACCTCAACATATCTTGTAGAGTTAGAAATGGTAGACTTAGATGTCATTTTGGGCATGTATTGGTTACATTCCTATTATGCCTCAGCCAATTGTAGAATTCGGGTTGTTCATTTTAAGTTTCCAAATGAACCAATATTAGAGTGGAAGGGTAGTAGCTTAGCGACTGTCGGTCGATTCATTTCTTACCTTAAGGCTAGAAAGATGATCTATAAGGGTTATCTCTATCATCTAGTTTGGTTTAAGGATTCTATCTCTGAAACCCCAACTCTTGAGTCAGTTCCAATAGTCTGTGAGTTTCAATAAGTATTTATAGACGATCTTCCCAGAGTCCCTCCTAAAAGAGAAATCGACTTTTGAATTATCTCCTTCCAAATACTCAACCTATTTCTATTCCTCCTTACAAAATGGCTCTAGCAAATCTTAAGGAATTAAAAGAGCAGTTGAAATACTTTCTATATAAGGGCTTCATCATACTAGTATTTCACCATGGGCTGCACCAGTGTTGTTCATAAAGAAGAAAGATGGTTCTCATAGAATGTGCATTGACTATAGAAAATTGAAAAAGGTCACAATCAAGAATAAGTATCCCATCCCAAGGATTGATGACTTATTTGACCAACTTCAGGGTGCTATTACTTCTCAAAGATACACCTCTGATCGGGTTATAATCAACTTAGAGCCAGAGATAGTGACATTCTAAAAATAGCCTACAGAACTCGGTATGGTAATCACAAATTTGTAGTTATGTCATTTGGACTAACCAATGCTCCTGCAACTTTCATGGATTAGATGAAAAGAGTGTTTAAACAGTACTTCGACTTGTTAGTTATTGTCTTCATTGATGATATCCTCATTTACTCTAGTAATGAGGAAGAACATGCGAGTCATTTGGGAATTATTTAACAGATTCTCAAGGATCACCAGTTATTCGCTAAGTTTAGCAAATGTAATTATGGTTGCGATCCGTTGCTTTCCTTAGTCACATTGTATCTAGCGAAGTGATCCAAGTGGATTCTCAGAAGATAGAAGCAATGAAACAATGGCCCAGACCTACCTTTGCTGCAGATATTAGAAGTTTCTTAGGTCTAGCGGGTTATTATAGAAGGTTTGTGGAATGATTCTCATACATAGCATCACCATTGACTAGGTTGATTCAGAAGGTGGTCAAGTTTCAATAGTCAGATGATTGTGAGAAAAGCTTTCTAGAATTGAAAACAAGATTGACTATAGCTCTTGTCTTGACTCTACAGAGGGTTCAAATGGTTATTTGATCTATTGTGATACATCCAGAGTTATCCTAGGTTGTGCGTTGATATAGCGAGATAAGGTTATAGCGTATTCTTCTAGACAGCTTAGGTGTATGATAAGAACTATCAACTCATAACCTTGAGCTTGTAGCAGTGGTGTTTGCACTAAAGATCTGGAGACACTACTTGTATGGTGTTCACGTAGATGTGTTCACTGATTATAAGAGACTTCAGTATGTGTTCACCCAGAAAGAGTTAAATCTTTACCAAAGGCGATGACTTGAGTTCCTTAAGGATTATGATATGAGTGTGCATTATCATCCAGGTAAGGCAAATGTAATAGCAGATGCTCTTAGCATATTACCTATGGGTATTATAGCCCATGTTTATGAAGAAAGGAAGGAGTTAGTGAAGGATGTTCACAGGTTTGATCGCTTGGGAGTTAACCTTATGAGCATATCAGACAATGTTGTAACAATTTAGAATCCGGAAGAATCTTCTTTGGTAGTGGAGGTTAAGGAAAAGCAAGACAGTGATCCGATCTTGCTTGAACTTAAGGGTGCAGTCCATAATCAGAGAGTGGATCTTTTCTCCCAAGGGGGGGGGGGGATGATGTACTTCACTACCAGGATAGGTTGTGTGTTCCTAATGTAGATGAGTTGAGGAAGAATATCCTTGCAGAAGTCCCTAACTCTAGGTATTCTATTCATCCAGGTGACACTAAGCATACCGTGATTTGCGGGATGTCTATTGGTGGAATGACATGAAGAGGGATATAGCAGATTTTGTGAGTAAGTGCCCAATTGCCAGCAAGTAAAGGTAGAACATCAGAAACCAGAAGGTATGACTCAAGAGACCGATATTCCTACTTGGAAGTAGGATATGATCAATATGGATTTCTTCACAGGGTTACCTTATACTCGCAGACAGTATGACTCAATTTGGGTGATAGTTGATAGGATGACTAAGTCTTCTCGCTTTTTAGCGGTCAAGACTACAGATTCGGCAGAGGACTATGCCAAGCTTTACATTAATGAAATGGTGAGATTGCATGGGGTTCCTTTGTCTATCATCTCAGATAGAGGTCCTCAGTTTACCTCTCAAATTTGGAAGTCATTTCAGAAGGGTCTTGGTTTTAACACTCCAGAAATTCCAAGACTTAGACTAGAGCTTAATCTATTTAATATTGCTTAAAATAATGTTCCTAGAAAAATGTATTTGTCTAGTGAAGAGCCTATAATGTTTTAAGAATTTTTATTGGGGTACATAGGCATCCCAATGCCCAATATTGAGAAATATTGGGCATGTTAGAAAATAGTGTCTTAAGGGTGTTAGACAATTTCTTTGTATTAATTAAGATATACTTTAATGTTCAAATTCCCCAATCCAAGCTTGTTTAGGAAGCGTACTTGTAATAAAGACCCTAGGCTAAAAAATTTTGAGTTCATCGCTTACACACATTAGGTACGAGGCATCAAAGTGTCAAGCCTAGGTACCATATCACATAACCATTTTAAATGATCATGTGGATTAAGAAGTTCCCAAGGAAATAGTGAGGGTCCTTGGACAATAAATTAGCAGCAACACATGTGCAAGCACATGTGCTAAACGGCCAAGAGACAAGCCCCAACCAAATCGGTTAGGGTGGTTAAGGGGAAGGCGTGTAGGATCACATGGGGACAAGATACCTAACTGATTCTAGGTCATAAATAAAGTCCCTAACTAAATAAATGACCTAGGACCAACCAAAAATAACTAACTAAGGGACCCGACAACCTAAGACATAACCGGGTGACATTAAGACAAGAAACTAACTAAGAAACATCCAAGTACCTAACCTAGGATTGTCCAAAGGGTTGGTGTACTTTAGTAATTACCATAGGTTACCTAATTATTTAAATTAACAACATAATTAATCAATTTAAATTTTCAAATCTAAATTTTTACACTAGACAAGTAACTAACTAAGAAACATCCTAGTACCTAACCTAGGATGGTCTAAAGGGTTGGTTATGGTCCAAAGGGTTGATTATGGTTCTAACAACTTAGGGGTACTTTAGTAATTACCCTAGGTTACCTAATTAATTAAATTTGAAACTTGATTAAATAATTTAAATGGTCAAACTAAAATCCTTACACTAGACAAGTAACTAACTAAGAAACATCCTAGTAGCTAACTTAGGATGTCCAAAGAGTTGGTTATGGTCCTAATAACTTAGGGGTACTTTAGTAATTAACCTAGGTTACCTAATTAATTAAATCAGCAACTTAATTAGTTGATTAAATTATCAACTTATTTAATTAATTCAATTGGTCAAAACCAAAACCCCTAAGGAATTCTCAGATTTCGATTAAATAAAAGTGTTCTTCTAAATCTAGTCAATCTAGGAGGGGCGTTTTAGGTAATTTAAGTTGAGGTTATTTAGGGTAAGTCTTGAGACGTATATATATTAATATTAGGTCAGTTTTAGACCACAATTACACGTCCCACATCAGAATCAAACGAAATTCTCTCCATTCCTCAAGAACACTCTCTTTTCCAAACTCCATTGATGATCAAGAAAAGCTTAAGGAGTAAGACGAAGGTTCGAAGTTTCCAATCAAGATTTTGTGGATTATTCATCTATAAGTATGGGTTTTCACTTTTTAGATTCCTTTCCCCAAGAGGTCTTGTCAAGATAAGTTTTCAAGAACTTCAATTCTAGGGCTTTTACTCTACAAAACGGATTTTCTTCCTAACCCTAGATTTATGTTTTTCAATGAAAAGTAAATGTTTTCTATATCTAAATTCGCATGGATGTTGATTATATGCTGCTAATTATGCTTGAATTTAGTGTGAAGCACGTTCTTATCTATATGATGGTTTCGTATGATTGTTTGTATGACGTGATAACATGTAAACGTTAGGGTTAGAATTTAAGGTTTGAATGAAACCTTTAATGACCCGTTTACCTTCTCCTATGCTATGTATTGATCTTGTAAATGATTTTATGGGTTGTTCTTGATTATTTCATTGAATATTTCACTAAGCATTATTATGAATATCCCATGATGTATAAGATTCTTGGAAAAAAAGAGGTAAGTCATCTCAAATTGTGATTACTCTAAGATGTTTATGTTAGCCTATAAGTCTTGATGCTATGTTATCAAAGTATGTATGATGTTGCTATGTGAATATTCTGGCTATGAATATGTAAATCGTGAAATTATGATAAGAATATGAATATGCAATTTATGATACTCTCTTTTATGCTTTACACAAGATGATTATGCCAAATAAATCTCACGTATGAAGGGTTACGATGAAAGGACTATTCTAATCTAATCCAAAATAGCTCATGAGCATGCTATACAAGTAGATAATATTCTATGACCTACGATTAGTTCATTATGAAAAACAAATTAAAGGTTATTTCAAGAAAAGGGACTTAAGCTAAGCACCGATGAACTAGATATGGGAAGTGTCCTTTCCCTAGGGGAAGGTAGCTTCATAATGATTCTCATGAGATTGAGGCTACCATGTAATGTGGAACTATGGGTCTCTAATAAATATCCTAGTTCTTGAACTATGTTGCCACCATAGGATACTAGCTAGTGGATCTACCTAGAAAGCTATGTCATGTAGGTTCTACTTTGGCCGGTAGACCACCTTTTTTCGGTGTGGGGTTTCATGACACCGTATTTCATGTTTATCTCACATGGTCTATGTTTGTTAATGCGTATGTTCCCTCATGTAAAATGATAGACAAGTAAACGAACGTTGACTACGGTGACTTGAGGAGTTGGCTTAGTATAGATAGTGGTATGGGGAGGCTACCTAGACATTGCACAAGTTCACTCTAAGGGAAGTCCTAGGAGATTGTTCTTAAGTAATATGATGATGAAAAACATATATTTTTATGATATATGACTTTACTCTTACATGAATGTTGATCCTTATAATGAATATATTATTCTGTTATATTGTTATATGAAGCAAAGCTTTACTTATAGTCTCCTATATTATCTACTTGGTTGTTTGGGGTTATTGGGCTTCACATGACCATTTCACTTGTAGATTGGGGATGGGATCATTGGTAAGTGTTTTGTATGTTATATTTATATGATGTATTGAATATGAATTGATAATGTGAATTTATGATAAGATGCCTATATTTATAATCATGTTTGATGTCAACGAAATCCTTATATTGTATATGTTATATGGGATATACATTGAAGATTTTTATATGGCTTGGCATGTTTTCTAAAAATATGATAAATGATTATTTTTCATGCATGTCTCTATGTGTTATGTGCACATAGCCATACTTAGAACATGTGGCGTACTAATCCCATTACTTTATTTTACTACAACTGTAAGTTCTGGCCATTGAAGTTAAGGAGGTCGATTTGAAGAAGCTTGGAACTCTTTTTCCAAGTCTTGGTAGGTCCTCATGTTCGGGGATGTTATCTTTCATATTCTAGTTTACGTAGATTATTAATAGTCTTAAGAATACGTTGTTTCCATTATGTTCTTTGGATTATTTTGTAATAAGACCTATATGGCATATTAACTATCATTGGATAAGTTTAGATTTGCACTCTTTAGATTATTTCCATATTGTGAGAAAATAATTTTAGAATATAATATGTTTCTATCAACCTTATGTATGAAGTAAAAGTATACTCAATTAGTATATTAAATTTTTTAAATATTTTTGCAAATTTAACTAAATGAATGTTATGAAAGCTAAGAAAAGGCTTGTCTGCGATCTCTGAGAGGTTAATGACGCCTCTCGTGTTTGGATTCCTGAATTCGGGCGTGACATTGGTTCTCAAGTTAACCTTAGTACAACATTTCATCCACATGCGGATGGACAGGCAGAGTGTACCATTCATACCCTAGAGGATAAGTTGAGAGTTTGTGTGATCGATTCCAAGGTTAGTTGGTATGATCGCCTTCCTCTGATTCAGTTCGCCTACAACAATAGCTATCATTTCAGCATTCAGATGGCCCCTTATGAGTCTTTGTATGGGCGTAGATGAATATCTTCTGTTTTTTGGTTTGAAGTAGTTGAAGCAACTTTGATAGGGCAAGATTAAGTATTTTATGTTATGGAGAAGGTGAAACTCATTAGAGATAGATTTAGAACAGCCCAGAGTCGGCAGAAATCTTACGCAGATGTAAGGAGAAGGGAACTATATTTACAAGTTGATAATTGGGTTTTTCTGAAAGTTTCACCTATGAAAGGGGTGATGAGATTTGGAAAGAAAAGGAAGCTCAGTCCTAGATATGTAGGCCCTTAAAAGATCTTGAAAAGTATTGGAAAGGTGACATATGAGTTAGAGTTGCCAGCAGAATTAGCAGCAGTACATTTGGTCTTCCACATCTCACTCTTGAAAATGTGTATGGGTGATCCAGCCTCTGTAGTGCCATTAGAAAGTGTGGCGGTGAAAGATAGTCTTTCTTATGAGGATGTACCAGTTGAGATTCTTCGCCGTTAGCTTAGGAGATTGAGAAACAAAGAATTCGCTTCATTCAAGGTTTTGTGGAGGAGTTAGTCCGTAGAGGGAGATACTTGGGAAGCAGAAGCAGCCATGAAAGCCAAGTATTCTCACCTCTCTCCTTCTGATTTAACTCCAGCTTGAGGTAATAGTTCCTCTTCAGTTTTCTAGTAATTCATGCGTAAATTCAGTCTTATAATCATGTTCCCTCAGTTTGTACTTGCATCTTCAGCAAATAAGCATATTTGCATGTTCTCCGAACTCAATCAAGTCAGAAAGTCAGTGCTCAGTGTTTAGTAGTAGGATTGCAACTCTCTCCCTCTATTCCAGCTAGTTTAGTCTTCATTCAAGGATGAATGTTCTCAACGCGGAGATAATGTAACACCTCATATCCAAAAAGATGCAGATTTTTAGAAGTTGCAGGTGCAAGCGATGGTGACAACGATAGACCGTCAGTCAACTTACGGTTCGTCAGTCAACTCCGTGGATGGGTCAGTTGACTCCTAGTTCCAAATCACAAACGATTGTCAAGTAATACAGACTGTCAGTCGACTTACAGTCCATTAGTCGACTCCGTCAACTGGTTACTTACTTCCAGTTCTCAATCGCAAAAGATGGTCGACTAGTACGGACAGTCAGTCGACTTACAGTCCCTCAGTCAACTCCATCGATTCCCCAACTGACTTTCAACTCTTAGTCACAAACTACGGTCGACCAGAACGGTCCGTTAGTCGACTTACGCTGTCAGTTGACTCGGTCGATTCACCGGCTGACTTTCAACTTAGTCACAAAAGACGGTCGACTAGTACGGTCTATTAGTCGACTTACGATCCATTAGTCGACTCCGTCTGTGACTGCGACAGCTTTTACGTTAGGGGTCTTTTGGTCTTTTCCCGCTTTATTTAAACCCTAAGATACGTCGTTTTGACCCTAAATCATAAGATTTATTCAATTTAAGTCTAGAAACATAAGTAAAACTAACTTAAGTCAAATCATTAAATCAAAACATAGAAAATTAGAAGCAAGAAAGGTGAAAAAAGGTCAAGAACCCTAGTTCAAGAACGCAACAAGGTTCCAGCAGTTTCAGCCCCGAAATCTAAGTGTTTCTCCATGAATTTCATCACCTGGTATGTGGTATTCCACTAGTGGGTTCCTTTAATCCATTTGGTCCTAGTTTTCAGTCAGATTCTTAATTCCAATATTATGATTAGACATAGGGTTTTTTGAATATCAACATAACTTCATGAATTAGTTAGTTATATGTTCCAAATAAGATTTCCACGTAATTATTCAGTTTATCACGTGAATTTTAGAACCCTAGCTTTGTATTTCTTTAGTTTTTGAATTACATATGCTAGGTCAAATATTTCAGCTATTAAGTTATACATTCCTTAGTTTTAATACATCATTGTCAGATTAAATATTGCATTCTCAATTTGCATGTTGATTTTTTAGCTATCTAGTATTTACAGAAACTGAGTCATGATTAGTTCATTATATAATTCATTGGGAGTAGCATAATACCTAGTTGGACTAGGGTTGAGCGTACCCAATTAGTCCTAGAACTACTAGACAAGTAGGTTGTAAGTCCTCTCTGTGGGCAAAAGTTTAGTGACCACGCCATCATGTCTTTATATTTCTAGCAGGGTATATTGCGTCCTTTCAATGGGGCGTATACATCGGACTCCACATTTAGCTCATGTGGTTTTATTATCAGTTATTAGTGGCTCCTATAGTTCAGTCATACTCTCTGCATTGACCATTATCAGTATATTTAGTATTCAGTCAGAGCATGTTATAAATTGGTCATTACATCCAGTTTGCTCAGAAATCAGCACATCAGGTTCAGATTATTATATTTAATTTTGTGCTTGTTCAGTTATGTTTATTTCAGCTTTATTCTATCCTACATGCCCATTACCTTTCAAGTACTAAATCATTCCTGCGCTATATCTTCTCGTGATGTAGGTTCAGGTTTTCAGCATATAGATCACGCATAGATAGATTTCCAATCTTCAGTTCAGAAGATTTGGTGGTGAATCCTCATTCTCCGAGGATAATAGTCATGAGTTTCTTTTCAGTATTTACTCTTTCTGTTACAATTTTTGCTAGATTTTGTTGGGGATTGTCCTAGTATTTCTAGTCCTGTTTTGTGGCTATTTTCAGACATAGTTAGTTTCAGCTTAGTATTGTGTTAATATTTTATTTGTATTAAACTCATCAGTTTCAAATATCTCAGTCATCTATATGGATATTCCCCCTCTTTTGAGTTTAAAATTATGATTTTCTGCAACAATTTATATTGTTTAGTTTGTTCATGATCATGCCATCAGGGTTAGCTCGGGATCACTTGTGGTCCTAGTTTTCGTGTCCGCGTCTCGGAGGTATCTCGGGACGTGACAAAACTTGGTATCATAGCACTAGATTTAAGATTCACACTAAGTAGAGTCCTTTTCATGGGTGTGAAGTGCACCTCATCTAATAGAGGGAGGCTACAAAGTGTTTTAGGAGAAAAATCACTTTCTTGTGACTCTTATAGTGCGTAAGGTATGATCTTATTCATCCCTAACTTGACGTTCTACGTTTCATATCATGCCTCCTGTTAGAGCTTAGGCATGGACTTCTAATGCACGCATTGTTAACGCAGTTCATCTAGTACCAGATAAGGAAGTTCTACTGTAGAGTGTTAGAACACCAGTTAAGCTTTTGACTAAAAGTATGACAACTTGGAAATCAGAAGGTTCGAGTTCCAACTAATAACAATGGTGGATCGGTGGTAGCTAGTATTCGACATTTTGTTTAGAAAGATTCACCTGAGTTTCAGGGTCCCAAGTTTTGTGAGGACCTACAGAAGTCCATTGATGAGGTCAATAAAATATTTGGAGTTATTAAAGTAACTGATAGTGATAGGGTGAAATTGGCATCCAACCAGCTTAAGGATGTGACTCACATATGGTTCACTATGTTGAAAGACAACAGACATGACTTTGTCTTTTGTAACTCTGTATAACAGTCCAATTCATTGTTAGTCTAGAAACTCTCTGAGAACCATTCTAGGTATCTACTCAAGTCGGTGACCCGGTTATAGCTACACGGGCATACAAAAATTACCCTGTCACAATCTATCAGAATTTACCTTAGCAGATCTTGTAAAGTTAGAAATGATAGACTTCGATGTCATTCTAGGCATGGATTGGTTACACTACTGTTATGCCTAAGCCGATTGTATGATTGTGATCATGCCAGCAGGGTTAGCTTGGGATCACTTGTGGTCCTAGGTTCCGTGTCCGCATCTCGAGGGTAGCTCGGGGTGTGACAACAAACTTGAAGTTTTCTTCTGCTAACTACCAACAAATAAATGGTCAAACACAAAGGATAGAACACTTGTTAAAGGAATATTTGAGGCAGTGAGCCAAAGATATTAGTGGTCTTACTTGACACGATGCAATTTTGTTATAATTTGCATACGTCATCAATCATAGAGATGTGTTAATTTGAAATTGTTTCCAGTTATGAATCCATCAGATATTGCTAAAACAAAACAAAAGGCCAAGAGAAATGTCCTGCAACTAACAGGGTTGCACAAGATGGGCATCTAAAGCAGAGAATAGATACCATTACATTGTGTTACATCTTTTTAACTGTTAATCAAGTTGTAGAACTAAACTCCCTCCTAATATCTGGTTGTTGCTCTCTTCACACATTATATCTATCCTGCTTCTTAGACTCTTAATTATGTCTTCCTCAACACCAAGAAGACCAGATGATAAATGCTGGAGAAAAAAATCCTTAGGACAATAAGAATCTACTATCTAGAATTATGCAGAACAAATGTAAGTATTCCCTTCGTCGTATAAAAGTAACTCTTAAATAATAAGATGAACAATTCCTTCTCATACTGTCACATTAGGAAATTAGTTTACTTTGACATTTTTAATATTATTCTTAATAACGTGAATTAATATAATAATTTCCTAGCTTAAAAGATCATTATTTTTAATTTTTTATAAAAGAGATAGAAAGAAAAGATATGTAAACTATATTAATTTTTTACAATTTCTATTTTTTTTTACTTATATTATTATTTATTTTTTTAAATTTCTCTTTCTACATTTACTAATTAAATACCTTTCATGTCAAATAGAGACGAAGGATGTTTTTTAGAGAGAAAAATATTCTTTCTACGAATAATATTTTCATTCAGACCAAATACATATAACTAAAAAAAATAGTGTATAATATAGTATGAAACATTTGAATACATACTTTATCTTATTATTTGAGTTAACGATCAAAATCGTGTTGAAACTGTCATGTTCTTACGAGTTTCATATCTCAATTATCAATATGGTCTGGTTTTATAAGGACTATTACAATAGATACATTAAAACACATCTTAGCATCGCCTATGTCAAATACTACGATTTATTTCCTTTTTCTATTTTGACTCTCGTTATTTCTTCAACTAGATGTGTTTTAAGACATACATACATGGTAATTTATGTAGGAAAAATAAAACAACTAATAATCAATATGTGAAACTTTACAAAAAAAATGATAGTTCACGTGTATTTAATTTTTGACTCTTTTTTCCTTTCTTAAGAAATGTATTGAAGATATCTCTAAACTTGACGAAAATTATTAATTTTGTCCCCGACGTTTTTGAATATTCATTTTTATAAGTAAGAGAAAGAATAAAATGAAAATCATCAAATACAACCAAATATATTATATATGAACAATACATGACATAAAACATGTGTTTGATATTCAGTCTTCCAGAACCGTCTAACGCCTAGCCATATGGATTGATATTCGTTTTCGCGAGCTTGTAGCTTCATAGATACCATGAAACTTTTGTTTGCAGTAGTTGAATAAAAACAATGGTAGACCTGGATCCATGTTCTTCACATATGAAAAATGTGGAGCAGACAAACCTAAGCAACAAAAGGAAAGTAAATCAAATCAACTCACATATAACAGACAAAAGAACATGTGTAAAACTGTTTAGTAAATTAGCCTTAGCAGTGAAACAACTAAACAGATAGCTGATTTAATATACACTCATTCATAGTGTACATTTTTCAGCCAAATATTACACCGCCAAGTTGTTATTGTTCTACGTCTTAGGTGGTAGGTCTTTATGATACATGATTTGCTTTGATTGCATTCCTTATGGATTGTGCCTATTTAGAATTGCAATTGTGATTGACATTGGATTTAACATGTTAACCGGTTCATTGTCATATTCATTAGAATGTTTGAAAAAATGTGGATCAATTGAAATTTGTTGAAAATTTGTTATATGGACAAGTCCTTAAAGTGATGTATTCACTAAGAAATAGTGAATTTTACTGTGTCTTATAATTGTTTTACAAAAGTAGGACCATTATGGAGGGTATTGATTGAAAATGGAGTTCTTAATTTTGAAAATACTATGTTATTGGTCTTCCTAATAAGAGATCTATATTGAAGTATGTAATATTTAGGATGCAAATTAGAAATAAAGGACGAGAAATTTATTGGTAGACATGAGAGGGAAGGGAATTGAGGAGTGAATGAAGTGAAGAATGAGTTAGTGTCTATTTATTTGTGTCATAGATTTAGTTCTAGAAAATCTTGAATGTATAATTTCTAGAATAACTATGTAGCTTATGGAGGAAAGTCAGCCACTTGAAAAAAATATTTTAACGAAATTCAAAATAGAATTTATAGAATGTTATAGTGCAATATATATGAAATGGCCATATTATCTTTATCGTCCTCCACTTCATATTTCTATATAATAGAAAAATACCAAATTTTTGCCTTACAACTTTAAATTTAAATCAAACTTACATTAGTCCAATATTCAGATACAACTGTTTGAAATGAAATAAAAGTAGAAAAATTATTATATATTTTAATGAAGAACCACTCACTATAATCTAGTAGAAAATTTTAGTTTACTTTAAATGCAAATATACCATCCTATTCTTTTTACTTGTAAAGTTACTTTTTAACATCTATTAAAACATATTTTTTTAATATTGAAACTAATTTATTTGTTCCTTAGTTTCAATCAAATATATATTGTTAATTTATCACACTTACTTCTTTTTCAGATACAATAATTGGAACCAAAATAAAAGTGAATGTAATTAATTATATTTTTAAATGATGATTTTTTATATTAAAGAAGGCATTTTTATTAAGTATAATGAATAAAAATATATTAAAAATTAAAATAAGTATTAGTAAAATAGAGTAATGAGTAGGTATCACAATAACTTATTAGAAAGTGAAGGAATAACAAAATGGGTTAATAGTAACAACAATAACTAAAGATATATCTAGGACTATTTAGTTTTCTTGTCATTATTTTTGGTAGATTTTTGTTTCCATGAAGTTACATTTTTACCTTTAATCATCATTAACTTCATATATTGAAAGATGTTTCTAGATTATTTATTTTTCGTAGTATCTTACTTAAAATAGATTTTTGTTATAATCAAATTACATTTTTATTCTTGGTTGTCTTAAATGCAAATATATCATCCTATTCATTTATATTTGTAAAATTACTTTTTAACATATTTCTTTTTCTTTAATTTCAATCTAATATATATTATTAATTTTTGTCACACTTGTTTCTTTTTTAAGTATATTAATTAGAGCCAAATAAAGGAGAAATTAATTAATTCATAATGAATTTTTATATTAAAGTAGACATTTTCTATAAGCATAATTAAAAGAAAAAATAATAATAATCAGAATTAAATTAAAGTAATAGTAAAATAGGTTATTGAGTATATATATTACTATAATGCACAAAAGAAAAGAAAGTGAAGTAGTAATAACAAAATAAGTTAATGGTAATAACCATAACAAAAGATGTTTCTAGAACTATTTAATTTTCTTGATATCATTCTTGATAAAATTTTGATAGCGCGAAGTTACATTTTACCCTTGATCATAATTCACTTTATACATAAATAGATGTTTCTAAAAATGAAATTACATTTGTACTCTTTGTCATCCTACCACTTCACTTTTCTGTAAAATAGAATATATATATATATATATATATATATATATATATATCCATTCTAATAGGGGAAATGTGAATAATGAATGAGTCATGTATAAGATTGAAGTCATCGTTTCTTTGTCAGTCACGTTTTAGCTGTAAAACATGTCGCAATGCAACGAATTATAAAATGTCATTGTCAATAATGTTTTATATCTGTTTACTATGTAAGATTTTTTGTCTTTTGGTCATTGAATTTTTGTTGTGTAAATATTACATAGAACGTTACTCAGAACTACATTTATCCTAGTTTAGAAAAATTTAAAAAAGTTTATTATTCAAGTGTATTGTTTTAATAATGACTTATTTTGGTCAAAAATAAAAATGTAATGCCTAATATTTCAATTTGGAATTTCAAAGTGAGTTTTTGAACTACTCAACCACTAAGCCAATCTCTAAAATTACATTTAAGAGGTTCAAAATCAATATACAATGGAAAAAAACATAACAAAGTAGATTTAAGACCACCCCCAACACCAAATTTTACACTATATTTGGTGTAAAATTTCGTGTTTTGATCTCCACCCCACACAAATTTTCACACAAAATTTGGTGTGTAAATAGTTTTACACCAAATTTGGTGTAACAATATTCATCAAATTACTTAACTTTTTGAATATTATAACATTATTTCATTATACAAACTTTTCATAAAATATTATACAAATGATATGTTTAAATTATATATCTTGTATGTTTGATTATTTTACACATGTGAGGATACCAGACTCGCAAGTCATGCATGTTTTCTAGGTAGCCTCCTCGAATGGATGATTCCTACATAGACCTTACCAATAGGAATTTCTGTCGAGCGCAACAACATGACATGTCTCGCCATCTCTTATCACTTCAACAACCTTTCACAAGCAAGATTAGACAACTAAAGTAAATTAGAACTTGCAGCCTTAAATTATATATGTAAACACAAAGAGATAACTGCACCCAAATTTATTCAACATTTAATATACAATTAAGCAACACCTAATCATAGATTAATAATGTATAATGTCATAGCTGCAAAGTAGACAAGACCAAGCATGAGAAAGAGGTAGTGTTGTTGCCGCCTTTGCCTCTTCTAGAACGGACGTGGTTGTTGGTAAGCATGGATTTCATTTAGGGTTTTCCTATGGTTGAGGGTAAAACATCAATACTGGTGATGGTAGGCAGGTTTTCAAAGCATTCAATATTTATTGTTTCACCTAACTTGTTTTCATCGGAAATAACTATTGACTTATTTTACATAAATGTGGTTAAGTTCTTTGGATTAGTGATTGATATATTGAGTGACAGAGAGAACATGTTCTTAGTAGGTTTTGGAAAACATTATTCAATTTGATAGGGACCAACTTGAATTTCTCTTCTGATAACCACCAACAAGTAAATGGTCAAACGGAAAGGACAGATCACTTGTTAAAGGAATATCTGAGGCAGTGGCCAAAGATATTGGTGGTATTACTTGACACGATGCAATTTTGTTGTAATCAGAATACATCATCAATGATAGAGATTAGTCCATTTAAAATTGGTTCCAGCTATGACTTTATCAGATATTGCTAAAACAAAACAAAAAGCTAAGAGAAATGCCCAGCAGCTTACAAGGTTGCACGAGATATGCATCTAGAGGAGAGAATAGATACCATTACACTATGTTATATCGTTGTAAGTGTAAATCAAGTTGCAGAACTACACTTCCACTTAATATCTGTTGTTGCTCTCTTGACTCGTGATATCTATCCTGTTTCTTAGACTATTAATTATGTCTTCCTCAACACCAACAAGACCAGATGTTAAATGCGGGAGAAAAAAAATACTCAAGACACCAGGATCTACGTTCTAGCCTTATGCAGAACAAATGTAAATATTTCCTTTTTCGTATAAAAATCACTGTTAAATAATAAGATGACCAATTACTTCTCATACCGTCTCTTTTTGGAAATTAGTTGACTTTGAAATTTTTGATATTATTCTTAATAACATGAATTACTATAATAATTTCCTAATTTAAAAATTCATTGTTTTTAATTTTATAAAAATAGAGAGAGAAAGAAAAGATATGTAAAACTATGATAATTTTTGATAATTTCTATATATTTGACTTATATTTTATAAGATCAAGTTGTATTTAAATCAACTAGTAAAGTAAGTATGTATTTTTAAGACATTCATTAATACAAGAATGAAATTACTCGCTCCGTTCATTTTTATTTATTTTCGAAAGTTATTTTGATTAATTTTCAAAGTTAAGTGAGATTACATTAATGTTGTTAACTCCTGTATTTAGATCAGCAAATCAGAAAAACTAATAGAAGATGAAAGAGAAACACAAAGAATTATTCGAGTCCAAAGAATTCACTATGTCTCCTTAAGAAATTTAATTCGCTCAAGTACCCGAGGTTGCAGATTAATTCCTCCCAATATAAAACGGATTAACCATTAAATAAGTAGTAGCACCTCAAACTTCAATAATCTCAACGAACTCAAAATGACAGCAACGAATCACACATAAAGACACGATCGATCGATTTTTTTTTGTAAAAGTATGCAAAAGAGGGAAGAATTCGATGCTGAAAAATGAGAGACAACCTCTCTATATATAGCCAACAATGGGAAAGGTCACAACTCTTAGGAAAGAAACAACCTTGCAGAAAGGTCACTATACTTTTGAAAAGTCACAACCTTTGAAAAGGACACAAACCTTTAGAAAGGACACAACCTTTCGTAAAGTTCACTACCCTCCGTCAAAATGACAACCCTTTAGGAGAGTCACAACCCTTCATTTCTTGTTCACACTTTTCAAACCCAAAATCCCCCACATAAATAGGAAATGACTATTTTTTAAAAAACATATGCATGAAAAATCGTGTGATCGTAAGTAAGGGTTAATCGCATTTGGATAAGTAGGTTTCCCTTTAAACTTTTCGTAGTGAACATATATTGGATATACTCGGTCATCGGTAGATTTGATATCTTTGAACCATCAAGCTTTGGTGGATGCCTAGACAACATAAGCCACACAATCAACCCTTGAACTATTTTTAGCTCTTATTGTTTTGTTCATTTTAGCCATGAATACATCTCGTTAATAAGTTCTTAGAGAACTCGACTTACCGAATTCTCCTAGCGGCTTACACTTCACACTTATATAGGTGATTTCTAAATGTGTTATCCTCTAGATTCACCATTTGATATATCCTGTATCAAACTTAGACGAAACTATTAAAAAGTCAAAATGCCTTTATCCTTGTTACTGAACATTGTCTTATCATGAGAATGGACCATAAAAAATATTTTGACAATGTTTAAAAGTCATTAATGTCTTTGTTTGATCTCGTTGAACTTAGATCGTAGGATCTCCAATCTTCTAGGTAGAGTTACCGCCACAATGACTTGTCCTTGGCCATAGTCTCATTCCCTTTGATAATCTATCAACTCCCTCTCTAGTTAGGCCTTTTATAAGTGGATTCAACACATTATCCTTTGACATTACATAGTCAATTATGATAATTCCACTAGAGAGTAGTTCTCTAATGATTTTATGTATACGTCATATATGATGAGACCTTCCGTTATACATCATTCTCCATGCCCAACCTATTGAAAACTAACTCTCACAGCGTATAAATACTAGACCTAAAGATTTGGGACAAAATCTTTAAATATATTTCAGAGTCATTCAACTTTTTGACCGGTCTTATCTAGACTAATAAACGAAGATTCCATAGTAGAGAGAGCAATACATTTCTGTTTGGAAGATTTCCAAGAGACTACTCCTCGACCAAGAGTAAATACATATCCACTTGTGGATTTTATTTCATTTGATCTAGTGATTCGCTTGCATCACTATATTCTTGCAATACTTTTGAATACTAGTTATAATACAAAGCAATAGTTTGTTAAGTACTTTTTAAATACTCAAAACTCTTTTAATTTTCATCCAATTAGTATGATTGAGATTACTTGTGAACCGACTCAGTTTACTAATAGCACATGCTATATATGATCGTGTACGCTTCATGATATATATTATGCTTCTCAATACTCTAGCATAAATTGCAGGTCACTTTAGCCTTCATATTTTGAAGTACAAATCTTACATGTGTTGGAGTCTTGAAAATATTGAAATCCAAATACTTGAACTTGTCAAGTACCCTTTCAATCACATCGGTAACTTCAATGTCTTTCATATCAAAGTTACTTTCTAGAATATGTTAGTAGCATTTATGTCATAAATGTCTTTTTGGAGGATCAACATGTCATTAACGTAAAAAATACAATAACCTTGTGATTAAGATGTCTTTAATGTAAAAACATTTATCACGTTCTTGAATTCATTTGCCAACATAGTTTGGTCAAACTTCACATGTCATTGTTTGGATGCTTGTTTTTAGTCCATAAAGCGACCTAACAGTGTCACATACTTTCTTTTCTTTATCAGAAACCACAAAGTCCTCGGGTTATTTTATGTATATTTCTTCCTAAAAAATATTCTCACCTTCATATTGCCAAATTTGCAACTACCGCAATAAACATCCGAATTGAAGTCTTGATTATTTTGACATATTTGTTATTGTCTAAAAATAAGTCATGCTCTATATTTGTCAATAATTTCATTAACTTTCTTTTCCTTTTGTAGATTCACCTTGAACTCAAAAGTTTATTTCCTGGAGGAAGATCAACCAACTCTCAAGTATGGTTACTCAAGATTGAATCTATCTTATAATTGGCAGCCTCTTTCCAAAAAAAAAAAGACTCCACAAAACACATATATTCTTCAACTATATGAACTCATTTTTAAGAAGAAATATTACAAAATAAAACCCTGAGGAAGTAATTTGTTCATTGACATATATTACGCCTCTGACTCTCTTTATTAACTACATTCTCCTTTAGTTCTTTCTAAGATTGTTTAGGCCCTTTCCTTGACTATCTGACGGCTCGAACGTATGAACCATAAATTAACATGCTTTAATATTTGTAGCATATCCAATGAACATACAATTCATCAGTTTGTTCTATTTTAACCCATTTGAAATAGTTCCCTCATTTATGTTTCTCATATGGAATAGATTGTATTAGAAATTGTTAGATCAGTATCTTTAAAGAGTTATTGCTTGTATATACTTTAAGGGACCGCAAACAATTTTCTATCAAGATACAACAAAGTTTTGTTATTCAACCTTTCCTTCAACATTTATTTTTGTTCCTTGTCAACAATTTCATTAGATTGAGGTGAGTATGTGCAAATATTTAATGGATGATTCCATTTTTCAAATATATTTCTGCAAAAGAATATTCATATTCTCCACATCTTTCACTTCTAATCATGACATTCTTTTTATCCAACTGGTTTTAAACTTTAGTTTTGTATTACCTATATGATTCTATTACTTCATCCTTATCATTAAGCAAATAGACATAACAGTATATAGTACAATTGTCAATAAAATCTATTAAGCATTTTTTCACCCACGAGATGGTGTTAACTTCATAACACAAATGTCAGTGTAAACCAATTCTAAGATATTCTAATTCATTTCAACAAGACATACTTGACATTGATTTACTGCACTAGACGTTAGGCAAAACTTCTAAGTTGATTAGTTTTTGCAAGGTTTTGTAATTGAGATGTTTCAATCATTTATGTCACAAACAATTTGAGTCAAACAAGTAAGAACAAACAAAAATACTAAGTTTTAAAAGACCTTCTGTGAGGTAACCTTTTCCCAGAAATATTTTATTCTTTACCTTTTTATAATTTTCTCAAATAAAAATATTGTTTTACAGTAAACACCTTGCTATATGTTCTTTTCTAAAGGACTTTTCCATAACATTCAATTTGTTATATAATTACCCATGACCATAGTATCATTGGTCCAATAAGGGCAATATTACTCAAATGTTTGTTTTACAATACAAACATAAAATGTCACTTTTCACTAATGTTCATGTCTATACAAAAAACTGTTTTAATAAACATATCTTTTCATAAAAAATCACAATATTTTAAGTGAAACTTTTTCATAAAAAAATACAATTCTTTTGAACGAATAATATATTTTGTGGTTTTATACTAGTCACATGATATACTAGTAAGGAGAGACTCAGCGACCACAATATCAAATATTCTACAAGAATTTTGTAGGTCTAACATAATACAATAATGTCATCAAATTTCATATCTTTTACTTTCAAATTTAAATTAGATAGTAAGTCTAATTTTGTCTTTATCACAAGTAAAAAAACCCCACATTTTAGATATGTTCTAAAAATATTTTTCAAGTATTTGAAATTATTTTCCACATATTTCATTCCCATGCTTTCAAATTGTATATCATATTGGCAACAAGAAGCCTTCTTTTGGAGATTTAATCCATAGAAACACCTATTGCAGACACAAAAATCACTAATTTTATATTACTAGTGTGTTATTTTTTCCTTTTCATCACAACTAGACACACCACTTAATATTTAGAATACTAACAATAAAGAGTCAATCTTTATAGAACTTGTTTCTAGTTTAATTATGAAGTTTTTATATTCTTCTAATCGGTAACCGAATGAACTTTGAATTTTTATGAAGTTTTTATATTTTTCGGATCAGTTTCACATCCAGACATAGTAGAAAATCAAAAATGTTTTAATCTCAAGAAACCTCAAATACAATATTGTCTCTAGCTAATGATAAAGATTTTATGTTTTTTTTTCAAATGATTTAGACTTAATATTCGTGACCAAGATTTTATACTCTTCAAGTTAAAATATTCATTCAAACAGAGTATCTAACAAATTGATGAAGTTTTTATATTCTTCAAACTAATGCACAATCTGATTCGGTTGTAAAGTTCTTATATTTTTTCAAACCAAAGGAGTAAAAAAAATAAGAAGAGTTTAGTCTCCATAAGTCAAACACAAACAAATTTCACATGGTGTATAAAATTACAAAAAAAATATTTTTTCCTCTTGACAGAATACATATTAGTAAAAACCATCACATAATGACCATCTATCATAATATGTATGAGATAAATCTGATCACTTATAAAGGATAGCGGAAAAATAATAACAAAGGGAAATAACAATAGACCTAGATTTTTACTCGCACTGAATCATATTCTATCTGTCATAGCAATGATTCCACTCAAGTCACTTTCCTTGCTATTTTTCCTCCATTTCTCAGTTTCCATCATATTCCTATTTTCCTCAAGAAGACATTGAATTTCAACAAGAAATTGAACTAAAATTCAAACAACAATCATGTTCAATTTTTTTTTTACAGTTTTAGATATTGTGAGAAGATAACATTTGTTCATTTACTTCTTCTCATAATTATGTAAAACCAAAAATATAGAAGAAAAATAATTAAAACGCATATTATGCACTAGGGCAGAAAATAAAAATAATCTTACTCATCCAAGGAAAGCTTATTACAGAAAATATATTCAAACATATTAAGGAAGTACTAATTCATCCAAAAACTCTTTTATCAAATGATAAATAATTTTCTTCTTTTTTTTTCCAACAAAAAGAATACAGCAAATAAAAGTAATTTCCTTACCACACAAAATTCCATTAATATAAATTTCTTAAGATTGTTAATTCCTACAATCAGATTAGCAAACCATAAAAAATAATAGAAGATGAAAGAAAAGCACAAAGAACTATCCGAGTCAAGAGAATTCAATGCGTGTCCTTAAGAAATTTAATCCCCTTAATTACATGAGGTTGCAGATTCATTTCTCACAAGATAAAATGGATTAACCATTAAAGAAGCACTGGTACCTCAATCTTCAATAATATTGATGAACTGAAAATGACAGCAACTAATCACACATACAAACACGATCGATCGATTTTATTTTGTAAGAGTATGCAAAAGAAGGCAAGAATTTAATGCTGAAAAATGAGAGACAACCTCTCTATATATAGCCAACAAAGGGAAAAAGTCACAAATCTTAGGAAAGAAAAAACATTGCAGAAAGGTCATAACACTTTGGAAAAGGAACAACCTTTCAAAAGGTCAAAACCCTTTTGAAAGGACACAACCTTTCATTAAGACCACAACCCTCCGTCAAAGTGAGGACTCTTCAGGAGAGTCACAACTCTTCATTTCCTGTTAACACCTTTAAAACTCAACAAATGTGACAATAAATTTGTATGGACTGGAAACTTTGAGACTTCCACGAAAGCTTCAATGGCATAGGCCAAGATGTTTTGGCCAAAATCAAATGGAGGATAGAATTTTCTTGACATATATATACACGGAAAAAAGAAGCGGTTGCAAGTTATTGTGGAAAACTGATAAACCATGGGTTGTATGGATAAATAGTAACTATAGGAAAAAAGGTGTATTGAATATACATCTCAAACAACTTCTTGGATGGTACATGAGATACTAAAGACTGCAAAATATTTACGAGAGGCAAGATTTACCAAAGGGGATATGAATAATATGACACAGGACAACATAAGTAAAGTGTATTGACGGATGAGAGGTATAAAGGATAAGGTAGAATGGAGATCACTAGTGTAGACAAATTTTGGACCATCTAAGTAGTTGTTGATCATGTATTTGTCAGTGAAAAGAAGACATGTTACAAAAGACAGATTCACAAAGTGGGGAATCATTTAAGTACTAACCTGTCCCTTATGTCAATTAGTAGATGAAGATCATGGTCGCATATTTTTTTTAAATGAACATATGCAGAAAAGTTGTGGAGGAGTATACCACATTAGCATGGAATAGCAAGAAATGCGATGAACTAGACTAGTGAGTTAAATTGGGCAGTGCAATACATGAAAGAAAGAAGGAATAACTCCCTTCTGTAGAGGATGGCAATGACAAACAGAATTTATCATTTATGGCTAGAGCGCAATATCAGAATTTTTAACAAAAACATTAGTCAGTAAGCTACTTGACCAGACATAATTTAGGAGATACATAGAAGATGCATTGGATATCCAAGAATAGCTAATAGATTAATCAGTTTAAATATTTACCCATAGATATAGCTAGTAGATGTAAGAACTTGGTTTCGCAAGGATGTAGTTTATGTCCATACTGGCTATTTTTTGTTTTGTAATTTTGACTTTGTAAATAATATGTTTACTCACAAAAAAAATTTGACATTCTCAACAAAATTTGGATATTCAAAAACTATATGAAAAGTACTATTAATTGCATTCTTTTCATATTTACATTATGAAAAAAAACATTATTAATGTTCGTAAAAGGTTTTATAGTTTGACTCCAAAAAAAAATAATAACAATTAAAAGTGAGTTGAGTAGTAATAATTTCCATATATATCTACTAATTAATTACTTACATATCCTTCAGGTTGGCCCAGTGGTTTGACCTTGGGACTTCCATGTTGGAGGTCTCATGTTCGAAACCCCTTGCCAGCGAAAGTGAGGGATTTACCTTCTGGATCGAGCTCATCCGCACTAGACTTGCCTAGTGCGGGTTACCTCTCCTATGTAGTTGCGAGCTATTGCATAGGAGTTGGAGTTTTACCCTGTGCGCACCCAAAGGGTGACGGCTGCAAAACCCCCGTTCCTATGCAATTGTTCGCAAACCACATAGGAGAGTTATCCTGTACTAGGTAAGCCTGGTGCGATGAGCTCGATGCAAAAGGCAAACCCCTTGCTTTCGTTGTCAAAGAGTTTTGAACTTTAGACCTCCAACATGGAAGTACCAAGCCCAAACCACCGGCCACCCCAAACAGTATGTAAGTAATTAATTAGTCCAGAGGGAATTTTGATTTTAAGTGAACCTCAAGGTCATACCAGCCTGGAGTTAATTTTTGCTTATGGCCAGCCCCTTTTTAAGACCTAATCTAGGCATTAGCCATCTAAAAAGATGATTTAGATTTCGGGGGTAGGTCAAAAACCACAGTGAAGGTCACAGAAGGTGAGCATGATATATGATAGGGGGGTATTTTAATTTGGTATCATTAGTAAATGTTGATAAGAACATCTCGGGACCTGATTGCTAGTGATGCTAGTATTAGTGGATGGACGATCCTAAATGTTGCATTCATAATTTTTCATCTATTCATAAAAGAAAAAAAATTATATTATGTATATATTTTAATGTAAATTTAACACAGTACTATGTTCCTGTGTGGACATGTGTCTTTGCAGCTCTTACTTTTGAAGCATACGTTATTCAGGTCTAGGTCTTTTTTTGGCTGGTAGTTATGTTTTCACATTACTGATTAAGTTTGTCACCCAACAAAGGTCCATACATATGATTGGTCTGAGTTTTTAATATGATTATTGTCTTGCCTTTTATTTATTTCTTACCTTGGGAAGAGGATATATTGTTTGCTGTTTCCTACAGGTTTTTTTTAGTAATATGATCATGAAGATAATATAAGATTTGTGTGCAAGGAGTTTCCTCTCCAAGATGCTGGTCCACAAAAATGCACGGCATTTAGTGTTGATGGCTCCAAATTAGATACATGCTAAGTTGTGAGCAATTTTGTGAAAAAATATGTCTCTTATATTTCACGAGGATATTTCCTTGTTGTTCTAACTTTATAGTACTTTGAATCTGGAAGGATGGACATTTTAGACCTTTTGAGTGGCCAACCATACACATTATTTTGGGTGAAACAAAAGTTCACAAGTTTTTCAGAGACATGGATTTCAGGTATTGATAATATACTCAAATTATAGTTGTACATTATCATCCGTTATTTATCATGGGTGAGAATTTACCTGATATGAGCTCTGGGACCTATAATTTGTGCACTTTTGTTGATTAGTGATACATCTTGTTGTCTTACTTTTCTCACACTTGAGTGCTGAAAACATCAATTATATTCTAAAGAAACTAAGTGATGGAAAAAATTAAGCGAAAGATCTTAGTCTTGTGTCTTTTAACAATTTTGATATAGATTTTTCACTTTAAAGATCAGAATGAAGTTCTTTTCTTCATCAAATTATAGTCCCATGTGGATTTTATCCTTTTTGTTCATTTATTACGCATCACACAAGGTTGTTAAATTGTTGCTCTTACTCTGTATTATCTTATTAGAGTGTTTAAAATAGTTTATTCTCATGTGGAATTGACAGTCAATAAGGAGACGAACGGTGACCTAATTTGCAGGGTTATATTTTTGAGGTGAATATTATGGTATGTAAATCTACATTAACTTAATTTGGATACATAATGATACTTCATCCATTATTGGCTATATTTAAGAAGTGAGAAATGTCATAGAAGAACTAAACATGTTGATATTTCACGAACGATACATTCCCGATCAAAAAACCCTAATAGATGCTTTTATGCATGGATTTGCATTCATTCTATACTCTTTAAGTTTTGAAGTGTGAATCTGATTTTTAATATGATCATGAAATCTTCATAGAAAAAAAGTTTCAAAAGATTTAAGAATCTTGAATTCACTGTTCCTCTTATTGAAGTTGCAGATATTATACTTCATATATAGATTATGGAATCATAAGAATTATTTTCCTATGATTTTATTGATCAACATTTTAATGTCTTTTAATATTTTTGTATCTATACAACTTATATTTAGAGTTCTTAGCTTCCACGTGCACAGATGGTGCCGCCAGAATATGGAACACAAAGGGATGGTGTTATTGGTTATCATTTTTATGTTGATGTTTAATATATCATGTCTTCCACATTGCAAGATCAGAATATTTCTTAAGATGGGACCAAACCATTTTTGTTCACTACTGTACAGAAAGTTATTCGAAAGTATGGCTTTAGTTAATGAAGCTATTAAATTGAGATTGTGTAAATTTTCTTTTTGAAAACATTGTGTAAGTATCGGAACACATGTCAGTAAAACAGGCTATAAGACATTAATTGCGGTTTGGGACATTAATACATGAAAGAAATTGGGCATAAAAGTCTCTATAATAAGCCAACTTCCATTATGACAATTAGATTGGATGGGAAATATCGCGCATTGTAAGATCTTTATCCTTTTGTGTCTCCTAGTAATGTTGAATTTCAATTACCATCATCTTTACTGTCTAATACTTTACTTAGATAGGCACTGCAGAAGCTAAAAGATTTTGACATCAATTTTTCAATTGTGAATCTTTGACAGTATTTTTTTTATGGATGTTGAATAAATCATTGAGTTGATTTGACATTTGAAGTTTCATGATGATATAGGCCAAAATGAAGAATGAAAGGGGACCTAAAACAGAGAATAATGTGGTTCCTATTCCCCTCATCGTTGGAGTTAGTATAAGATTTCATCAAATTAATTTGAAGTGTTCTCATCTTTCAAAAACACCATGTCTTTTTTTGATTTTTTGCATGAATAAATTATTTAACTACTCTTGACATGCCTTCATTTTGATGAGTGTCTCCCCTCCCATACATATATTTTGATGTTTAACAACTAGGGGTGACAATGGGGCGGGTGTTTGAACCTTTAACCCACATAATTTTCAACTTGCCTCTTCCTGATGAAGACTTTTTTTCCATTTTGTTATATTTAGGTAATACAAAATTAGTGTCATATAATATGCAATATTATTTATATTAGCTTCTCAAATTAGATTTAGTTGACTTTTTTCCTTCCGTAAACAAAACATAAAAATAAACTATGACCGAAGATTCACGAACATACCTTTCCTTTATGGGTGTGTGTGAGTGTGTCCTATTACCCTTTGAACCATTTTAAAGTGTTATAGTTCATCATTCAGTGGTGAGGTGGTATAAAGAGTGCTCACTCACTGGGAGGCATGTTAGGGGTGTAAGAAAGCTAGAATACTATTACTTTGGACAGTTAATTAATTAACATTAAACTTAAGTTGATATCTTTTTAATAATTTTGCTTTCCCCCTTTGTGAAATAGAGTTGAATTCTATTTTTTTTTCATTTTCTAGAACTTAAATTGATTTTTTCACATTTCACCGCGTACAGAAGTCGCCGATGAATTTTTTCCGGCATTTAACCATCCATTTATTATTCTAAATCATCTTCCTCTTTCTCACAAACATACTCCATTAAGGGAAAACCTTCTCCCCACTGGAAAAAAGTAAATCCTTCTGATCATGTTTAAGGGTGTGTTTATTACACTTTAAAATAGTTCTGGGAGGTAAAATAATATATAGGGTAATTATAGGGTAAAAATAAAGTGTCCCTGGAACTTCGATTGTACTCCAGTACGGTACTTATGCCTTTTCCCTCATTAATAGCTGTTAGAAATGATGTCGATGGTGAAAGTTTACTATACCATTCATTTTAGAAGAGTTGATATTGCAAATAGTGTGTGACTTTTTTTAACCCTGAGAAAATTTAAATTTTAGTATCTAAACTATGAAAGGAAAGCATATAGTTATTTATTTCTTTTCCATTTTGTTCTTGTTTTGACTTGAATTTACATTTATGGACTCAAAAAATCAGAAATAAAAAAGAATATTAGACATAAAAGGACTAAAGTTTAAGTTTTAAATTAAAATTTAATGATAAGGAATAAAAAAAATTTAATTTTTTTTTGATATTCAGAATATCTTGAAAATTTGTTTGCTTATGTCATCCGCTCAACTTAAGACACCTAGTTGTCTCTTATCTCAAACCCCTCCCCCCTTTAAATTTTTAAAAGATCAGTTTCTACAACACCCCGCATCTATCTAAGTTTTTACCTTCTCCATTCCGCATAGGCTTTATTAGAACCACATCATTTGCATTCCTATCTGCTGTGACATTTAGTTTGCTGATTCATTAATCTGAATCTGTACTTGTTATTTAAATGATGGTGAAGCAATGATGGTGATGTCTGCGTTATTAATGTGACAAAGATGGTTATCTCCTCTTTGCACAAGAGGTTGCACTTGGGTACTAATATTACTTCTTTGGAGTTTCGTCCTAGTGAAACCTATGTTTTATTCTAGCTATAATTTTCTATGAAGTATAGACTCTCTATCATTCGTCTTCTGTTCTAAAGCCTATGCCTTCTCTTTTGGAAGCCATGTTTTTCATGAAATTCTAAACCGTGTTGGCCTTGTCTTTTTTCTCCATAAGATATGTATGGAGAAATATAAAAGGAATTTGTAGTAGATGTAACTTGTGACTGAAGGGTGAAAAGGGAAGCTTTTGTGAAGGTCTTGTACGTAGGACATACGACTTTAGTGATGCCAATAACTTTTCATGAATATCTGTAGTGTATGAACAACTTTTGCAAGCACTAGTCACCACAATTGATTATTGAAGAAGACAAGTATTAACTTTGACTAAAAACCAACTTGGTAGCGTGATCTTTGGCTACAAAATGTACACCATGAATGTGTATATACTAAAATAGCTATTTGGCTATTATTTGGTGGTATATATATATATATATGTGGCTGGCTAACTAAATAGTTTAAGATGTCTTTTTTCCTATTATATTTGAGTGTTTTGTTTAACTTCCCTTATTTAATATAGGTTCACTTGCTCCATATTTTTCATATGTGGAGAACATAAATCCAGGTCTATTGCTATTTTTGTTCAACTACAACAATCGGGAGCTCTAACGACCTGTTTAGTCGTTTTGAGCAGCAGACTTCAATTCTGGAAAAACTGACAGAAGCGACGGACCCCACAACGGACCATCATGGGAACGATGGACCGTCGCAGGGTCTCGTTTCAAAACACTTAGAAAATCTGAAATTGGATACTGAAAATTGACTCTCTGAACTTCGTGACGGAATGGCAGAACGGACCGTCACAGGCGTGACGGACCGTCACAGAGTCTTCAGTGGAAATCAAGTCTCTGAACCTTGATATGACCTGCAGGACGGACCGTCGCAGGCACGATGGGCCGTCGTAGGTTGCTTAATCCCAGTCTGGGTCAGATTTCTTGATACGTTTTAAGGGACGTTTTTGACTATTCCTGCTTTAATTATAAAGTTAGTGGGTTAATGTTAATAAGTCTAATTACTTGGGGGTTAAAAGAGGTAACCTTAAGTTAATTAGTGGGTTATTATTGCCATCTTTTATTCTTAATTATATACTAATTAGGGTAAAAGAAAGAGGGTTTGAATAAAGAAAATAGAAAGAACAAAGAGAAGGAAAGAGAAACGATAGAGAGAGGATCGAACTAGAGGATCGAACGAGAGGAAAAAACACAAAGCTTGGGAAATTGCTTGCTTGATCACGAATCTTCGGTGGAGGTAGGTTATGGTTTTATACTATTCGTAGTAAACTCTTAATAGCGAATGATATGTATGGGTAGTATTGTAAACTCTTCTATATGCTTAATTGTATGCTTGCATGAATGTGATTATGTGATTGTAATAAAATAAGCATGATGAAGCTATTGAATCCTAAATCTTGAAAAAGAAACCCTAATCTACTTTGTTAATGATGATGCCTTGGTATAAAGGAAGGCTTGATGAACGAAAGTAGTGAGATTAGGGGATCGGGTGCCACATTTCGGTACTTGGATAGTATATGAGGATCGGAGTGTCACGTTCCGACACCAGGATAGAATATGGATCGGGTGCCACATTCCGATACCAGGATAGTATATGAGGATCGGAGTGTCACGTTCCGACACCAGGATAGTATATGGATCGAGTGTCACGTTCCGACACCAGGATAGTATATGGATCGGGTGCCATGTTCCGGTACCAGGATAGAATATGGATCGGGTGTCACGTTCTGACACCAGGATAGTATATGGATCGGGTGCCACGTTCCGGTACCAGGATAGAATATGGATCGGGTGTCACGTTCCGACACCAGGATAGTATATGAGGAGCGGAGTGTCACATACCGACACGAGAGGAATAAAGATAATGAATCTTGAAAGATGTTAATATACTCAATCTAATGAACCTAATTCCCAAATGAGTATGATGAGGAGGCGTGAGTCCTCATTGATGAGCTTGGTGTTATGACCAAGGGTTATGGTAATTGTAAATGCCGCATGTTGAGTATTGTAGTTGATTTTATGATATTATCTGATATATACTATTTTCTATTTTGAGTTGGCCGATGATATCTACTCAGTACCTGTGTTTGTACTGACCCCCTACTTTTATGTTTTCTTCTTGTTTATTTGTGGAGTGCAGCAAACGTACCGTCATCTTCAACTCAACCGCAATTCTAGCCGGTCTTCGTCACATCGGATCTTCAGGGTGAGCTAATGCTTCTAGCTTGGACTGGATCTTCTTCCTCATGTCTTGATGCCTTGAAGTTCCGACATGGACAAGCTTTTACTTGTTTTAGCTTTTAGAATACTCTTAGTTTAGAAATTTGATCATAGATGTTCTTGTGGTGATGACTTCCAGATTTTGGGGAATAATAGATGTTGAATTTTAGAAGTTAATGAATTGGTTTTATTTAATGAGTTTGAGTCTTCCGCATTAGTTACTGTTGATATTATATTGAAATGTTAGAGTTTAGATTGGTTGGTTCGCCCACATAGGAGGGTAAGTGTGGGTGCCAGTCACGGCTCAGATTTGGGTCGTGACAAACTTGGTATCAGAGCATTAGGTTCGTTGGTCTCATCACACAAGAACAAGTCTAGTAGAGTCTTAAGGAACGGTAGGGGGACGCCTTTACTTTTCTTTGAGAGGCTATAAGACTTTAGGAAAATTCCATTCTTTCTTTCTTTCTTTCGTGCTACTACTTGAATCCAATTGGTATCTAGGTGATACAAATTGATGTCTGACCATCTTCACTCTCTTTCGCAGATGGTTAGAACTAGAGCAACGACTACGCCAACACCAACACCAGCACCGGAGGGACAGGGTGCGTCTGAGCCAGCCACTGGGGCTGTAGCTCAAGGAAGAGTAGCGGCAAGAGGCCGTGGTAGAGGTCGTGGGAGGACGTAATAAGAGAAGGGGAGGATGGGACTCCTCCACCGACTGAGGAAGTAATAAGAGAAGGGGAGGATGGGAAAAAAATGAACAAGTACAGAATGAGGGATTGCCACCCCAGCCTACCCCAGAGATGATAAATCAGGTGCTCGCTTATCTTAGTGGGTTGTCTGATCAGGGTCAGGCACCTCCAGTGTTTTCTGCACCAACACCCCCGGTTTCAGAGGTACAACATGCAGCCACTATTGTTCCTTGTATGGATGCCTCATTGGACATAGACACGTTTCCACGTCTGACTACTGGGCCTATAATGACAAATGATCAGCATGAACTTTTCAGTAAGTTCTTGAAATTGAAACCTCCAGTCTTCAAGGGTGCTGAATCTGAGGATGCTTACGATTTTCTGGTTGACTGTCATGAGCTACTACACAAGATGGGTATAGTAGAATGGTTTGGCGTTGAGTTCGTGACTTATCAGTCCCAAAATGTGGTGGCGGTCACATGTTGAGTGTCAACCAACAGAGGCGCCACCTATGACTTGGGCATCATGCTCTAGCTTGTTTATGGAGAAGTATATTCCCCGGACTTTGAGGGATAGTAAGAGAGATGAGTTCTTGAGCCTAGAGCAAGGTAGGATGTCGGTTACTGCATATGAGGCTAAGTTTCGTGCATTATCCCGGTATGCCACCCAACTGTGTTTCAGTCCACAAGAGCGGATTCGCCGTTTTGTGAAAGGGTTGAGATCGGAGTTGCGGATTTCAGCCTAACAGGTAGCGGCTACAGCGAAATCTTTCCAAGAAGTGGTAGACTTTGTGGTAGAGGTGGAAGGAGTGAAGTCAGATGACTTCACCATGGCAACTACATCAAAAAGGTTTCGAAAGGGAGGTGAGTTTAATGGCTCTTACTCTAGAGGACAGGGTTCAGGAGGTTACTCAGTCCAACCAATTCAGTCTTCACTACAGACTGTAGTTGGGGGTCCACCTCAGATCGGTCAACACTTCCCTGAGAGACCTATGCTTGAACCCAGAGAGTGTTATGGATGTGGGGAGATCGGACACATTAAGAGGTATTGTCCCAAAAAGAGTTTCAGACCTCCAAATGTTAGAGGTAGAGGTGGTCATGGAAGAGGTCGTCATTCTGGAGGACGCGGTGGTTGAAGTAATGGTGGTCACCAAAACGGTCGGGGTGATGGGCAAACTGGAGACACTACATCACAACATGGTAGGGGCAACGGACAAACAAACGAAAGGGCCCATTGTTACGCTTTCCCTGGGCGGTCAGAAGCGGAGACATCAGATGTTGTCATCACAGGTAATCTTTCGGTTTGTGATTGCATGGCTTCCATATTGTTTGATCCTGGATCCACATTTTCTTATGTATCTTCTTCATTTGCTAATGGTCTAAATTTACCTTGTGAATTACTTGACATACCTATTCGTGTTTCTACTCCGGTGGGTGAGTCTGTGATAGTTGAAAAAGTATATAGGTCTTGTTTGGTGAATTTTGTGGGGAGCAACACTTATGTAGATTCGGTTATCTTAGAAATGGTTGACTTTGATGTAATTCTGGGTATGACTTGGCTTTCTCCGAATTTTGCGATCTTGGATTGTAATGCTAAAACGGTGACGTTAGCCAAGCCTGGGACAGATCCGTTAGTTTGGGAGGGTGACTACACTTTCAATCCGGTGCGTATCATCTCCTTTCTTCGTGCTAAGAAAATGGTTAGTAAAGGGTGTTTAGCTTTCTTGGCACATCACAAGGATGACACTACCTTAGTACCTTCGATTGAGTCGGTTTCGGTGGTCCGTGAGTTTCTGGATGTGTTCCCTGGAGATCTTCCTGGTATGCCACCAGATAGGGATATTGACTTCTGTATTGATCTTGAACCGGGTACACGCCCCATTTCTATACCCCCTTATAGAATGGCCCCCGCGGAATTAAGAGAGTTAAAAGCCCAACTTCAAGAGTTGTTGAGCAAAGGCTTCATTAGACCAAGTGCATCTCCTTGGGGTGCTCCGGTTTTGTTTGTGAAGAAGAAGGATGGGAGTTTTCGGATGTGCATAGACTACCGGCAGTTGAACAAGGTAACCATAAAGAACAAGTATCCTCTTCCTTGCATTGATGACTTGTTCGATCAGTTACAAGGTGCTTGTGTCTTCTCCAAGATTGACTTGAGATCCGGTTATCATCAATTGAAAATACGGGCAACGGATGTGCCAAAGACTGCTTTTAGAACCAGGTATGGGCATTACGAGTTTATAGTGATGTCTTTTGGTCTTACGAATGCCCCTGCTGCTTTCATGATCTTGATGAACGGGATTTTTAAGCCATATCTGGATCTCTTTGTGATCGTATTAATTGATGATATATTGGTATACTCAAAGAGCAAGAAGGAACATGAAGAGCATTTGAGAAGGGTATTGGAAATGTTGAGGGAGAAAAAGCTTTATGCCAAATTCTCCAAGTGTGAGTTTTGGCTAGATGCAGTATCTTTCTTGGGTCATGTGGTTTCTAAGGATGGAGTGATGGTGGATCCTTCTAAGATTGAGACAGTGAAGAATTGGGTAAGACCTACTAATGTGTCAGAAATAAGGAGCTTTGTTGGGTTAGCTAGCTACTACCGCCGATTTGTCAAGGGATTCTCTTCTATTGCTTCCCAACTGACGAACTTGACTAAGCAAAATGTTCCATTTGTATGGTCGGATGAGTGTGAGGAAAGCTTTCAGAAGCGCAAGACTTTGTTGACTACTGCACCAATGCTCACCTTGCCAGTGGAAGGTAAGAATTCCATTGTCTATTGTGATGCATCCTATACGGGTTTGGGTGCGGTGCTAATGCAAGAGAAGAATGTGATTGCTTATGCTTCAAGACAATTAAAAGTGCATGAACGTAACTATCCAACTCATGATTTGGAATTGGCCGCGGTAGTGTGTGCATTAAAGCAATGGAGACACTATTTATATGGGGTTAAGTGTGAGGCCTATACGGATCATCTTAGCCTACAGTATGTCTTTACTCAGAAAGATTTGAACTTGAGACAGAGGAGATTGATGGAACTACTGAAGGACTACGACATCACTATTTTGTATCATCCGGGGAAGGTGAATGTTGTAGCGAATGCTTTAAGTAGAAAGGCGGGAAGCATGGGAAGTCTAGCTCACTTGCAAGCTTCTAGCGCCCATTGGCTAGAGAAGTTCAGATTCTGGCTAACGACCTTATGAGATTAGAAGTAAATGAGAAGGGAGGATTTTTAGCTTGTGTGGAGGCAAGATCTTCCTTTCTTGACAAGATTAAGGGAAAACAGTTTGATGATGAGAAACTAAGTAGAATCCAAGATAAGGTATTAGGAGGAGAAGATAAGGAAGCACAAATCGATGAGGAAGGTTTTTTGAGAATCAAGGGAAGGGTATGTGTACCCCGCGTCGATGATTTAATCAACACTATTTTGACAGAGGCTCATAGTTCAAGGTATTCGATACATCCGGGTGCAACCAAGATGTATCGTGAACTAAAACAACACTTTTGGTGGAGTAGAATGAAGCGTGATATTGTGGATTTTATTGCCAAATGTCCAAACTGTCAATAGGTAAAGTATGAACACCAAAGGCCCGGAGGAACACTTCAGAGAATGCCCATTCCCGAATGGAAGTGGGAAAGGATTGCAATGGATTTCGTGGTTGGTCTTCCAAAGACATTGGGAAAGTTTGATTCCATTTGGGTAATTGTTGATAGGTTAACTTAGTCTGCTCACTTCATTCCGGTCAAGGTGACTTAAAATGCAGAGAAGTTAGCCAAACTTTACATCTGGGAAGTGGTGCGATTGCATGGTGTTCCACTCTCCATTATATCAGATAGAGGTACGCAGTTTACTTCTAAGTTTTGGAAAACATTGCATGCGGAATTGGGTACTAGGTTGGACCTTAGTACTGCATTCCATCCTCAGACTGATGGTCAGTCTGAGCGAACGATTCAAGTGTTGGAGGATATGCTTCGTGCATGTGTGATAGAATTTTGTGGTAAGTGGGATAGCTTCTTACCCTTAGCAGAGTTCTCCTACAACAATAGCTATCACTCAAGCATTGATATGGCCCAATTTGAGGCACTATATGGGAGAAAATGTAGGTCTCCCATTGGGTGGTTTGATGCATTTGAGGTTAGACCTTGGGGTACTGACCTTCTGAGAGAATCATTAGATAAAGTGAAATCTATTCAAGAAAAGTTGTTAGCGGCTCAAAGTAGACAGAAAGAGTATGCAGATCGAAAGGTTAGAGACTTAGAGTTCATGGAGGGTGAACAAGTCTTGTTGAAAGTTTCGCCAATGAAAGGGGTGATGCGGTTTGGTAAGCGAGGTAAACTTAGCCCAAGGTATATTGGTCCGTTTGAAGTACTTAAGCGAGTAGGGGAGGTGTCTTATGAGTTAGCCTTGCCTCCAGGACTGTCCGGAGTGCATCCGGTATTCCATGTGTCTATGTTGAAAAGATACCATGGGGATGGAAACTACATTATCCGTTGGGATTCAATTTTGCTTGATGAGAATTTGTCTTATGAGGAGGAACCTGTTGCCATTCTAGATAGAGAAATTCACAAGTTGAGATCAAGGGAGATTGAATCCATCAAGGTGCAATGGAAAAATCGGCCGGTTGAAGAAGCAACTTGGGAGAAGGAGGTCGATATGGGAGAAAGATACCCACACCTTTTTACAGATTCAGGTACTCCTTTTCGCCCTTGTTTTCCTTCTTGTGATCGTTCGGGGACAAACGATGGGTAAATTGGTAACTATTGTAACGACCTGTTTAGTCGTTTTGAGCAGCTGACTTCAATTCTGGAAAAACTGGCAGAAGCGACGGACCCCACGACGGACCGTCATGGGCACGACGGACCGTCGCAGAGTCTCATTTCAAAACACTTAGAAAATCTGAAATTGGGTACTGAAAATCGACTCTCTGAACTTCGTGACGGAATGGCAGGACGTACCGTCACAGGCGTGACGGACCGTCACAGAGTCTTCAGTGGAAATCCAGTCTCTGAACTTTGCGACGACCTGCAGGACGGAGCGTCGCAGGCATGACGGGCCGTCGCAGGTTGCGTAATCCCAGTCTGGGTCAGATTTCTTGATACGTTTTAAGGGACGTTTTTGACTATTCCTGCTTTAATTATAAAGTTAGTGGGTTAATGTTAATAAGTCTAATTACTTGGGGGTTAAAAGAGGTAACCTTAAGTTAATTAGTGGGTTATTATTGCCATCTTTTATTCTTAATTATATACTAATTAGGGTAAAAGAAAGAGGGTTTGAATAAAGAAAATAGAAAGAACAAAGAGAAGGAAAGAGAAACGATAGAGAGAGGATCGAACGAGAGGAAAAAACACAAAGCTTGGGAAATTGCTTGCTTGATCACGAATCTTCGATGGAGGTAGGTTATGGTTTTATACTATTCGTAGTAAACTGTTAATAGCGAATGATATGTATGGGTAGTATTGTAAACCCTTCTATATGCTTAATTGTATGCTTGCATGAATGTGATTATGTGATTGTAATAAAATAAGCATGATGAAGCTATTGAATCCTAAATCTTGAAAAAGAAACCCTAATCTACTTTGTTAATGATGATGCCTTGGTATAAAGGAAGACTTGATGAACGAAAGTAGTGAGATTAGGGGATCGGGTGCCACATTTCGATACCAGGATAGTATATGAGGATCGGAGTGTCACGTTCCGACACCAGGATAGAATATTGATCGGGTGCCACGTTCTGGTACCAGGATAATATATGAGGATCGGAGTATCACGTTCTGACACCAGGATAGTATATGGATCGGGTGTCACGTTCCGACACCAGGATAGTATATGGATCGGGTGCCACGTTCCGGTACCAGGATAGAATATGGATCGGGTGTCACGTTCCGACACCAGGATAGTATATGGATCGGGTGCCACGTTCTGGTACCAGGATAGAATATGGATCGGGTGTCACGTTCCGACACCAGGATAGTATATATAAGAGCGGAGTGTCACGTACCGACACGAGAGGAATAAAGATAATGAATCTTGAAAGATGTTAATATACTCAATCTAATGAACCTAATTCCCAAATGAGTATGATGAGGAGGCGTGAGTCCTCATTGATGAGCTTGGTGTTATGACCAAGGGTTATGGTAATTGTAAATGCTGCATGTTGAGTATTGTAGTTGATTTTATGATATTATCTGATATATACTATTTTCTATTTTGAGTTGGCCGATGATATCTACTCAGTACCTGTGTTTGTACTGACCCCCTACTTTTATGTTTTCTTCTTGTTTATTTGTGGAGTGCAGCAAACGTACCGTCATCTTCAACTCAACCGCAATTCTAGCCGGTCTTCGTCACATCGGATCTTCAGGGTGAGCTAATGCTTCTAGCTTGGACTGGATCTTCTTCCTCATGTCTTGATGCCTTGAAGTTCCGGCATGGATTAGCTTTTAGTTGTTTTAGCTTATAGAATACTCTTAGTTTAGAAATTTGATCATAGATGTTCTTGTGGTGATGACTTCCAGATTTTGGGGAATAATAGATGTTGAATTTTAGAAGTTAATGAATTGGTTTTATTTAATGAGTTTGAGTCTTCCGCATTAATTACTGTTGATATTATATTGAAATGTTAGAGTTTAGATTGGTTGGTTCGCTCACATAGGAGGGTAAGTGTGGGTGTCAGTCACGGCTCGGATTTGGGTCGTGACAGGAGCTTTATGGTATCTATGAAGTTGCAAGCTCGGAAAAAATGAATATCAATCCATATGGTTGCACGTTAGACGGTTTTGGAAGAACTAAAATTTCTGCACATGTTTTCTTCATATTTGGTTGTGTTGGTGTTTTCCTTTATATGATTTCTTGTTTATAAACAAAGGTTCAGATACTTCCACCTCTGCATTAAAAACCATTGGCGGGAATGCTGTATAAGCCTATAATCTAGGCTAACTATTGCAATGCTCAACATCATTTCAAGTTTGAGCGATATCATGTTCAAGCTACTTATTTGATTTCAAAGATATTTCTTGGAGTCAATACAGAAGACGAGAACTCAGAGATAAGATTAGTAGTTTGAACACGATCTAGATCAAACATGAAATGATGTTGATTATTGTAATAATTATCCTAAATTATAAGCTTAAACAAAGTTTCCACCAATGATTGTAGTGTAGACACGGACATTGCTGAACCTTCATTTTTATAAATAAGAGAAAACATAAAAAGAAAAGCATCAAACACAACTGAATAAATTACATACGAATAAAACATGATATAAAAACTTGTGTAGGGTATTTAGTTTTTCCCGAACCGCCTAAAGTCCGACCATATGGATTGATATTCACTTTTCTCGAGCTCTTAGATTCATAGATACCATGAAACTTCCGATTGCTATAGTTGAACAAAAATATCGGTAGACCTAGATCTATGTTCTTCACATATGAAAAATGTGGAGCAGGCAAACCTACACAAAAAAGGGAAGTAAATCAAAATTCAACTGACATATAATAAACAAAAAAACACCTAAAATTGTTTAGGATATATATATATGCCTTAGCAACGAAATAACTAACAACATAGATGATTTAGTATATACTCATTCATAGAGTACATTTTTCAATTAAATATTACGCCGCCAAGTTTTTATTGTTCTATATCTTAGGTGGTAGATCTTTGTGATACATGATTTTCTTTGATTGCATGCGTTATGGATCACGCCTTTTGAGAATTTCTATAAGGATTGATATTAGGATTTAATATGTTAACTGGTTCATTATCATATGCATTAGAATGTTTGGAAAATTTGGATCAATTGAAATTTGCTGAAAATTTGTTATATGGACAAGTCTCATAAAGTGATGTATTCACTAATAAACAGTGAATTTTACTTCTATCTTATAATTGTTTTACAAAAGTAGGGCCATTAAGGAGGGCATTGATGAAAAAAAAGTTCTTAATATTGAAAAAAACTGTGTTATTGGTCTTTCTAATAAGAGATCTATACTGAGCGTGAATATTTAGGATGCAAATTAGAAATAAAAGGCGAAAAAATTTATTGGCAGACATGAGAGACTAGAGAATTAAGGAGTAAATAAAGTGAAGAATGACTTAGTGTCTATTTATTTTTGTCATAGATTTAGTTCTAGAAAAATCATATATAACTTCTAGAATAATTATGTAGTTTATAGAAGAAATTTAGCCACTTGAAAAAAATATTTTGACGAATTTAATAATAGAATTTATAGAATTTTATAATAAAATATATATATAATGATCATATTATCTTTATCGTCCTAAACCTCATATTTCAATTAAATAGAACAATATCGAATTTTCGCTTTACAATTTTAAATTTAAATCAAACTTACATTAGTCCACTATTCAGATTAATATGTCTGAAATCAAATAAAAGTAAAAAATGGATTATACATTTTAATGAAGAACTACTCTTTTATAATCTGGTAACATTTTTTGTTTACTTTAAAGCAAACATATCATCTAATTCATTTTACTTGAAAATTTTTTTTTAACATCTTTTAAAGCATATTTTGTTAAATATTGAAACTAATTTTATTTACTCTTTAATTTAAATCCAATATATATTGTTAATTTATGACACTTATTTCTTTTCAGATATATTAATTGGAGCCACAATAAAAGTTAATGTAATTAATTATATTGTTAAATAATGAATTTTATATTAAAGAAGAAATTTTTAATGAGTATAATAAATAGAAAAAATATCAAATATTATATTTAAGTAATAGTAAAGTAGAGTAATGAATAGATATCACAATAACTTATAAGAAAGTGAATAATAACAAAATGAGTAAATAATAACAACAATAACTAAATATATTTCTAGATCTATATAATTTTTTTGTTATTAATTTTTGTAGATTTTTGTTTGCATGATGTTACATTTTTACCTTTGGTCATCATTCACTTCATATATACAAAGATTCTTTTAGATTATTTATTTTTCTTACTATCTTTCTTAAAATAGGTTTTTGTTAAAATCAAACTATATTTTTATTCTTGGTTGTCTTAAATGCAAATGTATCATCCTATTCATTTATATTTGTAAAATTACTTTTTAGTATCTTTTTATTTAATTTCAATCTAATATATATTATTAATTTTTATCACACTTGTTTCTTTTCAAGTATATTAATTAGAGCCAAACTAAAGGTGAAATATTATTTTACTATAATTTCTAAATTTTCTAGCATTTAAAACAATTACAAAAATCGCCTATTATATATATATATCTCCTCTATAAGATGTATCACTATCTCCTATCAAATACGTCTTCATCCCCCCTTGAATAAATCTCTATCGTCTCTAGGATACATCTCTCTCCTCTGGGGTACATCCATATTCTCTCTCAAATATAGGTCTCTCCTTTCAGATTCATCCGTGAGTTATGCGTTTGCAAGTTTCCTTAATAGCAATGTATCATGACCGATGTATCCGCATGTCTGATAGTAAATCTAATTTTTTTGTAATTTGAAAAAGAGTAGAAATATAATGTAATTAATTCTCAAAACTATGAAAATTTATGTCATTTTAACTTTAATTTATGTGACATATTTTTCTCAAGAATTATGTATTAATATATTTAAAACATTTTGACTTTAAAATATAAATTTTATTCTTAATAGGAAGATTTATAGACATATGAACATCTATGGTTTGTTTTAGACCACGAGTTTTAAAAATATTTTTTCTAAAACATTACATAAATCGAAATGGAATGTGTACAAACTTTAGTCATTTTTTTAAAATAAAAACTTTTTCTTTTTAACAAAATTTATAATGAAAATGCTAAACCTTTTTCACAATTATGTTTTATAGTTTTTTTTTATCAATATCTAGTCGATAATAACCAAAAATTTTATTATAAATAAGGTAATAAAGTAACTTAATTCTGAAATTCAAGTGTTGATATTAATTGAGAAAATATTTATTTATAGATTGTAAAGCATTCATAATCTAATATTTAATATGCTTCGTGATCTCAACGAATGACACTAATTTATCATAATTCAAGATTGTAAGAAGTAGAAATCAAGACTAAAAAGTGCAACTTACTATTATATGAAGCTTAATCGGTAGTTTATCTATTGTGCAAGTTTCCTAAGTATATGATATATAATTCAATGAAAAATTAATTTTTGATCCCATATATTTATGCTATTTAAAAATTTATCCCGTTAATTGGTTATGTGTGTTCTTTAACTACAATTATGCAGTCATTACTTATCAATTCTTACATCATCAACTCTACATTCTTTTTTTTATCTGTTTAGAATTGTCCTATTTTTGTTTTCTTATTAAAGTCACAATTTTTAAAGATAAAATGAATATTATGTTTGAGATAAAATAAGTTAAATAAAATTATATGAATACTTATGTTTAAAAAATATTATATAATTAAAAAGAAAATTACACACATTGATTAAGATAACATAAATATTCTTTTGAAGATAAAATAGGTTAAATAAAATTATATGAATACATATGTTTGAAAAACATTGTATATTATTAAAAAGGAAACTACATACATGGAAGGTTGTAGGATTATACTGAATATATTGTAGTAGTAAAATTATTTCCTCAAAATTATCATAATCAAATAAATACAAATTGTTTTTTAAAATAAAATTAAATGAGTTTGTGGGTCATTCATGAAACAAAACTTTTTTGTGACTCTTGAAAAGGAACATTGGTTTCTTCTACAAAACTATTTTGCCAATTAATTATATAATTATAAATTTAGAACTTTACCCATAATAATGTTTAAAATTATAAAATTGTCATTGGTCGTCCTATCATGGCTCTTCTATATAAAAGAAATCACATATATATTAAATAAGACTGAGGCATGTATAAAAAAAAAACTTTTCTATGCGAGTCACATTTTAGCTGTAAAACATGTCGCAATGTAACGAATTATAAAATGTCATTGACAATATCGTTTTATCTTCGTTTACTATTTAATAATTTTGAGAACTACATTTGTACTAGTTAAGTAAAATTTCAAAACAATGTATTATTCTAGTGTATTGATTTTAATAATGACTTGTTTTTGTCAAAAATTAAATATAATGCCTAAGATTTTAACTTGGAACTTCATAGTGATTTGACAACCACTAAATGCCAACCTCTAAAATTACATTCACGAGGTTCAAAATCAATATACAATGTAATTTGTAGCCTATAGAGTTTAGATGAACCCAATTCAATACCTCTAGGTCTACCCCTAATGCCAACACTTAAGCTCAAAACCCAAATATAACGGGCCAAGAGAGAGGAAGGACATGGAAAAAAAATATAACAAAGTAGATTTAATTAAGACCATCTCCAATACCAAATTTTACACAAAAACCTATATTTGGTGTAAAATTTGGGGTTTTGAGCTCCAACCCGTCTTTTTTTTTAAAAAAAAGTCCATTGATTAGAGAATACTATGAAGCTCCATCTTTTTTTGTCTCATTACCTTGCTTTAGTAACTTGAGAGTTGGATTGATTTTATTTAGTGATGTTTTGATGACGAAAATAGTGTTGTAACATGGAAGCATCATGAAGATTACATTGAAGATTACTATGGCTGCTACTTTTGGAGGATTTACAACGAAGATAAAAGGATTTGAGTAATGAAGATTTATGAAGAAAGAGGGAAAAAATGAAAATAAAGTTGATAAAAATAAAAATAATAAAATGAAAATGAAACTAAAAATTAAAAATTAAAAGAACTTAATACGTGTCAAACAGCTATTGGTGCGTGATTGCACCTCTTTTCTTGCAACTGGGATTGGGTAAAAAATGGGATATTTATAACACTCTTAAATTGTTCAGTGGGGCAATAGGACACCCATAAAGTTAAGGTGTCTTTTTGAAAATTCGAGACAGTTTCAGTGGTAACTTTATGTATTTTCTCTTTCCTTTTCCTACTTTAACTCTCGCTATTTACTCATCTGGATTTGTTTTAATACATATATACGTGATAATTTACGTAGAAAATAAACAACTAATAATCAAAATGTGAAATTTTACAACAAAAAAATGACAGTTAACTTGTTTTTAATTTTTTACTCTTTTTTCCTTTCTTATGAAATGTATTGAAGATATCTCTAAACTTGACGAAAATTATTAATTTTGTCCCCAAATTATTGACAGACTAAAAAACACTCACCCTCTTCTTGACTAACTAAATTTGCATACTCCAATCTCCCACATGGCATAAGAAACTGTCTCAAACTCTTGTAGAAGTGTGCGACACTTAATAATAAGCCAAAAGAAATGTTGAAAACACCTTTTAACTTTATGAAAATCTAGGAGTATATTTCAGTCAGTTTATAAGATCAAGTTGTATTTAAATCAACTAGTAAAGTAAGTACGTATTTTTAAGACATTCATTAATACAAGAATGAATTTATTCCCTCCGTTCATTTTTATTTATTTTCGAAAGTTAGTTTGAGTAATTTTAAAAGTTAAGTTAGATTACATTAATGTTGTTAACTCCTGTATTTAGATTAGCAAACCAGAAAAATTAATAGAAGATGAAAGAGAAACACAAAGAATTATTCGAGTCCAAAGAATTCACTATGTCTCCTTAAGAAATTTAATTCGCTCAAGTACCCGAGGCTGCAGATTAATTCCTCCCAATATAAAACGGATTAACCATTAAATAAGTAGCGGCACCACAAACTTCAATAATTTCAATGAACTCAAAATGACAGCAACGAATCATACAAAAAGACACGATAGATCGATTTTTTTTTGTAAAAGTATGCAAAAGAGGGAAGAATTCGATGCTGAAAAATGAGAGACAACCTCTCTATACATAGCCAACAATGGGAAAGGTCACAACTCTTAGGAAAGAAACAACCTTGCAGAAAGGTCACTATACTTTTGAAAAGTCACAACCTTTGAAAAGGACACAAACCTTTAGAAAGGACACAACCTTTCGTAAATTTCACTACCCTCCGTCAAAATGACAACCCTTTAGGAGAGTCACAACCCTTCATTTCTTGTTCACACTTTTCAAACCCAAAATCCCCCACTTGAATAGGAAATGACTATTTTTTAAAAAACATATGCATGAAAAATCGTGTGATCGTAAGTAAGGATTAATCGCATCTGGATAAGTAGGTTTCCCTTTACACTTTTCGTAGTGAACATATATTGGATATACTCGGTCAATCGGTAGATTTGATATCTTTGAACCATCAAGCTTTGGTGGATGCCTAGACAACATAAGCCAAACAATCAACCCTTGAACTATATTTGACTCTCATTGTTTTGTTCATTTTAGCCATGAATACCTCTCGTTAATAAGTTCTTAGAGAACTGGACTTACCGAATTCTCCTAGTGGCTTACACTTCACACTTATATATGTGATTTCTAAATATGTTATCCTCTAGATTCACCATTTGATATATCATGTATCAAACTTAGACGAAACTATTAAAGAGTCAAAATGCCTTTATACTTGTTACTGAACATTGTCTTATCATGAGAATGGACAATAAAAAAATTTTTGACAATGTTGAACAGTCATTAATGTCTTTGTTTGATCTCGTTGAACTTAGATCTTAGGATCTCCAATCTTCTAGGTAGAGTTACCGCCACAATGACTTGTCCTCGGCCATAGTCTCAATCCCTTTGATAATCTATCAACTCCCTCTCTAGTTAGGCCTTTTATAAGTGGATCCGACACATTATCCTTTGACATTACATAGTCAATTATGATAATTCCACTAGAGAGTAGTTCTCTAATGATTTTATGTATACGTCATATATGACGAGACCTTCGTTATACATCATAATCCATGCCCAACCTATTGAAAACTAACTCTCACAGTGTATGCATACTAGACCTAAAGATTTGGGACAAAATCTTTCAATATATTTCGGAGTCATTCAACTTCTTGACTGGTCTTATCTAGACTAATAAACGAAGATTCCATAGTAGAGAGAGCAATACATTTGTGTTTGGAAGATTTCCAAGAGACTGATCCTCGACCAAGAGTAAATACATATCCACTCGTGGAATTTATTTCATTTGATCTGGTGATTCATTTGCATCACTATATTCTTGCAATATTGTTGAATACTAGTTATAATACAAAGCAATAGTTTGTTAAGTACTTTTTAAATACTCAAAATTCTTTTCATTGTCATCCAATTAGTTTGATTGAGATTACTTGTGAACCGACTCAGTTTACTAATAGCACATGCTAAATATGATCGTGTACGCTTCATGATATATATTATGCTTCTCAATACTCTAGAATAAATTGCATGTCACTTTAGCCTTCATATTTTGAAGTACAAATCTTACATGTGTTGGATTCTTGAAAATATTGAAATCCAAATACTTGAACTTGTCAAGTACCTTTTCAATCACATCGGTAGTTTCAATGTCTTTCATATCAAAGTTACTTTCTAGCATATATTAGTAGCATTTATGTCATAAATGTCTTTTTGGAGGATCAACATGTCATCAACGTAAAAAATACAATCACGTTGTGATTAAGATGTCTTTAATGTAAAAACTTTATCACGTTCTTGAATTCATTTGCCAACATAGTTTGGTCAAACTTCACATGTCATTATTTGGATCCTTGTTTTTAGTCCATAAAGTGACCTAAAAATGTCACATACTTTCTTTTCTTTATCAAAAACCACAAAGTCCTCGGGTTGTTCTATGTAAATTTCTTCCTAAAAAAATATTCTCACCTTCATATTGGAAAATTTGCAACTACCGCAATCAACATCCGAATTGATGTAATCCTAGTTAGAGGCTATTATGTTTCAAAATGATCAAGACTTTGTTAACTTTCTTTTCCTTTTGTAGATTCACTTTGAACTCAAAAGTTTATTTCCTGGAGGAAGATCAACCAACTCTCAAGTATGGTTACTCAAGATTGAATCTATCTTATAATTGGCAGCCTCTTTCCAAAAAAAAAAGAGTCCACAAAACACATATATTCTTCAACTATATGAACTCATTTTTAAGAAGAAATATTACAAAATAAAACCCGGAGGATGTAATTTGTTAATTGACATATATTACGCCTCTGACTCTTTATTAAGTACATTCTCCTTTAGTTCTTTCGAAGATTGTTTAGGCCCTTTCTTTGACTATCTGACGGCTCGAACGTATGAACCATAAATCAACATGCTTTAATATTTGAAGCATATCCAATGAACATACAATTCACAGTTTGTTCTATTTTAACCCGTTTGAAATAGTTCCCTCATTTTTGTTTCTCATATGGAATAGATTGTATTAGAAATTGTTAGATCAGTATCTTTAAAGAGTTATTGCTTATATATACTTTAAGAGACCGCAAACAATTTTCTATCAAGATACAACAAAGTTTTAACAAATAAAACTTGTTGTAGCTCCCTTTCTTAACAAATAAAAGTTTTTTATTTGTTTCTCCCTTTATTAGCAAATAAAACTTTTTGTTTTTCTCTTTCTGAACATACAAAAAAAATTGTTGTTCTCTTTTTCTATAATGATAGCATCCCCCACAAGTTTTGTGGTAAGCCTGAACTTATAAGTAGGAGATTCTACATTTCCTTCAACATTTATTTTTGTTCCTTGTCAACTATTTCATTAGATTGAGGTGAGTATGTGCAATTATGTAATGGATGATTCCATTTTTCAAATATATTTCTGCAAAAGAATATTCATATTCTCCACATCTACCACTTCTAATCATGACATTCTTTTTGTCCAACTGATTTTCAACTTTAGTTTTGTATTACCTATATGTTTCTATTACTTCATCCTTATCATTAAGCAAATAGACATAACAGTATATAGTGCAATTGTCAATAAAGTCTATTAAGCATTTTATTCCCAACGAGATGGTGTTAACTTCATAACACAAATGTCAGTGTAAACCAATTCTAATATATTCTAATTCATTTCAACAAGACATACTTGACATTGATTTACTGCACTAGACGTTAGGCAAAACTTCTAAGTTGATTAGTTTTTGCAAGGTTTTGTAATTGACATGTTTCAATCATTTATGTCACAAAAAATTTGAGTCAAACAAGTAAGAACAAACAAAAATACTAAGTTTTAAAAGACCTTCTGTGAGGTAACCTTTTCCCAGAAATATTTTATTCTTTACCTTTTTATAATTTTCTCAAATAAAAACATTGTTTTACAGTAAACACATTGCTATATGTTCTTTTCTAAAGCACTTTTCCATAAAATTCAATTTGTTATAGAATTACCCATGACCATAGTATCATTGGTCCAATAAGGGCAATATTACTCAAATGTTTGTTTTACAATGCTAACATAACATGTCACTTTTTATTAATGTTCATGTCTATACAAAAAAATATTTTAATAGACATATCTTTTCATAAAAAACCACAATATTTTAAGTGAAACTTTTTCATCAAAAAATACAATTCTTTTGAACGAGTAATATATTTTGTGGTTTTATACTAGTCACATGATAGACTAGTAAGGAGAGACTCAGCGACCACAATATCAAATATTGTCCAAGAATTTTGTAGGTCTAACATAATACAATAATCTCATCATATTGCATATCTTTTACTTTCAAATTTAAATTAGATAGTAAGTCTAATTTTGTCTTTATCACAAGTAAAAAAACCCCACATTTTAGATATGTTCTCAAAATATTTTTCAAGTATTTGAAATTATTTTACACATATTTTATTCCCACGCTTTCAAATTGTATATCATATTGGCAACAAGAAGCCTTCTTTTGGAGATTTAATCCATAAAAACACCTATTGGAGACACAAAAATCACTAATTTTATGTTACTAGTGTTATTTTTTCCTTTCTATCACAACTAGACAGACCACTTAATATTTAGAATACTAACAATAAAGAGTCAATCTTTATAGAACTTCTTTCTAGTTTAATTATGAAGTTTTTATATTCTTCTAATCGGTAACCGAATGAACTTTGAATTTTTATGAAGTTTTTATATTCTTCGAATCAGTTTCACATCCAGACATAGTAGAAAATCAAAAATGTTTTAATCTCAAGAAAACTCAAATACAGTATTGTCTCTAGCTAATAATAAAGATTTTATGTCTTTTTTTTCAAATGATTTAGCCTTAATATTCGTGACCAAGATTTTTTACTCTTCAAGTTAGAATATTCATTCAAACTGAGTATCTAACAAATTGATGAAGTTTATACATTCTTCAAACCAATGCACAATCTGATTCGATTGTAAAGTTCTTATATTTTTTCAAACCAAATGAGTAAAAAAAATAAGAAGAGTTTAGTCTCCATAAGTCAAACACAAACAAATTTCACATGGTGTATAAAATTACGAAAAAAATATTTTTTCCTCTTGACAGAATACATATTAGTAAAAACCATCACATAAGGACCATCTATCATAATATGTATGAGATAAATCTCATGACTTATAAAAGGATAGGGGAGAAATAATAACCAAGGGAAATAAAAATAGAACTTGATTTTTACTCGCACTGAATCATATTCTATCTTTCATAGCAATGATTCCACTCAAGTCACTTTTTCTTGCTATTTTTCCTCCTTTTCTCGTTTTCCATCATATTCCTATTTTCCTCAAGAAGACATTAAATTTCAACAAGAAATTAAACTAAAATTCAAACAACAATCATGTTCAATTTCTTTTTACAGTTTTAGATATTGTGAGAAGACAACATTTGTTAATTTACTTCTTCTCATAATTATGTAAAACCAAAAAAATAGAAGAAAAAAATTAAAACGCATATTATGCACTTGGGCAGAAAATAAAAATAATCTTACTCATCCAAGGAAAACTTATTACAGAAAATATATTCAAACATATTAAGGAAGTACTAATTCATCCCAAAACTCTTTTATCATATGATAAATAATTTTCTTCTTTTTTTTCCAACAAAAAGAATACAGCAAATAAAAGTAATTTCCTTACCACACAAAATTACATCAATATAAATTTCTTAAGATTGTTAATTCCTACAATCAGATTAGCAAACCATAAAAAATAATAGAAGATGAAAGAAAAGCATAAAGAACTATCCGAGTCAAGAGAATTCAATGCGTGTCCTTAAGAAATTTAATCCCCTTAAGTACATGAGGTTGCAGATTAATTCGTCACAAGATAAAATGGATTAACCATTAAAGAAGCACCGGTACCTCAAACTTCAATAATATTAACGAACTGAAAATGACAACAACTAATCACACATACAAACACGATTGATCAATTTTATTTTGTAAGAGTATGCAAAAGAAGGCAAGAATTCAATGCTGAAAAATGAGAGACAACCTCTCTATATATAGCCAACAAAGGGTAAAGGTCACAACTCTTAGGAAAAAAACAACATTGCAGAAAGGTCATAACACTTTGGAAAAGGAACAACCTTTCAAAAGGTCACAGCCCTTTTGAAAGGACACAACCTTTCATTAAGACCACAATACTCCGTCAACGTGAGAACCCTTCATGAGAGTCACAACACTTCATTTCCAATTCACACCTTTAAAACTCAACAAATGTAGCAGTTGCAAGTTATTGTGGAAAACTGATAAACCATGGGTTGTATTGATACATAGTTACTATAGGAAAAAAGGTGTATGGTATATACATCTCAAACAACTTCTTGGATGGTACATGAGAAACTAAAGACTGCAAAATATTTACGAGAGGCAAGATCTACCAAAGGGGATATGAATAATATGACACAGTACAACATAAGTAAAGTGTATTGACGGATGAGAGGTATAAAGGATAAGGTAGAATGGAGATCACTATTATAGACAAATTTTGGACCCTCTAAGTAGTTGTTCATCATGTATTTGTCAGTGAAAAGAAGACATGCTACAAAAGACAGATTCACAAAGTGGGGAATCATTCAAGTACTAACCTGTCCCTTATGTCAATTAGTAGATGAAGATCATGGTCGCATATTTTTTTCAATGAACATATGCAGAAAAGGTGTGGAGGAGTATACCACATTAGCATAAAATAGCAAGAAATGCGATGAACTAGACTAGTGAGTTAAATTGGGCAGTGCAATACATGAATGGAAGAAGGAACAAGTCCCTTGTGTAGAGGATGGCAATGACAAATAGAATTTATCATTTATGGCTAGAGCGCAGTATCACAATTTTTAACAAAAACATTAGTCAGTAAGCTACTTGACCAAACATATAATTTAGGAGATACATAGAAGATGCATTGGCTATCCAAGAATAGCTAATAGATTAATCAGTTTAAATATTTACCCATAGATATAGCTAGTAATGTGAGAACTTGGTTTCGCAAGGATGGAGTTTATGTCCATACTGGCTATTTTTTGTTTTGTAATGTTTACTTTGTAAATAATATGATTACTCACAAAAAAATTTTGACATTCTCAAAAAAATTTGGATAAAAAGCTACATGAAAAGTACTATAAATTGCATTCTTTTCATATTTACATTATGAGAAAAAAACATCATTAATGTTAGTAAAAGGTTTTATAGTTTGACTCCAAAAAAAATTATAACAATTAAAAGTGGGTTGAGTAGTTATAATTTCCATATATATCTACTAATTAATTACTTACATATCCTTCAGGTTGGCCCACTGGTTTGACCTTGGGACTTCCATGTTGGAGGTCTCATGTTCGAAACCCCTTGCCAGCGAAAGTGAGGGATTTACCTTCTGGGTCGACCTCATCGCACTAGGCTTGCTGCGGGTTACCTCTCCTATGTAGTTGCAAGCTATTGCATAGGAGTGGGAGTTTTACCCTGTGCGCACCCATAGGGTAGCGGCTGCAAAACCCCCTTTCTATGTAATTGTTTGCAAACCACATAGAAGAATTAACCTGTACTAGGTAAGCCTGGTGCGACGAGCTCGATGCAAAAGGATAATCCCTTGCTTTCGTTGTCAAAGACTTTTGAACTTTAGACCTCCAACATCGAAGTACCAAGCCCAAACCACCGGCCACCCCAAACAGTATGTAAGTAATTAATTAGTCTAGAGGGAATTTTGATTTTAAGTGAACCTCAAGGTCATGCCAGCCTGGAGTTAATTTTTTCTTATGGCCAGCCCCTTTTTAAGACCTAATCTAGGCATTAGCCATCTAAAAAGATGATTTAGATTTCGGGGGTAGGCCAAAAACCACAGTGAAGGTCACCGAAGGTGAGCATGATATATGATAGGGGGTATTTTAATTTGGTATCATTAGTATATGTTGATAAGAACATCTTGGGACCTGATTGCTAGTGATGCTTGTAGTAGTGGATGGACGATCCTAACTGTTGCATTCATAATTTTTCATCTATTCATAAAAGAAAAAAACTTATATTCTGTATATATTTTAATGTAAATTTAACACAGTACTATGTTCCTATGTGGACATGTGTCTTTGCAGCTCTCACTTTTGAAGCATAGGTTATTCAGATCTAGGTCTTTTTTTGGCTGATAGTTATGTTTTCATATTACTCATTAAGTTTGTCACCCAACAAAGGTCCATACATATGATTGGTCTGAGTTTTTAATATGATTATTGTCTTGTCTTTTATTTATTTCTTACCTTGGGAAGAGGATATATTGTTTGCTGTTTCCTACAGGTTTTTTGAGTTATATAGTCATGAAGATAATATAAGATTTGTGTGCAAGGAGTTTCCTCTCCAAGATGCTGGTCCACAAAAATGCATGGCCATTAGTGTTGATGGCTCCAAATTAGATACATGCTAAGTTGTAAGCAATTTTGTGAAAAATTATGTCTCTTATATTTCACGAGGATATTTCCTTGTTCTTCTAACTTTATAGTACTTTGAATCTGGAAGGATGGACATTTTAGACCTTTTGAGTGGCCAACCATACACATTATTTTGGGTGAAACAAAAGTTCACAAGTTTTTCAGAGACATGGATTCAAGGTATTGTTAGATTTACTCAAATTATAGTTGTACATTATCATCCGTTATTTATCATAGGTGAGACATTACCTGATATGAGCTCTGGGACCTATAATTTGTGCACTTCTGTTTATTAGTGATACATCTTGTTGTCTTACTTTTCTCACACTTAAGTGCTGAAAACATCAATTATATTCTAAAGAAACTAAGTGATGGAAAAAATTAAGCGAAGGAACTTAGTCTTGTGTCTTTTAACAATGTTTATATAGATTTTCACTTTAAAGATCAGAATGAAATTCTTTTCTTCATCCAATTATAGTCCCATGTGGATTTTATCTTTTTTGTTCAGTTATTATGCATCACACAAGGTTGTCAAATTGTTGCTCTTACTCTTTGTTATCTTATCAGAGTGTTTAAAATAGTTTATTCTCATGTGGAATTGACAGTCAATAAGGAGACGAACGGTGACCTAATTTGCAGGGTTATATCTTTGAGGTGAATATTATGGTATGTAAATCTACATTAACTTAATTTGGATACATAATGATACTTCATCCATTATTGGTTATATTTAAGAAGTGGGAAATGTCATAGAAGAACTAAACATGTTGATATTTCAAGAACGATACATTCCTGATAAAAAAAACCTAATACATGCTTTTATGCATGGATTTGAATTCATTTTATACTCTTTAAGTTTTGAAGTGTGAATCTGATTTTTAATATGATCATGAAATCTTCATAGAAAAAAAGTTTTTCAAAAGATTTAAGAATCTTGAATTCACTGTTCCTCTTATTGAAGTTGCAGATATGATACTTCATATATAAATCATGGAATCATAAGAATTATTTTCCTATGATTTAATTGATCAAGATTATAATGTATTTTAATATTTTTATATCTATACAACTTCTATTTAGAGTTCTTAGCTTCCACGTGCACAAATGGTGCCGCCAGAATATGAAACACAATGGGATGGTGTTATTGGTTATCATTTTTATGTTGATGTTTAATATATCCTGTCTTCCACATTGCAAGATCAGAATATTTCTTAAGATGGGACCAAACCATTTTTGTTCACTACTCTACAGAAAGGTATTCGAAAGTATGGTTTTAGTTAATGAAGCTATTAAATTGAGATTGTGTTAATTTTCTTATTGAAAACATTGTGTAAGTATCGGAACACGTGTCAGTAAAACAGGCTATAAGACATTGATTGCGGTTTGGGACATTAATACATGAAAGAAATTGGGCATAAAAGTCTCTATAATAAGCCAACTTCCATTATGACAATTAGATTGGATGGGAAATATCGCGCATTGTAAGATCTTTATCCTTTTGTGTCTCCTAGTAATGTTGAATTTCAATTACCATCATCTTTAGTGTCTAATACTTTACTTAGATAGGCACTGTAGAAGCTAAAAGATTTTGACATAAATTTTTCAAGTATGAATCTTTGACAAAGTATTTTTTTATGGATGTTGAATAAATCATTGAGTTGATTTGACATTTGAAGTTTCGTGATGATATAGGACAAAATGAGGAATGAAAGGGGACCTAAAACAGAGTAACATCTGGTTCCTATTCCCCTCATCGTTGGAGTTAGTATAAGAGTTCATCAAATTAATTTGAAATATTCTCATCTTTCAAAAACACCATGTCTTTTTTTGATTTTTTTGCATGAATAAGTTATTTAACTACTCTTGACATGCCTTCATTTTGATGAGTGTCTCCCCTCCCATACATAGATTTTGATGTTTAACAACTAGGGGTGACAATGGGGCGGGTGTTTGAACCTTTAACCCACATAATTTTTAACTTGCCTCTTCCTGATGAAGACTTTTTTTTTCCATTTTGTTATATTTAGGTAATACAAAATTAGTGTCATATAATATGCAATATAATTTATATTAGCTTCTAAAATTAGATTTAGTTGACTTTTTTTCCTTCCGCAAACAAAACATAAAGACAAACTATGACCGAAGTTTCACGAACACACCTTTCCTCTATAGGTGTGTGTGTGTGTGTGTGTCCTATTACCCTTTGAACCATTTTAAAGTGTTATAATTCATCATTCAGTGCTGAGGTGGTATAAAGAGTGCTCACTCACTGTGAGGCATGTTAGGTGTGTAAAAAACTGAGAATACTATTACTTTGGACAGTTAATTAATTAACATCAAACTTAAGTTGATATCTTTTTAATAATTTTGCTTTCCCTCTTTGTGAAATAGAGTTGAATTCTATTTTTTTTCATTTTCTACAACTTAAATTGATTTTTCACATTTCACCACGTACAGAAGTCGCCAATGAATTTTTATCGGCATTTTACGATCCATTTACTATACTAAATCATTTTCCTCTTTCTCACACACATACTCCATTAAGGGAAAACCTTCTCGCCACTGGAAAAAGTAATTCCTTCTGATCATGTTTAAGGGTGTGTTTATTACACTTTAAAATAGTTCAGGGAGGTAAAATAATATATAGGGTAATTATAGGGTAAAAATAAAGTGTCCCTGGAACTTCGATCGTACTCCAATATGGTACTTATGACTTTTCCCTCAGTAATAGCTGATAGAAATAATATCGATGGTGAAAGTTTACTATACCATTCATTTTAGAAGAGTTGATCTTGCAAATAGTGTGTCACTTTTTTTAACCCTAAGAAAATTTAAATTTTAGTATCTAAACTATGAAAGAAAAGCATATAGTTATTTACTTCTTTTCCATTTTGTTCTTGTTTTGACTTGAATTTACATTTATGGACTCAAAAAATCAGAAATGAAAAAGAAAAATAAAACATAAAAGAACTAAAGTTTGAGTTTTAAATTAAAATTTCATGATCAGGAATAAAAAAATTTAACGACTTTAGTGATGCCAATAACTTTTCATGAATATCTTTAGTGTATGAACAACTTTTGCGAGCACTAGTCACCACAATTGATTATTGAAGAAGATAAATATTAACTTTGACTAAAAACCAACTTGGTACCGTGATCTTTGGCTGCAAAATGTGCACCATGAATGTGTGTATACTAAAATAGCTATTTGGCAATTGTTTGGTAGTATATATATATATGTGGCTGGCTTACTAAATAGTTTTAGATGTCTTTTTTCCTGTTGTATTTGAGTGTTTTGTTTAACTTCCCTTATTTAATATAGGTTCACTTGCTCCATATTTTTCATATGTGAAGAACATAAATCCAGGTCTATTGCTATTTTTGTTCAACTACAACAATCGGGAGCTTTATGGTATCTATGAAGTTGCATGCTCGGAAAAAATGAATATCAATCCATATGGTTGCACGTTAGACGGTTTTGGAAGAACTAAAATTTCTACACATGTTTTCTTCATATTTGGTTGTGTTGGTGTTTTCCTTTATATTATTTCTTGTTTATAAACAAAGGTTCAGATACTTCCACCTCTGCATTAAAAACCATTGGCGGGAATACTGTTAAGCCTATAATCTAGGATAACTATTGCAATGCTCAACATCATTTCATGTTTGAGCGAGATCATGTTCAAGCTACTTATTTGATTTCAAAGATACTTCTTGGAGTCAATACAGAAGACGAGAACTCAAAGATAAGATTAGTAGTTTGAACACAATCTAGATCAAACATGAAATGATGATGATTACAGCAATAATTATCCTAAATTATAAGCTTAAACAAAGTTTCCACCAATGATTGCAGTGCAGACACGGACATTGCTGAACCTTCATTTTTATAAATAAGAGAAAACATAAAAAGAAAAGCATCAAACACAACCGAATAAATTAAATATGAATAAAACATGATATAAAAACCTGTGTAGGGTATTTAGTTTTTCCCGAACCGCCTAAAGTCCAGCCATATTGATTGATATTCATTTTTCTCGAGCTTGTAGATTCATAGATACCATGAAACTTCCGATTGCTATAGTTGAAAAAAAATGACGGTAGACCTAGATCTATGTTCTTCACATATGAAAAATGTGGAGCAGGAAAACCTACACGAAAAAGGAAAGTAAAACAAGATTCAACTCATATATAATAAACAAAAAAACACCTAAAATTGTTTAGTGTGTGTGTGTGTGTATATATATATATATATATATATATATATATATATATATATATATATATATATATATATTATATGCCTTAGCAACGAAATAACTAACAACATAGATTATTTAGTATACACTCATTCATAGAGTACATTTTTCAATTAAATATTACGCCGCCAAGTCTTTATTGTTCTATGTCTTAGGTGGTAGATCTTTCTGATACATGATTTGCTTTGATTGCATGCGTTATGGATCACGCCTTTTGAGAATTGCAATAAGGATTGATATTAGGATTTAATATGTTAACTGGTTCATTATCATATGCATTAGAATGTTTGGAAAATTTTGATCAATTGACATTTGCTGAAAATTTGTTATATGGACAAGTCTCATAAAGTGATGTATTCACTAAGAAACAGTGAATTTTACTTCTATCTTATAATTGTTTTACAAAAGTAGGGCCATTAAGGAGGGCATTGATGAAAAAAAAGTTCTTAATATTGAAAAAAACTGTGTTATTGATCTTTCTAATAAGAGATCTATGCTGAGCGTGAATATTTAGGATGCAAATTAAAAATAAAAGGCGAAAAAATTTATTGGCAGACATGATAGACGAGAGAATTAAGGAGTGAATGAAGTGAAGAATGACTTAGTGTCTATATATTTTTGTCATAGATTTAGTTCTAGAAAAATCATATAGAGCTTCTAGAATAATTATGTAGTTTATGGAAGAAATTTAGCCACTTGAAAAAAATATTTTGACGAATTAATAATAGAATTTATAGAATTTTATAATAAAATATATATGAAATGACCATATTATCTTTATTGTCCTAAACCTCATATTTCTTTTAAATAGAACAATATTAAATTTTCGCCTTACAATTGTAAATTTAAATAAAACTTACAGTAGTCCACTATTCAGATTAATATGTCTGAAATCAAATAAAAGTAAAAAATGGATTATACATTTTAATGAAGATCTACTCTTTTATAATCTGGTAAACATTTTTTGTTTACTTTAAAGAAAACATATCATCTAATTGATTTTACTTGTAAAATTATTTTTAACATCTTTTAAAGCATATTTTGTTAAATATTGAAACTAATTTTATTTACTCTTTAATTTAAATCCAATATATATTGTTAATTTATGACACTTATTTCTTTTCAGATATATTAATTGGAGCCACAATGAAACTTAATGTAATTAATTATATTGTGAAATAATGAATTTTATATTAAAGAAGAAATTTTTAATGAGTATAATAAATGGAAAAAGTATTAAAAATTATATTTAAGTAATAGTAAAGTAGAGTAATGAGTAGATATCAGAATAACTTATAGGAAAGTAAATAATAACAAAATGAGTAAATAGTAACAACAATAACTAAATATATTTGTAGATCTATATAATTTTCTTGTTATCATTTTCGGTAGATTTTTGTTTGCATGAAGTTACATTTTTACCTTTGGTCATCATTCACTTCATATATAGAAAGATGCTTTTAGATTATTTATTTTTCTTACTATCTTTCGTAAAATAGGTTTTTGTTAAAATCAAATTATATTTTTATTCTTGATTGTCTTAAATGCAAATGTATCATCCTATTCATTTATATTTGTAAAATTACTTTTTAGCATCTTTTTATTTAATTTCAATCTAATATATATTATTAATTTTTATCACACTTGTTTCTTTTCAAGTATATTAATTAGAGCCAAAATAAAGGTGAAATAATTAATTCGTAATGAATTTTAATGAAGAAGAAATTATATATATATATATATATATATATATATATATATATATATATATATATCATTACAATTTTTTAAAACCAAAAATCACATATTATTTTACTATAATTTCTAAATTTTCTAGCATTTAAAACAATTACAAAAATCGCCTATCATATATATCTCTCCTCTGTCAGATGTATCACTATCTCCTATCAAATACATCTTCATCCCCTCTTGAATACATCTCTATCATCTCTAGGATACATCTCTTTCCTCTGGGGTACATCCATATTCCCTCTCAAATATAGGTCTCTCCTCTCAGATTCATCCGTGAGTTATGCGTCTGCAAGTTTCCTTAATAGCAATGTATCATGACCGATGTATCCGCATGTCTGATAGTAAATCTAATTTTTTTGTAATTTGAAAAAGAGTAGAGATATAGTGTAATTAATTCTCAAAACTATGAAAATTTATGTCATTTTAATTTTAATTTATGTGACATATTTTTCTCAGGAATGATGTATTAGTATATTTAAAACATTTTGACTTTAAAATATAAATTTTATTCTTAATAAGAAGATTTATAGACATATGAACATCTATGGTTTGTTTTAGACCACGAGTTTTAAAAATATTTTTTTCTAAAACATTACATAAATCGAAATGGAGTGTGTACAAACTTAAGCATTTTTTTTGTAAAAAAAACTTTTTCTTTTTAACAAAATTTAAAATGAAAATGCTAAACCTTTTTCACAATTGTGTTTTATAGTTTTTTTTAATCAATATCTAGTCGATAATAACCAAAATTTTAATATAAATAAGGTAATAATATGACTTAATTCTGAAATTCATGTGTTGATATTAATTGAGAAAATATTTACATATTGATTGAAAAGCATTCATAATCTAATATTTAATATGCTTCGTGATCTCAACGAATGACACTAATATATCATAATTCAAGATTGTAAGAAGTAGAAATCAAGACTAAAAAGTGCAACTCGCTATTATATGAAGGCTAATCGGTAGTTTATCTATTGTGCAAGTTTCCTAAGTATATGATATATAATTCTATGAAAAATTAATTTTTGATCCCATATATATATGCTATTTCAAAATTTATCCCGTTAATTGGTTATGTATATTCTTTAACTACAATTATGCGGTCATTACTTATCAATTCTTACATCATCAACTCTACATTCTTTTTTTTATCTGTTTAGAGTGGTGCTATTTTTGTTTTCTTAATAAAGTCACAATTTTTAAAGATAAAATGAATATAATGTTTGAGATAAAATAAGTTAAATAAAATTATATGAATACTTATGTTTAAAAAATATTATATGATTAAAAAGGAAATTACAGACATCGATTAAGATAACATAAATATTATTTTGAAGATAAAATAGGTTAAATAAAATTATATGAATACATATGTTTAAAAAACATTGTATATTATTAAAAAGGAAACTACATGCATGGAAGATTGTAGGATTATACTGAATATATTGTAGTAGTAATAAACATAGATTAACGATTTGAATTGTTAAGAGTATAAAAGTAAAATTATTTCCACATAATTATCATAATCAAACAAAAAACAAATAGATTTTTTATAATAAAATTAAATGAGTTTGTGGGCCACACATGAAACAAAACTTTTTTGTGACTCTTGAAAAGGAACATTGATTTCTTCTACAAAACTATTTTGACAATTAATTATATAATTATAAATTTAGAACTTTACCCATAATAATGTTTAAAATTATAAAATTGCCATTGGTCGTCCTATCATGGCTCTTCTATATAATAGGAATCACATATATATTGAATAAGATTGAGGCATGTATAAGATTGAGGTCATTCTAGAGAAACAAACGTTTCTATGCGAGTCACGTTTTAGTTATAAAACATGTCACAATGTAACGAATTATAAAATCTCATTGACAATACTGTTTTATCTTCGTTTACTATTTATGAATTTTGAGAACTACATTTGTACTAGTTAAGTAAAATTTCAAAACAATGTATTATTCTAGTGTATTGATTTTAATAATGACTTGTTTTTTGTCAAAAATTAAAATATAATGCCTAAGATTTTAACTTGGAACTTCATAGTGAGTTTTGACAACCACTAAACGCCAACCTCTAAAATTACATTCACGAGGTTCAAAATCAATATACAATGTAATTTGTAGCCTATAGGGTTTAGATGAACCCTACCTCTAGGTCTACCCCTAATGCCAACACTTAAGCTCAAAACCCAAATATAACGGGCCAAGAGAGAGGAAGGACATGGAAAAAAAAATATAACAAAGTAGATTTAATTAAGACCATATCCAACACCAAATTTTACACCAAAACCTATATTTGGTGTAAAATTTGTGGTTTTGAGCTCCAACCCACACCAATTTTCACACAAGATTTGGTATCTGAATAGTCCTACACCAAATTTGGTGTAACACTATTCATCATACCATTTCACATTTTGAATATTATAATATTATTTCATTATACAAACTTTTAATTCAACATTCTATAAATGATATGTTTAAATTAAATATCTTGTATATTTAATTATTTTTATGTAATATTTTCATAATATTAATTTAGATATAAAATTTAGAGTTTCCTATAAATAACTTCTTTTAAAAAGTTTAATTTATGTTAATTAGTCTATAAATTATATAAACTACACTTAACCTTCACAAAAATTAAAGATGCAAACATACAAGTTTTTAAACAACAATATAATGTACTTTAAAATAACCATCACGTTTTGCAATTATACAATGAAACAAGAATCATGTCCATAATGTGTTGAACGTGCATTTGGAGTTTTGCGATCCCGTTTTGCAATTATCGCACGACCGTCATGTTTTCGGAGAAAAGAAGTGTTACATGGTATATTAACTTCATGTATTATAATGTACAATATGATAATGAAGGATGAACATGATCTTAATGCACCAATTCAAGATGCGTCAAAAGGTCCAGCTTCGACTGTAGAAATGACAATAGCTAAAATTATTGATTTCAACAATTTCTAGTTCGATATAAAAAATTAAGGACAAAGAAACTCATTTTAAACTATGTAATGCATTAATAGAACATTATGGGTGCACCATAGTGATCTTGAAAGTTGAATATTTCTGTAAAATTTCAAATAATTTTTTCAATCCTGTAATGTTTATTAATTGTATTTCATTAATGATTTCACTTTTATCTGTATCATCCATTATTATGTATAATGTATAACATTTTCTAGCATTTTATATTACTTACAAAATTACGGTATAAAATATTTTATATTGAACGATTATAAAACAGAATACTATGAATTATATATGGTGAATTTTTAGAAAAATTCATTTTATAAAATAAGAAAATATAAATGAAATAATAATAATAATATAATAATGAAGAGGAAAAAGAATCTTTTTTGATGTAAAATTTTGTGCGGGTTGGAGTTTATTACACCAAATTTAGTGTTTGGGTTGGAGATGCCCTAAAAGAAAATAGTGAAAATAAGACCAAGGGACATATACAACCCCCAAACGGGGACAAAATATAATATATGGTCCATCCATAAACCTACTTGATGTTAGTAAAAAGAAACTACAAAAGATCGAGTACGTGCACATAAAACAAACGTTATCTCAGAATTCAAAAAAAACTAGTCATAAGTGTCCATCCCAAAACCTACTTGATGCTAGTAAAAAGATACTACAAAAGATCGAGTACGTGCACATAAAACAAAGATTAAATCAGAATACAAAAAAAACTAGTCATAAGTGTACAAAAGGATATGAGTCAACCATGAATGCCGACAAGCTCACCCATAACGTTCGAAACACTATCTACAACAACACGAAATTCAACATGGTCAACTTGAACTTGAATCTGCATTAAGGAAAAACATACAAAGTGGGAGTATGAGTACCAAATAAGGGGTACTCAAAAGGAATCATAGGCCGTCCGAGATCATGATGCAATAACACAATAATAAGCGAGTAAATAACATGGTAATAGGCAGTAGTAAAGATATGGATATACAAGAATCACAGTAGAGATACCAAAAAGTATAATGAAAGCAACAAAACTATCTAAAACCTAATTGAACCCTCATAATCCAAAAAGACAAAAAAAGGTAGATTAGTAATATACACAAATATAATATATTTGAATCCCCTTAAGACTAATGGGTGTATGAAAGATCTACACTACAAGGAACAACTCAGTAAAAGACACAGGCCTTCTCCAAATCATACATCGAGTCGGTCACACCAAAAATAGGCTTCTACCATAATCTTACATTAGAATAGCTACACATTATCTAGCATATTCTTGAATCTTACATCAGAATAACTATTACAAAACCTAGAATGGATCATCCTAAAAAATCTGACATAAGAGAATCCAATCCCACCCTAGAATCTGTTATCCAAATTACCCTAAGAAAACCGTCATGAATATAACATTGAAATAACCACGAAATAGATGTAGCATCCTCCAAAATCATACATCAAAGTTTCTAAAAACCAAGTTAATCGCAAAATCTAACATCAGATAAATATGGATAGACCTATCATCTCTCAAAATCTAATATTGGATCTACTTACCGAAAGTTAGCATATTTCAAAAATTTTAAAATTGAAATAATAAATCCACTATATTACATGTCCCATAATCTCACCTCGAGTTAACTGTCTAACTAAGAGTAATAGGGTCCTCATTAAGTCTAGGGATCATCTCAACTCATCTAGCCAATCACACATACTAATATGGCTATCCGAAGGACACCACCTTGCTTTGAAGGTCATATATCTACCCAAATCATTCCCAAAATCATGTGACATATGCTTGAGGTCAAATCTAAGGAATGCACTAACCAAACCTAACGTAAGGCTCAACAATATCAATACAAAGGCTAGCCTAACATATTTACAACTCATTAGAACAATCATAACATCACACTAATCAAGCTCAACAAAAACATTACACGAAATAATAAAATTAGCCAAAATCAATTCAATAAAGATAGTAATAAGTAATCATGCTAAAACCAGTTTAAAAAAATAGCAAATTACCATTCTAGAACTATGAACTTAATGTGTATTTATTAATGAAGGCAGCAAGTTCTTAAATAGAGTTACAACGAAAGTAATAAGACTCGTAAACGAACTGAACTAAAGTACTCTAGTTAAATAATAACTGCTGAACTAGTAAGACAATCCTAATATGACTAAACTACTAACTGTCGTCCTAGGACCAGGTGTTCTAATATGCCCCCTCAAGTTAGACGATGAGTCACTAAGCCTAACTTGAACAAATTAGACTCAAAAGCAGATTTAGAAAGTGCCTTGGTGAGGGTGTCTGCTATTTGGTCGGCACCATGGACATGAACAACACGAACCCTTTTAATATCAACATAGTGGCGAACAAAGTGAAAGTCCACAGCAACATGCTTAACACGACTATGGAGGACAGGATTCTTGCTCAAGAATGTGGCTCCAAGATTGTCACAATAAATTGTGGGTAGCTGATGTACTGGAAAGCGCAACTCATTTAGGAGATTGGTGACCCACAAGGTTTCAGAAAGTGCATTAGCCACTGCCCTGTATTCGGACTCAGTGGAGGAGCTTGAGACAATATTTTGCTTATTTGATGACCAACTAATCGGATTGTGACCAAGAAATAGGATGTAACCAGATGTAGAAACTCTGTCAACGATGTCCCCACCCCAATCTCCATCAGACTACACATGTAGATTGAATTCACCAATGGGAGTAATGCGTAGGCCGAGTTGAATGGTACCCCGCAGGTATCGAAGAACATGTTTTACAGCCTTCCAGTGAAGGTCTGGCGGTGCTTGCATAAATTGAGAAAGCTTGTTGATTGCATAGGCTATGTCGGGTCTAGTGAAGGATAGATATTGAAGCCTACCCAAGACTCGGCGGTAACGTGTAGCATCAGTCAAGTGAGTTCCATCAGACAAGGTGAGTAACTCAGATGCACTCATTGGCGTGTTAACACTCTTGCAGTCAGTCATTAGCTCATCATTCAAAATTTCATTCACATAATTTGCTTGGGTGAGAATTAAACCGTTGGAGCTGCGTATCACTTCAACACCAAGAAAGTAGTGAAGATTACCTAAATCTTTAATAGAGAACTTAGAAGCAAGGGAAGTGATTACCCGATTGACACTTAAAGAATTACTCCCAGTGATAATAATATCGTTGACATAGACGAGGGCGAATAACATATCACCTGCACCATGTCTGACAAGTAGTGAGGCATCAGATTTTGTCTTAGCAAAGCCTATGGATGAAAGATAACCCGTGAGGGCATTGTACCACACCTGAGGAGCCTGTTTTAAGCCATATATTGCCTTCCGTAGCCGACATATATGCACTGGTTTGTTTTCACTAGTAAACCCCGGAGGTTGTGCCATGTACACTTCCTCTTCAAGGTTGCCTTGGAGGAAGGCATTATTGACATCTAGCTGGCTAAGGTGCCAGTTGTGACAAAGTGCCACAGAGAGGACAATGCGAACTGTGGTGGGCTTGACGACAGGGCTGAATGTGGCATGAAAGTCAACACCTGGCCTCTGAGTAAAGCCTTTTGCAACTAGGCGCGCTTTGTATCTATCGATAGATCCATAAATATTTCTCATGATCCTGAAAAGCCACTTGCAGGATACAACGTTTTTATTCGGGTTAGGAAGAACAAGTTCCCAAGTCTGATTTTTAATTAAAGCATCAAATTCATGTTTCATTGCATAACGCCACTCTGGATATTTTTGTGCTTGTTTGACAGTAGTGGGTGTGACAGTGGGGTTCAATTTGGCTAAGTAATCAAAAATATTTTTTGGTTTTGTGATATTATTTTGGGATCGAGTGACGGCACAGGTAGGAGGAGGAGGACATTGTGGCGGTGAAGGAGCGAGTTCTAACTCGAAGGTAGGACAGGCTGGTTGAGGAGCCATATGTGTTGGTGGGTTGGTGTTTCTACGGTGATAGACAAGTACAGGAGACAAGCTGCTTTGTGTGTTGACATTTGAGAGTTTGTAGGGAGGCGTGGTAGTGCTAAATGTTGGGCAGTAGATATAGAAGAGGTGATCTGGGAAGCAGGAATTATTGAAGATGAGGAAGACAAAAATTTACCTTGAGAGGGAGGAGTTGCTAGAGGTGAATCTGTTGCGGCTGCCGCTGATGCATTGTCAGATAAGGACTGCGAGTTTAAGTGGTCCCCGGACTAGGCTGGAGAGGAAGCAGATGGTGATGGAAAATCTGGAATGGTGCGTGCTGCTATTTCTAATGGAGTTGGCAGATTTGTAACTATGGGAAGTTTGGGTGTGGGGTCTGAAGAACTCGGCATTGTTGGTGTTGCCCATTCTAGGTGAGTTGATTTAATGGCAATGTTGGAGAACAAGGTCTTAAATGGAAAAACATCCTCAACAAATCGCACATCTCGAGATAAGTAAACCTTTGCAGAAATTGGGTCAAAACACCGGTGACAGTGATGGGGATAGTGAGAATCCAAGTTAGACACATGGGGTAGATTTTGATTTAAGTTTATATTTGGAGTATGGTTTTAGCCATGGATAACATAAACAACCAAAAATTCGTAGGGAGTTATAATTAGGTGATTTTCTAAGTAATCTTTGGAATGGGCATTGATTATCGAGGTGAGAGGTTGGAAGACGATTGATGAGGTAGACAGTGTGATGGCATGTAAAAGACCAGAATTGGGATGGGAGAGACGCCTCATGTAAGAGTGTTCTTGTAGTTTTGACAATATGGCGATGTCACCGTTCTGCAAGTGCAACTCATTGAGGTGTATAGGGAGGGGTAGAGAGGTGTTGAGTGCCGTGAAGTGAAAGATAGGAGTCAAGACTTTTATACTCACCTCCGCCATCAGTATACAATGATAAAATTTTAGAGTCAAAATGTTTTTCCATCATAGGATGAAATTTTTGAAAGATATCTTTAACTTCACTTTTCTTTGTTAGTGTGTAGAGCCAAGTGTACTTCGTATATTGGTCAAGAAAAATACAATAATACAAATTTTTATCAAGAGATAAGACTGGTGATGGCCCCTATAAGTCACTAAAAATAATTTGAAGTGGTTTAAAGCTACACAATGATAATTGAGTAAAAGGACGTCGATGAGCTTTATTAGATAAACATGAATTACAATGAAAATTTTTAACTCTCTCCTGAAATGGTAGCGAGAATTTATTCAAAATAAACCTAAGAACACTAGAGTGAGGATGACCAAGACGTTGGTGCCAAGTAGTGAGAGGGATGGATGTGGAGATAATGTGAGCTTGGGGATGTGAGACAGGCCAATCATATAGTCCATTGTTAGTCCGACCGTTCACCAGTGGATGCCGTGTTTTCAGATCCTTCACAACAAAGTTAAAAGGAAAAAATTCAATAGACTTAAGATTGTCTTGACAGAATTTAGAAACACAGATAAGCTTACGTTTGATGGAAGGGGCACACAAAGTGTGAGTTAGCTTAAAACATTATTTGATGCATTTAATTTAGTAGAACCAGTGTGAGAGATAGGAATTTTGTTACCATCACCCATGGAGACATCTTCGTTACCGTGGTATGGTTGTAGGTTGTGCGGCTCTGTTGTGATGTGATGGGTGGCTCCTGAGTCAACTATCCAGGGATTGGTCTCCGTTGTAAGCCCAGCGGCATAGTTGGCTTTTGCTTCAAAGTGATTATGAGATCTCGAGCGGCAAACATTGGCGGTTTGGCCAATTCTGTTACATAGTTGACAGCGAATAATACCGTTTGGATTTGAATTGGATTGCCCTTGTGGTGGAGCGCTTCGACGCAAGTTCTGGCGCCATTGTTGAGAGTTGTTGGTTTGTCTACGGTTGTTGCGATTATTGGAGTTGAATTTAGTGGGAGTAGCAACTGCAGCAGTGATAGTACTAGATAGTTTCTTAGCATCCTCGTGGGGGAGGAATAGTTCAAAGTCTAGTAACTTTTCAAACAGTTCCTCATAGGAGATAGGCGTATCGCGTGCACGAATGGCAGCAGATATTTCACAAAATTCAGGACCTAGACCACTAAGTATTTTTACAATGAGTTCAGGATTGGAAACAGGAGCACCAGCAGTGGCTAACTCATCCGAAAAGGACCGAATAGTATGAATATATTCACTAATGGAGCAAAAGTCCTTAGTGACACGGGCAAGCTGATCACGCAGACTAAAGACTCGAGTTTGAGATTTGTTCCGATAAGTGGTATGCAAGGCATCCCAAGCTGATTTAGCCGAGTCAGCGGCTGCAACAGTAGGGGCAATAATGGATTCGACAGAAGCCATGAGAACATTCTGGATGAGTTGATCCTGACGGAACCAAGTTAAGAAGGCAGAATTGGGAGAGATATTTTTGCCGAGGGTAATCGTGCGACTAGGGGACGGACTGGTTCCATCGATATGGCCACAGAGGTTGTTGCCATACATAAGCATGGAAAATTGGGCTTTCCAGGTGGCGAAGTTGTGACCGCCACTTAGTTTGATGAGTAATTGGGATGCGGGATTGAATTGAATGATAGTATTGGTGCTTGTCGTGTTATCAGTATTGACAACTCTGGGATTGTTGCCATTGTTGTTGGTCATTGTTGCTGATCTGTGTGAGGAGACGAAAAACAAGAAAAAAAATAGGATCGTACTCTTTAGAGCGTGAAGAACCCTGATACCATATGAACTGAATGTGTATTTATTAATGAAGGCATCAAGTTCTTAAATAGAGTTACAACGAAAGTAATAAGACTCCTAAACGAACTGAACTAAAGTAGTCTAATTAAATAATAACTGCTGAACTAGTAAGACAATCCTAATACGACTAAATTACTAACTGGCGTCCTAGGACCGGGTGTTCTAATAAGAACAACCAACAAGAAAGGCCTAAGAATATTATGTTTTCGCCTACCTCAAAACAAAACATGAACATGAGCACTCTAAATCTCTAAACTCTGGATTTTTCCTTTCAGAGCATCCAAGAATTATGCTATACTATCAAAATAGTGATTCATACATCAATATGTTCATTATGTCACCCAAATCACAACAATCCAACCTGACAAAAAAATTGTCTGTAATCGATATTGTGGGACCCACACGAGGAATAAAAATTGACTCCATTTCTAGATCCATCCAGTTCAATCTACTTCTGATCCAAAATGAACACAATCCGAGCTCCTGGAAGCTAAAAATAATTTAACAAAAAAAAAGATCAACAAGATCTCGTACATGCGTAAATTGATGAATTACAAAATCTATTATGGATTAAACTTTAGAATAACGACCCTTCTAACATCCTCAAAATATCTACAAACAATACCCAACAATTTTATAGATTCCCCCTTCGTTTAAGATTTCAATAAGTTTATTTGGAGGATCTGTTAGGGGAAATGCATGCTAAAATTGCAGAAACAATATAGTTGTCAGTCTCTTACTCATCATGATCACAGGTTCCGTATGGTCATGATCGTGATGATCAATCCTTGTTTGGGTCCATTGACTCTTCATCATAGTCGTGGGATTCAATTCTCTAAAACGTGAAGACCATGAAATTGATATTCATGAATGCGATGCCACACCAGCGAATCAAGCTCCAAGCACGTGGACAGAAGGTGAAAAACTTGATGCATCGAAAAGACTACACCAACTCAACTTTAAGTTGAGACAAATGCCCCGATGGATTATTGATAGGGGTGTGCATCAGTAGGTTCGATTTGGTGTTATGTTTTATTGATTCGGTTTATCTGTTCTTGGTTTTAAAATATGTTATACCAATAATCAAACTAATAATATTTCTTTATAGGTGTGCACTTAATCGGTTTTGGACCTTAACAATTAAATTTTCGGTATAACCAATAAAAAATACTTATAAAACAAATAATCTGACTTTTGTAATAAATTTGATTCAAAAATACAAAAATCTAACTCTACTAATGCTCATTAAATTGAAAAAATAATAACAAACATGAAAAAAAGAACGAGAAAATGGTCAAAATACCCTTAAGGTATTGAAAATGGCTCATAAATGCCCTTCTTGCATCTATTGGATCAAAATTTCCCTTTCATCCACCTATTTCAATAAAAAATGCCTTAAAAGTTAAATTTAATCCTAAATTACCCTTACCTTTAACAGAAGCTGATGTGAAAAAGATATATTTTATAATTAATTATGTGGCATTATTTTAATGGTCCACATATAATTAGACCCACTTTCATTCACAATCATACCCATTAACCCAAACCCAAATCCAAGTTATCTTTATTCTAAAATTTATTTGGAATATTAATAAAATAATATCAAAACAATCAGTAAAAGAACATGATGTTCCAAGCATTTCTCAAAAAAAAAATTCAAAGTCTTTTATGAGCTAATTTGAGATTGAACTCCTACTCAACTGTTAGAGGCTCCATTTTCTTGAAATGTGATAAACGTGGCTTGATTCGATGTGTGTCTTGCTTCCATGGAAGATTCAATGTATGATTTTTTCCCATCTCATCAAATTCACTCATTCTTTTGATACGTTTTGGGGTACAAATTGAAGTGCACTTATCTTCACTACCACAAAAGTAGTAGGTAAATTAATTTTTTTTTAGAGAATGATGATACACATAATTTCTTGTAACCTTTTTTCAAAGATTCGAATTTATAGTAAGAATTTAATAGTTTTTTACTAATCCTCCGAATAATATTATAGAAGGAAGATGAAGATGGAGATGAAGGTAGAAAAGTAGGGTATTTTAGAAATGGGTTTGAATTGATGGATATGATTGAGAATGAAATTGGGTCTACTTACATGTGGACAAATAATTGTACTCCCAACACATGAAATAGAAAAAATTATTTTTGCCACATCAACTTACGTTGAAGGGAGGGATATTTTAGGTTGAAATTTAACTCTAAGGGCATTTTTGATCAAAATAGGTGGATGGAAGGGCATTTTTGCTCTAATAGATGGAAGAAGAGCATTTTTGAGTCATTTCTAATACCTTACAAGCATTTTTGATCATTTTTCCAAAAAAAAAACTATAACAGTGTAATACAAAGAAACATTATGAAGACTAAGATTCTTACTATAGATTTTAATGTGTTGTATATTGTTAAATTGTGAAGTCAAAGTCATTGTGAAGTGTAAATCTAAGGTTAAAGGACAAATATGGTAACTAGCAATATATTTAAATTAATATATAATTTTGATACAAGTAGAAGTAGTAAATTACTAGTCTTAATGGGTTATTGATTTATGCAATAATCCAACATTGAAAACCAATACGGAACCAATAACCCAATAAATTTTAAAATAAAATCATAGAGAACACGTTAACCCATACACCAATAACACTTTTATCAATTCGATTTATCGCTCGGTGTGATTTTTGCACACCCCTAATGGTCGAGATTCATTCAAAACCCCATGTAAATAAATAACTATGCTACTCTATAAAATTTGACATGTTGGACTCAATGGGTAAATGAAACTTCAAACAGAGGTCATATCGATGAAAAGTGGGTCTCACACCCAATACTCCCTTTTAGGGAAATGCCATAAGATAGCTTGAAATGAGCCTAGAAGTCTCGACACCTGAACCAAATGTCCATCTAGACTAAAATCGATGTTAACGTGCTAACAAAACCATTAGAATCACATTACAAGGTTCTTTACCTAATATTTTCACTGAAGTTAACCGTTTAAACTTCAAAAGGTCCAAACTAGGAAAACCTGCGTGAAAATTAAACAACTAACCTCGTTATCAAATTATCGGTCTCAACAAGTTATAAATAACTTGGGAATATTATATGAATGCTCTAAAGGCTAAAAATATAGGAAAACAGGAAAAATGACCTAGAGGATCATTACAACATCAACTACATATAGGAATTTCATCCTCAAAAGTAAGGAGTCATAAATTACTTGAAGAGTCAAACATGTGAGGATATTGGACTAGAAAGTCATGCTTGATCTCTATGTAGCCTCCTCGAATGGATGATTCCTCCATTGACCTTAATAATAGGATTCTCTTTCGCGCTCAACAACATGACATGTCTCACCATATCTTATCACTCTAACAACCTTTCACAAGAAACATTAGATATTTGAAGGAAATTACAACCTGCAACCTCAAATAATATATGAAAACATAAAGAGATAGCTGAACCCAAATTAAATAAACTTTGAATATACAATAAGCAACACCCAGTCATAGACTAAGCGTGAGAAATAGGTAGGTTTATTCCAGCCTCTGCCTCTTAATTATGTATTCCTAAACCAAGAAGACCATAAGTTAAATGCTGAAAAAAAAAATCCTTAAGACAACCAGGATCTACGTTCTTATGTAGACAAATGTAAATATTCCCTTTTTGATATAAAAGTAGTTGTTAAATAACAAGATGACCAATTCCTTCTCATACTGTCTCTGTTTGGAAATTAGTTTTCTTTGACATTTTTGTTTTATTCCTAATAACATGAATTACTATAATAACTTCCCAATTTATAAGCTTTTTATTATATAAAAAAGAGATCGAAAGAAATATATGTCAAACTATGATAAATTAACGATTTCTATATATTTAAGTTATATATTATTTATATTTTTAAATTAGTTTTTCTATGTTCACTAATTAAATACCTTTCATGTCAAATGTAGGCAAATGATGTTTGGTACGGAGGAAAATATTTTTCTAGGGATAATATTTTCATTCATACCAAATACATACGTAAAAAAAAAGTATAATATAGTATAAAACTTTTGAATACATACTTTATGTTATTATTTGAGTTAACGATCAAAATCATGTTGAAACTGTCATGTTTTTACTAGTTTCACATCTCAGTTATACATATTGTCTGTTTTTATATGGACTACTACAATTGATGCATTAAAATACATCTTAGCATTGCCTATGTCATATACTATGGTTTATTTCCTTTTTCCATTTTAACTCTCGCTATTTATTCAACTAGATGTGTTATAATACATATATACGTGATAATTCAGGTAGGAAAAAAACAAATAATAATCAAAATGTGAAACACAAAAGAATGATAAATCACGCTTGTTAAATTTTTGACTCATTTTTTCCTTTATGAAGAAATGTATTGAAGATATCCCTAAACTGGAAAAAAAGTTTTAATTTTGTCCCCGAACTATTGATAGACTCAAAAAGACCCTCCCTCTACTTGACTAACTAAACCTGCATACATCCTATCTTCCACATGACATAAGAAACTGTCTCAAACTCTTGTGGAAGCATGCTGATCTTAGGCATATTTATATGCCTACATTGTTAATAATTGCCCATAAAGTGATTGAATTGAGAAATGATCTTGAATCTATTAGCTTGATTTGTGTTATACTTTTGATGATTGTGCATATAAACACATGATTAGTTATTTCAGGAATTCTCGAATAAATTAGAGTTGGAACGAAGAAAGACGGAGAAAAGACGCACAAGAAATTGACTATGTGTGAAGACCCCAAGTCCTGGCGTACTGAGAGGCGCATCGCGCCAACCCACAAAGATCTGCAGGACTTCCGAGGTGTACTGATTGGCGCAACGTGCCAGCCCAGAAGTACTGAGGGCACACAAGTTGCGTATTGAGAGATGTGCCGTGCCATAACTTGGATTTCACAGGAGTTGTCTTGGTGCGCTGCTAGCTAGGCGCATCGCGCCACAAGAGGAAGTTCTATGTGTGTTGCTAGGCGCGATAGAGACGTGACAATCCACACTTTTTCTGAATTTTCCATTTTTAAAATATTAAATAAGATTCCTAACTTGAGTAGGAATTGTTCCCACATTTTCTTTTATTATAACAGATCATTAAGGCTCCATTATTAGTGTTCGACTTTTAAATTGGTGTGCAAGAGCATGAATTCAAATTTTTAATATGTTTTGATCGTCTAACTCGTCTATTGTCTTGTAAATGCATGAACAATGGCATTTTGTGGTTTTCCAATAGTATGTGTGGTTAATTACCCTAGTTCTAGGGCTGTAGCTACGAATCAATGGTTGAATATTATGAGCATATGAATTGATTTTTTTTTCAAAATAAGTTACTTTTATATTCTTGTTTTACCATTTTGTGCTTGATCATTCTAAGATAAACATAATATCTAATATTAAAATCGAGAAAGGAGGGATTAGATAGTGAAGAGAATATAGAGTGCTTGGTCTTCATAATAGATTGAGGTGATTAGTGTTCAAGAGTGACGCCTAGACGAACACCTTGCTTGGCTATGAACCAAGAGGAATTTTAAACGCTCACCATTTAGTTTATTTATCCCCGATCAACGTTGTAGTTAGATATCTAATTGGGGTAGGCGACGAGAGGTGTGTAGCCTCGATCTTACTATCAACCCTGAAAATTAGTAACTTGTCAACTGAAACTATTTCTAAACCAATAATATGATATATATAAAATTCAATACATGCTACAACCCTAGAATTGTCTTTTACTAGCTTGAAACATTATCTCAAAGTCGTTCACGGTTAGTTACGTTTATTTAGTTTATAATTAGTCGTAGTTAACAATCAATCATAAAATCTTGAAATAGTTACTTATATTTTTAGTTGTAGAATTAAGTGCTAAGTATAAATCTATCATAAGTGTCTTGGGAACGAAAATCATTTCTTAAGGATTTTATATAACTCACACGATCACATACACTTGCATGTATATTGGGGATCAACATGGTTTTTGTTGCGCTATTGAGGACTTACCAATTGATTTATATTCAATCTTCTTAATTCTACAATTAGAATATTCAGGTATTAGTGACTTGATCTTAGATTATTTATTGCAGGCACTATTTCTATAGGTCTTGCTCGGAAAGAAGATTTTATTGAACCTTACAACGAATCTGAATGAGTCTTATGACAACGAATAAAAATGGCTAACCTGAGACGATATGGAGGACTAGGGTTAGGTCTTGAGGTAAATATTGATGGGGATAATCAAGGCAACTTGAATAACCCAAAAAATGTGGAAAACCAAAGGAACTCGAATGATGGAGGGAACTTGAATAACCAATGATCAGCCCATGTTATTCCTATCATCCAAGGAAAGTATGTACGTGATATGGTCGTGCCACTCACCGCTAATTTATCATCTAGTATATGGAAACCTCCACCAGAGGTAGATTTGAACTAAAGCAGTGCATGGTACCGATCCTCCATTCTAATGGGCAGTTCACTTGTCTCCCTAATGAGGATCCTCAAATCCATCTTAGGACTTTTGTAGAAATTACGAATACATCATCCCAATTGGTGTCTCGTTGGACTATATGAGGCTTACCATGTTCCATACTCAATGTAAGGAACTGCAAGGCGTTACATTCTGAACCACAAAATTCCATCACTACTTGGGACGATCTTGCAAAGAAATTCTTGAGTCAATTTTTCCATTCAAGAAAACCTTTAAGCTAAGGGGTGAGATAATAAACTATGCTCACAAACAAGGGGAAGACATGTACCAAGAATGGGCACGTTTCAAACAAATGTTGAATTCTTGCTCACGCCACATGAAAACCAATGCGGTACTTGCTCATGCTTTCTTTAAGTGTTCAGAATATAATGCTCGTGTTCTTATTAGTAGTGCAGCAAGTGGATAGGCTGTATCCATAAAAAGTGAAGAGTTCTTTGACTTACTGGATAAACTTCTTAAGGGAACCAAGGGTATGAGGCGAAATATCTAGCATTACAAGCCTAAAGGCAGCAAGGATTTTAGATGTAGACCAAGCTACTGTCATAAATTCCAAATTAGATGCAATGCATCATAATATGTCCTTACATTTCAAACAAATAGCTCTAATTTAGGCAGAGGTGCACGTGGTACAACAAGTAGCAAATTGGTGTGAGGTATGTGGTAGTGGAATTCATGAAACTGAGCAATGTGAGGCAAACCCGGATTCTGTAAACTATGTGGATAATGAACAAAGGAGGGGAGTTCAACAAAATATGGCAATAGTTACAACCCTAGTTTGAGGAACCATCCTAACTTCTCATGGGGTTGTGACCAAAACCAAATTGAAGCCCCAGGGGTTAACCAATACCATTCTCAAGGGGCTAGGCAACAATACCAAAATCCTAACCAAGGGTCAAATCCTAGTGCACCAGAAGGGGGGATGATTAATGAAGATTTAAAATCTCATGGATGAATTTGGGACCAATTTAAATACTAGAATTGATAAGCAAGATCAAAAAATCAGAAACATCCAGATTTATCAAATGAGTTTAGAGAAATAAGTTCACAAGTGGATAATTCTTTGAACTTGCGTTCCCAGTGTGGATTGGGTGGTGATACTCAGAACAACCAAAAGCAATTGCATGTTGTATGTACTATAAGTGAGCTGCAATTAGAGGAACTAGCTACAAAGAAGAGAGATGCCGAGGTAAGTACCAAAGAAAAGAATGTGGGAAGAGGTAGTGAAAAGCTCCAATGTTGAGGTACCCACTTACCCAAAGAAATTACCACCCTCATTCCCACAAAGGCTCAAAAAGAATAATGTAGATGAATGTTTCTGTAAGTTTCTCTTAAACAGGTTCACATTAAACTTGTAACACTCCGAAAGATCCATGAATTAAACTAGATCCTCAAATATTAAATAATTATTAAAATAATGTTTCCAAACATTGACTAATGTAAAAAAGTTTACTTAGAATTGTAAGAGCCAAAATGTCAAAGAAAGACCTTGATGTCCGAAATCCAGTGAAATTGAACTACTAGACGTCACAATGTTTCGTGAAGGTTTAGGAGTGTAATATGAAGTATAAAATTTGGAAAAATACTTTATAAAGGTGAAATTATGTATATACGGCAAGAAATTCCAGTTATGACTCACCAAGGAGTGCCCAAAGTGTCCTTGAGGAAGACCGGAACATTGGCAAGAAGCCTCCCAAAGCAGCCTGCGGACAACATAATGCAAAGTCAAGTAAGTCATATTAATCAACCAAACATGCTTACTATCTCAACAAGTAACACTTATCCCAACACACGTTGAATCATGATTTACTACAACCCTAACATCAAGGAATAATATCACAAGAATGAATAAGAGTTAAACATATCATCATATACAATACAACTACTCACAAGTCCTTATCAAGTCAACAAGTGCACTGTCCAACCGAAGTCCCATAACCTTACTCAATCAAGTAGCCTCAACAAGAAAACATGACCAATGTCCCACTTTACATATCCTGGCATTTAGGCTTGCATTTCATCTTATAGTATTAGTATAACCGAAGGCATATTAATAAACGAACTAATCAACATATAGTATCAACAATATGACATGGTCATCATATATATACATATATTATATTTACATAAACATATAAGAACCTCCTCCTAAGACTTCGAACAAGACTAACTAGTGTAATGTCTAGGATGAATCCCATACCCCTACCTAGACTAAGCTAGACACCTTAGAATATCCAAGGTAAAGTTCAAGTCCTTTAATTCGTTTTACCTATTGGGAACATCTTGCCCAAACTGACATAGACCACATGAGATAGTGCGGAATCCGGTGTCATAAAACCCTACACCGAAGAAGGCAGAAAACTTGTCAAGGTAGTACCAAAATATTAGACATAGAAACTACGTGGATCCACTAGCTAGTATTCCTATGGGGGTAATATAGTTCAAGAACTAGGATATTTAGTTGGGACCCTCTTTATGCGCCATGCATTATAGACTCCAATCTCAAGAGTAATGTAGTGTTCCTACCTTCCCTATGTGGGAAAGGACACTTCCCCATCTAGTTCACTAGGGGCTAAGCTAGAGTCCCTTTTTGAAATGTGTTTAAGCCTTTAATTATCAATCATAACCTAATTTAGGACATTGGTTCTACCTCTTGTATGATCATCATGATCAATAGATCAACAATAACTTTATGAGTATAAGTCTTTTCATTGCAACTCATATAAGTGAGGATAACACTGTAGCATTTCATAACATATTAAGGCTCATTGATAGTTTTCACCCTCTTTATAAAACATACACCTTAATCAACCTCACAACATAATAAATACATTTCAATTCAACATCATACCACCCTATAATCCTAGTATAACGCATACTCCCATGTAATATCATTTCTTAACAACAATTAATCACAATTAAAAATAAAGATATAGATTCTAAGACTTACCGAATCTTCCTCATAGTCTATCATCAAGGTCTTACCATCAACCCATAACTCCACCTAACTTGGGTAGTAACATGATAGCACAATGATAACAATAGAATCACAAAGCCAATGGCATCTCTATAACACAATTCATCTTTAGATCACAACTTGAGACAATGTACATAGGCAAATTTCACATTATAATTCATAACCTAAATTACATCTCAAGGACTGGCATGATATACCTATAATTCATCTTAATTTAATCATAATAGTACAATAGGATAGTAATTTAATCAACAACCAACTCAATTGAATGATGACCATACAACATAGGTCAAGATCACTACCTAGGGTTAGGGATAAAGGATCATATTCTTCAATTAGACCAAACCATCAACGATTGTCATAAACAAGTTGAATTACATATAATTCTACTCAATATAAGCCTAAGGATTCACTAGCAACTCAATCCATAACTTCAATTTCGTAATTGAATGGAACACATAAGAAAACTCAACTTTTTGAAATCTATTTTTGAAGGAACCCTTTGAGGAAAGAATCTCAAAGATAAATAGAACCCATACCCTAATGTTTCTAAACAATTTGATGAAAATTTCACCCCTATTTCCAACCCGCAGACCCTAGTTCTTTCTAGCCTTCAATGGTAAGTTCATGTTGAGAGAGAAATAAGAGAAAAGGAAGAGAGTTTATTTTGAGAGTTGTGTTTAGGTTAATGAGGGTTAAGGGTATTTATAGAAGGGATTAATTAACTTAATTAGTCTCTATTAAATCCCTAAGTAACCCCTAAACCACTTACTTAATTAAATGAAATCATTTAAAATTCATCAGTGAAACTCGACCCTCACGGACCCCGATCGACGATCCATCGGTGAGACAATAGACACTCCCCTTGTGTCCTGCACTCTATCTTCTCGGTCAAAGACTTTGTAGTCGAGGTCTTCCTCCAATTTTTCTAAGTATGAGATGACGGTGTCCTTGATGCCCCGTTGAGCCACTAATGCCTCGTCAAACCCTTCCATCGTGTGTAATACTAGCTAGGTAAACAAGGACCTTCATGAATCTTTCTAAGTGTGGGATGACGGTTTCCTCGACGCCTCATCAAGCCACACACAAACCGTTGTTTGTCCTGTCGATGCACGCTGCTAGGCAGTGCTGCATCGAACTGTAGGGATCCTCCTCAAGGGCCCTTGGTTTGTACTTGGGGAGTCGTATGCAGACGTTTCAACCATGAAACAACTCAAACACCCATTATCTACCTTTTCACTAATATTTATACATTTTGACTTCTAAAAGGTTGTAAAAAGGCTAAGGCACACTAGCATCCCTTTGTAACAACTTTTCGGACGTTCTTGGACGTTTTGGTTTTTAAACCTTCTAAATGACCTATATTCATTAGAAATGGACTTAGAAATAATTTTTAGACTTTAGGATACCTATGTTAGATTTTACCACGAGTCTTGGATTTTCAATGTATTACAACACCATCACTGTTTAAGTGTGAGACTATGTCAACACTTCCAAACAACACAAAATAACCTATTCTTAAGGGGAACTCGTCTTTTTGCATTGTAGGAAATCTCAACACCTCAATATGGGGACAAAATACCTTACATAAAAAGTGTAATAAAGCATGCTTATTAAACCACCTCATGATGTCAACTGTGCCTTCACCATATTTAGATGCACAACAACATGAGAAACATGTAACATATCAAAAATCCAATTATATGTAATAAGAATATTTCAAAACATGCGTAACATAGTGTCTTTTAGGACATGCATAAATATGGAGAGCATGCAACTTATACTTATAATGCAAGAATCTAAAACATAAACAAGGTTCTAGGAACTATTTTGCCTCAAGCTTGAGTAAGAATAGAAGGAAAAAATAGAGATATGCAAAACCTTACTACTCGACTAATCATCCCCCACTTGGGTTAAACCCATCTAGGAGCAACCTATCGCATCCAAGAGAACTTTTACAAACCTTACTAATCAAGCACAACATCTCCCTCTTGGAATCAAGTTTGTGCAAACTCTTTTAAGCATCACCTTATTCAACTCCAGTAGGTAAGGATTTCAAGTAATTTAAAATGTGTATCACGTCACTAAACTTTATATCCATCACCCGAAGTGGTTCACAACGTGGAAAAACTCTAGGAATCTCAATGTAGGAATATTAAGGGCACTCAAAACCTTGCCATAAAAGCACATTATCCCCCAACTGGGGTAAGCTTAATCAACTCTTTATCACATCATACCCTTATCATTAGAGTTGTCAATATGGGCTATCCCACCTATCCGGGCTAACCCATACAGGCTTTGACATTTTACGAGTAAGGCCGGGCTAGCCCATTTTTTGCGTGGTTCATGAAACAGCTGGCCTAACCCACAAGTATGTTGGCTACAAGCTTACTGGGCCAACCCACTTTTTTTAAAATATTTATTTTTTATAATGATTAAATTAAATTATAAATTATTATTTAAAAATATTATCATAAATATTGACAAAACAATATTACTTGATGCTAATGTTACTACTTGTTAATCAAGTCCACAAATGTAATTGTGGATAATTTCAGAGACGTCCCTCCACGTTTTTCTCTATAACACTCACCTTCCTTGTGGTTTACAATAATACGTTTACCTCCCTTATTTTCATTTCTCATAATCATTCTTTAAATCTATTTAAAATAAATATAAATTAATTTAGATTTGACAATTTTACCCTTATATATGCAAGTTTAGATCAAATTTTCAATGATTTATATGTATTCATTAGATCATATTTTTTCTTCGCTTGTGAAAATGTTTAACTGCAACAAAATCTGATCCCTCTTATAGAATTTCTATTGAGGACTTCATTTTTAACTTCTATTTGAAGAAATTGTTGCTGAAAAATGATGGGTTATTGTAGGAGGAAAATCTACACGAATTGATAAAGGTGAAACGGATATGAAGAGTTAATATTTGGTGAAAATTGTGAGTCACCTTGAATGAAAACTCTATATTTACGCTGATTTATTTTTAAAAATATTTGTTAAATAATTTTTTTTATATAATATTTATTAATAAGAAGAAATTAATGTAAAAAGGATAAAATTATCAAATATAAATAATTTTATATTTATCTTAAATAGATTTAAAGAACGGTAACAAGTAAATGAAAATAAGGGTGGTAGACGTAAATCGTAAACCACAGGAGAGATCAACGTTATAAAGCAAAACTTGGAGGGAGGTGTCTGAAATTATCCCATAAAATTATATGTATAGTGTTTATTATGTTTTTTTCCATGAAAAATATAAATATCTAAATTAAAATAACCTAATTGTTTTGAGTTTAGACTCTCTTTAATTTTAAATTTTAATATTATATTATATTATTAAATTAATTTATATTGGCCCACAGGCAGGCCCTACCTATATTTCTCAACCCCACAAATCAACAGGTTTATTCAGGCCGGGCAAAAAAGCCCTTCTCTTAAATGGGCTCCAAAAATTTTAGATTAATCCTATTAAATTTTGGGTTAGGTCAGGCCGGTCCAATGGGCCTAGACCATATTGACGGCTCTACTTATCATCACCTTTTGTTGAATTTTCCAACCAACCATGCCTACATATTATCTAAGCACTCTCCTCATATGACTATACTTAAAGATCAATCGTAAAATGCAACTAGCCTCTTTAATGTTTGTCAACCTTAATTGTCTTCTACTTCCCACGAACTGAGGGGTACATGGAACCCTTCAAATTAACCTTAAAGAAAAACACAATCGCAAATCATGGAATAAAGCCCCTTCCATTAACTAGCATACTTCACAATTACGTTACAAGGTAAACATACTATCTTCCCTTTTTAGGAGTAATGCTACACAAGAACGCCAATATACCCCAGTACAACAATGAAGTAATAATGTCACATCCGGGAGCATTCCCTAGACATAATCGGCGTCGTCGTTATCTTTGAGGACAAAGACTAACCTCATAGCTTACATCATTACATTCATAGGTTAAAATTAGCGGAAATTAAAAACTTTTTACTACTTGTACATTGAAGTTTACGTAGACCTCAACATGCACATAATAGATATGCATCGAGTATACATAAACCTTTAGTATATGAAGATTACTTAGTCTTCTACTTTTATTGCGCATAGATATATAAAACATAGCATAGTCTCAAAATGTAGTCTCATCTCATAACCATCTAACAAGAGTATATCAAATTGCGCCTAGCCCATACATCAATACAATAAGAACACCTATAGGTCATACAATGTTTTTAGTATCCACATAAAAAGGTAAGAACATAAGAGTCTTAAAAACTAAAGAAACATCATAGGGTTGGTAGTGGCATCGACCTCGCAAAGTGAGGACCTACCCAACATGGATGATTAAGAATTCTGAGACTTCTTCAAAATCGTCTCCAAAAGCCCTTCAGCGACCGGAATCTAAAATGTTAGGGAAAAGGAAAAAATTGGGTTAGTACAACACTTGTACTAAGTATGAGACCATATGCGCATATATCATGAAAACATGCTAAAAAGGACATTTCATTCAAAGTATGTAATTTACTTTGAAAAGCTATATGTACATTAAATAAGACCATACCAATCAATTAGAGATATTTATTAAGTCATAGACATGTACATCACAAGACCAACAATGCTTAGTATACTTAAGTCAACATGCACATCATATAATTCGACGTATAGTAAAAACAACTCTACCATCAAGTCATAACATCAATAAGCATGAATAAGAGTTCATTATAATATCACGAAAGAAAGACAATTACCCATGAACCCCAATCAAGTCAACAAGTGCAATGACTAAGCAAAACCCATAACCTTACTTAATCAAGTATTCCAACAAGAATCATGACCAACATCCCATTTCACATACCATGACATTTATGAGTACATATCATAATACATTAACAATGTAGACATACAAATATTCATAATTTAAACTAATCAATATATAGACTCGGGATCATTGATCCACTTCTTAAGCATAGAAACATGGAGAACCGGATGAACCGAAGCCAGTTACTAGACAGTTTCAACTCATAGGAAACCTTACTAACCCTTTGCAAGATTTCATAGAGACCCACATAATGAGGACTTAACTTCTATCTCTTGCCAAATCTAACCACCTCTTTCATTAATGAAACTGTCAAATACACTTTATCATCTTCTTCAAACTCTACTCCCTTCTCTTATGATCAGCATAAGACTTTTGCTAACTATAGACTGTTTGCAACCGGTTCCTTATGATATGAACCTTCTCCAAAGTCTTATAAATATAATCGGGACCCAAAAGTGAGGACTCACCCACTTCAAACAATCCAATAGGACCTACACCTCCTACAACAAAAGGATTTATAAGGAGCCATGTATATGGATGAATGGAAACTATTATTGTAAGCAAATTTCACCAAAGGCAAATGTTTATCCCAATTTCCCTTGAAATCAATACTACAAGCCCTAAGAATATCCTCAAGAGTTCGTATAGTATGCTCAGGTTGACAATCCGTATGAGGATGAAAAGCGGTGTTTAGCTTTACCTTAGTACCCAAACCTTCTTGGAATGACCTCCAAAACCTAGAAGTGAATTTCCCATCCCGGTTCGATATGATGGATAATGGAATACCATGGTGACATACAACCTTATCTATGAATAAGATCCTTTAATAATCCTCCACCCAATAGGTAGACTTGACGGGAATAAAATGGGCAGACTTTGTCAACCTATCAACAACTACCCATATAGAGTCATATTACTTTTGTGTCCAAGTCAAACCTACCACAAAATTCGTATTGATGTTTTGCCACATCCAAGTAGGAACTTGGATTTCTTATAGTAAACCACCCGGATTTTGATATTCGGCTTACACTTGTTAGCAATTTGCACTGAGCAACAAATTCTACTATGTCCTTTTCAAACCTTCCCACCAAAACACTTCCCTAAGTTTATGGTACATCTTAGTCGAACTCGGATGAATTGATTAATGAGACCCATGATCTTCCTCAAGGATCAAGTTTCTCAAACCATCTACATTGGGAACATACAACCTTCTTCGATACCTAATGACACTATCCCCCCTTAGGAGAATGACTCATCAAGCTTACCAAGAACCAATTCCTTCAACTCCATCAATGGTTGATCAATGTGTTATTTGGACTTCACCTCAACCACTAATGATGACTCAGAGTTATCATGGACCATAAAACCACCATTCGGAGAATCTTCTAACCTCACACGTAATTGAGCTACCTTATGAACATATTTCACTAGATCTTCATTGGCTTCCTCTATATGAAACACACTACCCATGGTCATACTACTTAGAGCATCCGCAACCACATTGGCCTTGCCGGGGTGATAGAGAACACTCATGTCGTACTCTTTCAACAATTCAAACCACCTTCTTTGTCGAAGATTGAACTTCTTTTTAGTAAACACATATTGAAGACTCTTATGGTTGGTATACACATCAACATGAACGCCATACAAGTAATGCCTCCATATTTTCAATGCAAATACCACAACTGCTAACTCAAGATCATGAGTTGGATAGTTTCTCTAATGCACCTTAGGTTGTCTAGAAACATAGGCTAATACTTTCCCATGTTGCATAAGCACACACCCTCAACCCACTCGGGATGAATCAAAATACACAACAACGACCTTTGTACCCTCTGCTAAAGTCAACACAGGAGCAAAAGTAATCCTATCTTTTAAGATTTGATGCTTCTCTCACTCCCCTATGACCACTCAAATTTCATACTCTTGTGGGTCAAAGTAGTCAAGGGAGATGTAATGTACGCAAAACCATCCACAAACTCTGATAATAACCCGCTAGATCCAACAAGCTCCTACTCTAGGTTGGAATCAATGGTCTAGACCAATTGTTGACCACCTCAGTTTTCCTTAGATTAACCTCAACTCCCACACTAGAGATGATATGACCAAGAAATACCACCGACCTTAACCAAAACTCACATTTCCTATACTTTCTAAATAAGTTATTCTCCTTAGAACTTGTAACACCACCCCCAAAAGGTCCATGTGATCACCCTCATTTTTCGAATGTACCAAGATGTCGTAATGAAGACAATGAAAATGAATCTAGCTAACTTCAAAACACCCTATTCATGAAATCCATAAATGCCGCCAAGGCATTCGTGAGACCAAAGGACATTACTAAGAAATCATAGTGACCATATCTAGTTCAAAATGCCGTTTTTGGTATATCTTCACCTTTCACCCTAAGTTGGAGAAATTTTGATCTCAAGTCAATCTTAGACAAGTAGCTTGCCCCTTGGAGTTGATAAAACAAATCGTCACTCCGGGGGAGAGGATACTTGTTCTTAATAGTTACGTTATAGAGTTGACCATAATCAATGCACATTCTAAGGTACCTATCCTTCTTATTCCCAACAAAAACTAGAGCACTCATGGAGAAATACTAGGTCTAATAAATCCTTTGTCTAGTAAATCTTTGAGTTGAGCCTTCAACTCTTTCAATTATGTCGGAGCCATCTGATAAGAAGGTATTGAAATGGTATTTTTATCCGGTAACAAGTCGATACCAAAATTCATTTCTGGTTAAGGAGGAATACCGGGAGGATCATTAGGAAAGACCTACGGAAATTTCCTCACTACGGGGACCGACTCAATTGGAAAAATATTGGAGTCTAAATATTGGACTCTTACTATATGGTATAAACACCCTTTAAAAATAATTTTACAAGCTTTCAACTAGAGATTATACGACCTCTAGGAATTGAATTTTCCCCCTTTCACTCTAAGACGGGTTCATTTGGAAAGTTAAACTTTACTACCCTTGTCCTACAATCTATTGAAGCAAAGTAAGCATGCAACCAATCATACCCAAAATGACATCAAAATCAAGCATCTCAAGTTCTACTAATTCAACATAAGTAACACTATTGGGAAACATTAGAGGACAATTTCTATACACCCTTTTTGCAACAATCGACTCACTCACCGGGTAAGACACCATAAAAGGTTCATTCAAAATATCGGGTAAGATATGAAATTTCTTCGATATCAATGGAGTAACAAAAGATATTTAGCACCCGGATCAAGTAAAGCATATAGATCAATGGAAAAGACTTCCAACATAGAGGTCACCACGTCGGGAGAAGTCTCTTGCTCACCCCTAGAGCGGAGAGCATAGAAGTGATTCTTCTTAGGAGCACTATTAGAATCACTTGCTTGCCCACTACCCTTGTGTTGACCCTTCACATTAGGGCAATCCAAAACGTTGTGGCCACTCTTGCCACAACCAAAGTAATTTTCTGTATTTTAACTAGACATTAACCAAGATGACCCTTTCCACAGTTGGCACAAGTAGGCTTTTTGTACTGTGAACGAGCCTTAGGGAACTTGGAAGGAACTTGATTAGACACCCTCTTCTTGAAAGACTACTTTTTTTGAATCTCAAGTCTACTCTTGGAATAACAACCATCAAAAGATCTTTCCCTTTTGTCATCTCTAATCTTTCTCTTATCCCTTGCCTCTTCCACTTGTTCAGCATGAACGATGAGACGAGGAATGTTCATATTTTCATGTAGCATAGCCGAATTACACTCATCTTGCAAGTCATCCAACACTCCCGTCACAAAGTGGTTTATTTCATCCCTAGGATCAGAAACCAAAGAAGGAGCATATTTTGACAATTGAGTGAATTTCAAGGAATATTCAAGCACACTCATACCTCCTTGATGAATTTTGTTGAATTCCACCACTTTAGTTTCCCTATTCACCCTAGAAAAATATCTATAGAGAAAAGCCATATCAAACACATCCCAAGTCATCCGTTCACCCCTTAATGACCTTTTGTCCCTCCATTGGACATACTAATTTTGGGCCATACCTTTGAGTATGTAAGTGGCTAACTCGGCCTTCTCACAAGAAGTCAATCTCATGGCATAAAGGATTTTGTATATTTTGTCAATGAGCTTATGGAGGCATTCTTCAACCTTGTACCCATAGAAAGTAGAGGTATTCATTCTAGTGAAATCCCTTAGACGAGAGGCCATGGTAGCAACTTGTTGTTTTGATCAGGGTATAACTTCTCAATTTGCTTGGGCCGTCATGTCTTGAGCTTGAGTAGTGCGACTTTTGCTTGAGTAGTAATAGCTTGGGCCATTTGGGCCCTTATTGCACCATCCTTCAAAGGAGGATCAACCGGATCTTGGTCATCATTAAAATCTTCTTCAGGAGGAGGAACTTGATCACCATGGGAAGGAACTATTGAATTGGCAATCACTTCCTCAAGTCTCCTTTTTGCATTCCTTCGAGTATTCATTTGAAATAATCACAATAAGAGGATTAGATGCAAAATCACATTGAGCTAACACTCTAGAGTCATGATATTGGACTTCCAAATAAGTGAGAGTTTTCGAAGCATCGTATAGATTCCTATTTATAAGGGTGGCGCGCTTCACAATTATGGATACGAACCTACATAAATGTGGTTGAGAGAGATATTGACTCAAAGATATTTAATCTCATGCTCTGATACAATGTTTTTCACATCCGGGAGTACCCCCTTGACGTAATCGGCGTGGTCGTTATCTTTGAGGACTAAGATTATCCTCTTAGCTTATATCATTACATTCATAGGTCAAAATTAGCTGAAATTTAAATTTTTTACTACTTTTACATTTAAGTTTATGTAGACCTCTACATACATATAATATATAAACATCGATTATACATAGACCTTTCGTATATGAATATTACTTAGTCTTCTACTTTTAATTCACATAGATATATAAAACATAACATAGTCTCACAAGATTGTCTCATCTCATAACCATTTAACAAGAGTATATCAAGCCCATAAATTAATACAATAAGAATAGGTCATACAATGTTTAGTATCTAGATGAAAAGTTAAGAACATAAGTTTCTTAAAAACTAAAGAAACATCATAGGGTTGATAGTGGAATTGGCCTCGGAAAGTTATGACCTACCAAACTTGGATGATTAAGAATTCCAAGTCTTCTTCAAAATCGTCTCCAAAATCCCTTCAACTACCGACACCTAAAATGTTAGGGAAAAGGAAGAAATGGGTTTATTACAACACTTGTACTAAGTATGAGACCATATGCGCATATATCATGAAAACATGCTAAAAGGGGACATTTCATTTAAAGTATGCAATTCACTTTGAAAAGCTTTATGCACATTGAATAAGACCTTTCTAATCAATTCGACATATTCATTACTTCATAGACATGTACATCACAAGACTAACAATGCTAAATCTAGTCATTTTAACATGCATATCATAAAATTGGACATATAGTCAAAGCAACTCTACCATCAAGTCATAACATCAACAATCATGAAAATAAGTTTATTATTACATATCAAAAGCAAGACTATTACCCATGAACCCCAAAAAAGTCAACAAGTGCAATGACCAAGAAAAGATGTATAACCTTACTCAATCAAGTAACCCAACAAGAATTATGACCAACATCGCACTTCACATAGCAAGGCATTTTAGAGTACATATCATCATACTTTAACAATGAAGACCAACAAATATTCATAAGTGAAACTAATCAATAAATAGTATCAACAATATGCAAGTTCATCATATACATATCATGTACCATTATATGCATATACATACTTAAGAACATGAACATTATCTGAAGGTTTCCCTCAAGGCAAATTATTGCAAGGCCTAGGTATAGTCCCATACCCATACCTAAGCTATGTCAACCTCTCAAGTCACCCTAGTTGTGTTTTATTTATTACTTCATTTTAGTTTAGGGAACACTTGCATTAACCGACATAGACCACAAGATCTAAGCGTGGAATCCGGTATTATAAAACCTTACACTGATGGAAGGTGGTCTACCAGCAAAAGTAAAACCAAACATAAACATAACTTTCTAGGTGAATCCACTAGCTAGCCTTCCTATGGGGGTAACATAGTTCAAGAACTAAGAGATATGTATATTCCCTCTACATACCACTTGGAATTGGGGCCTCATCTCATGAGAATCCAATGGATGAGTATCCGTCATTGGGGAGTCAACAACATATGTTGATATATAGGGTTAATATTTCTTTATAGGAAAATCATCATCTCCCATTGTCAAGTTCACTCGTTGCTAAGATTAGTCCCTTTTTATATAGCTGAAGTGTCTTTATTAATCATCATAACTTAATGCAGGTCATAGGGCCTAACCTTTGTATAATCATCATCATCATACTTCAAATAAAATGGTGTGAGTATAGTCCTGTAATTGCAATTTATATAAGTGAATTTATCACATTTACATATCACTTCATAATAAGGCACATTGGTAAATCATTCACTGTCCTTATAACATTTACATCATAGGAAAAACCTTACAAACCATAGTCAAGACATTTAAATTCAACATCATACTAACCCTATAAATCCTAATACAATCATAATCAAACACAATGTCATGACTTAATCATAATTAACCATAATTGAAGTAAATAATAGGGTTCACAAGATTTACCAAGTCTCCTTCATAATTCATCATCAAGGTCTTACATTAAACCATTTAACTCAACCCAATTAGGGTATAATATCATCATTCACCAATAATAACCAAGATAACAAAGTCAATTGAATCACTATATCACAATTCATCACTAGTTGATAGATTAAGATAAGATACTTAGGTCAATTAGCAACATACTTCATAACCTAGATTAACTTCTCAAGAACTAGCATGATAAGACTATAATTAATCCCAATATATTAATGATTGATACAACAACATCATGTAATAATAGTTCAACCAATAACCAATTTAATTGAAGCAATATAACACAATTCATATGAAGATCATCACCTAAGGTTTAGGGGAATAGGTCATCTTCTACAAATTAGACCAATTCATCAAGATATAACATAATTGAGTTAAAATGGATGTAAATATATTCATAATATAAAAAATAAATCATAAACAAATCAATTCACAACATCAATTTTGTATTGGATGAAAACCCACTAGAAAACCCAACATTTGAACTCAATTTGATGGAACCCTATGATTTAAGGGGTCTCAAAGGTGAAATAGATCCCATACCTTTATAATTATTGAATATTTATGGAGAAAATTGAACTTTTTCAGCCCTTGAACCCACCTCTATCTTGGTCATCGATGGGGTTTCTTTGGGTGGGAGAAAGAAGAGAGTTTTGGCTTTGGGAATTACTAGAGTTTAGGTTAGTCTAATTAGGTTAGGGATTTATATAGGGGGTTAACTAACATAAATTCAAATCCCCTAACCCCTAATTAAATTTCTACCTAATAAAAAATATTAATTAACTTATGTGAAAACGTGTAGCAAAATAGACCACTCACAGACGTCACCATGATCGATGGTCTGTCTGTGAGACGAAAACCACTTCTCCCTCCGTGCTACATAACCGTCACTAAGTTAAGAGATTATGAATAATAGGACCTTCAAGAATTTGGCTAAGTAACCATCTACACCTCTTCGATTGACACACGCCCCGTCGACGAAACTCATCTGCGCAGACTGCCTTGGGCAGTCCTTTGACCCCAAAATGCAAGGGTCCTCTTCAAGGGCCATTGGTTGGTCCTTTGGGAGTTGTGACCGTACTTTAAAACTATGCATTAAATCTAATACATTTTATACACCATTCCACGAAGTTTCATCATTTTTTGACTTCTAAAAGCTAGTAAAATAGGCTAAGGTGCGCTAGTACGTCATTGAACTAGTTTTCGGAGGTCATGGACGTTCTTGGATGTTTTGTTTTATAGACTTCCTAAATGACTTATATTAATTAAAATACACATTATAACAGTTTATAAACCTTATGAAACTTAAGTTAGGACCTAGATAACGTATTGGATTTTTGAAATGTTAGAACATATAAAAGAGAAACTTTCAATTCTTACCCTTTACCACATTTCTCCAAAACTTCCTCAAGTATAAACCATAGACTTCTACAATCATTGCACATAACAATAAAGTTACCCATTATCCCAACAAGGACTTCATTCAATCATAACAACTCTCATCATGCTTGAATTAAATTACAATTCAAATTTTCCTTATAATGCCTCAAATCTCATATGTTACACATAAACATAGTTGGAATAAAAAAAATCTTCTAAGTCCACCTTCACATATACTCATCCATTCATAGTACCATAATAAGCATACAACACACCTTCTTCTCACCCAAGATTTTAAACATCACCCTTCCTAGAAATCACATCTACAAGACCACTGGACAAGGGAAATAAGTGTCACATCCGAGATCACACCCTAAAAGATATGGAACTCTCGGAGTACAACCGGTGTACTTAACCTCTCGAAGGTCTTTTACAAACCCTTTTGTATCGTTCATCGCATATATACATAGGAAAAGTAGAGAGGAATTAAAAATTTTAACAAACATTCTATATGTCTTTACAAAATATTTCATATAAAACTCATAGGAAATATTAAGTCTTATTTCATCAAATCATAGACACACTAGTACTTTGGGATATTGCCCATGCACAATAGAAATATAATACTACTAAGTCTATTACAATACTTCAAAATAAGGAAATTAAAGACATTTATGCCCTCGAGTCGAATGAGGACATACTTCAACTTCATTTGAATAATATTCTAATCCAATATAAGCTATTTAAAAGAACCTTCACCTATGAATCACATTAGATAAAAATAGAAGCATGAAATTATTACAACCACATGTACTAAGTATGACATAATGAATAAAAATCATAAAAAACAGGCATTTATGGAAATATTCATCTTTTGATTTAAATATAATAATTTAACCTTAAGAATAACATTTAATACCTTAGAAACACATAAGATAACACTTAAGCAATTTAGTACATTTTTATGGTCAGTTTACAGTTAACCAATTCACTATTACAGTGAAGATCCTTTATTGTACAGTGAAGTGCCTTATCTTCACTTAAGACATTTCCTAGCATGTAGTTCTCCCACTAAAAGTTATTCTATGACTAACTTATGTAATAAAAATAGAGACCACCCATACAAACTGTCCAGGCCAACCTAAAAGATCCTTAAGACCACCTACAATGAGATCAACACACACTTACAAGACATCATACACATGAACATAAGATTCTTCTACCAAAGGTGATTCTAAGTCTCACTTGATTGTGTTTTGAAGAAAACTCTCATACAATCCCTTACACACACACTTAAGAGATCCTACAAACTACCTAAGATATAATCATTCTCACTTAATACAAAAACATATAAATGATATGATATTCTCCTTGCAAAGACTATCAAAAGACTTACTTAAGTAAATCAAGAATATAACGTCCATGATTGACCTCTTCAAAATTACCTATGAAATCCTTAAGACTAGGTAAGTCTTCGATTGTGTCAACATAATCAACCAACTTCCCCAACTAGTGTCTTTCTTAAGACTCATATTGGTAAGATACAAAGTGACCCCCTTCACAACTTAACTAGATGACCCTTAACTACTCTCTATAAATACTTTAATTCAACATGCTGTCTTAACATAAGTCATTGCATTCATTAGTTCATGTAAGCCTCATTCATTACATAAAGACATTAAATTAATGGTCTTGGAAAAGACCTAGGGACTCTAACTAACATCTTCAAAGCCTATTTTGCAATGTCTAGAAAGCATCCCATACCCCCATCTAAACTTCTCCAACTTTTCTAATACAAGTAGGTATACAACATGATAAGAATAGACAATAACCGACATAGAGCATGATAGCTACACATGAATCCGGAGGTCTAACCTACTCCGATGAGGGTGTTCTGCTTGCTAAGGGTAGAACTAGGACATATCCCATGTAGGCACATGGTTAAGGAATATAAAGGGATTTTATGTACTCTCGTCTCATTCTCAAGTAGACATTCATAATACTCTAGTATCCGTCTCATGTAGAGCTACTTCCCATAATATAATCACCAAGTGCTAGCCTTTGTGCTCATAGACTCATATATAGTGAAGGTTCATACAAATGGGTTCTAAATCATGTTCATAACCCTATCACATTTACCCTACCAAAGGGGTCCTGTAGGAATACCTTACAATGAGAACAAAGATAGCTCATTATGAATTTTCTAAGGATGATATGGTATCGTTCCAGCCAATAAAACCTTAATCTATCATTCATTAAAAGGAGGATATCATTACGACTTTTGACTTCAATATTCATAACCTTACCACTAGGTTTAGGGTTCCACGTACATGAACTTCGTAACATCATTTAAGGTCTCACATATCATTCATTCATACATGACGAGGGTGCACTATGCATACCTAGTCAAGACATCTTCATACATATTTCAATTAAGGAACACAAGTCTAGCAAAACAAGACACACCATTCTTTACTTTCTTTCATATAGCTTATCATTCTTTGATGCAATTTGGAATGTTCCTTATAATCTTTATATCATCCTATTCATTTCTATAAAATCATCAATATAACCATCATTGACTCATATAGTCAAGTAGGAACTATCATGCATCAACTCTCGGACTACTCACCTAATAGCATAGTCATAGTCTGACATGACCACCTAAATAGAAGATCACATACTTTCAGATTAATCACATGTAGATAGATATGCTCATACTTTACATAAATCAACTACACAAATAATCATAGTACTTTAAGTAGTGCCGACAAGGCCATGATCATCATAATATATAAAGTAGCGCCGACAAGGCCACATCAATTTGAAGTAAAGAACATAACACCGCCACCATAAGTGTATCATACCAATCACAACATAATTGAAGTCTAATTAATATAAAATAAAGAGAATTAGGGAAGGTACCACCAATCCATTCTCTCAACTTTAATCCAAAGCTAAATCATCCAATTCAATACATTAAGGCCCTTACCCATGTCCATGAGCAATAATTCAATACATAAACTATGATATTCAATGAAAAAAAGTCAATTCAGTATAGATTTATCAATCTAATACAACCTAGATGTAAATTCAATACAATTATTACATTATTCAATAGCCCATAGAAAACAACATCAGAATTCATAAGCATTACGACCAAATCACTTAACCCATAAAGAAGTCAAAACCTAGGGTTCATCAATAGCATGGGTTCAAAGGTTAATTGATTTAAAATCATTTAATTAACAACAATTGAATCCATATTCAATTCTTTAAAACCTTTAATGCAAGAACCCATGGATATATCATGAAATTGGAAAATTCATCTTTAAAAACGTTAGAAAACTTCTTTGAATTTGGGTTCCTTGATGAATAGAGTTTCAAGGATAAAAAACCATACCTCAATAAATCTAATCCTCCAATATGAGGAAGAACGTTTACTCAATTCTCCAATCCAAGCCCTTATTTAATTTTTGTGTCCAATTGAGTTCTAGAGAATTTCTAATGGATTTTGGGTTTTGATTTTTGATGAATGAATTCTTCTAAGTGTTAAAGGATTATAATAATGTTTAAAATACCCAAAAGACCTTTAGAAACCACCATTTATCTTATTTGTACATGGGGTAAATTTACCAATTCACCCCTAGATTTAACAGTAAGTGGCGCACATGAGATTGATGATCGACGGATGGCCACCAACGAACCATCCATAAACTAACGGACCGTTCTATTGGCCCGTGGTTTGGTACTGAGGCTTATCCTTGGCTTCCCTTCTCCCACACCTATGTTTTAATGCACGACACCTATCGATGGGGTGTGGACTGGCCCACGAGTCGTCTACTTTCTCTGTCGTTTGGGGCTGTCTTGGCAATTTTGGGTTCAAGGAATGAGGGCACTTTCACCTCGACGTTTCCAACCCGAATAGGTTTGTATATAAGTTTAGGAACTCCCACATGATCTTCATCAAAAACGAACACGTAAATCTCGACGAAATATGCATACACATAAAATGTTGTTTCAAGCAAACCTTTCGAACGTCATGGATGTTCTTGGACGTTTGACCTCCAAACTTCACGAAACTTGACGTCGTGACTATAAACACTATATAAATCATATAAGGACCGTATTAACACATTAAACACACATATAGGCACAAAACCACACATGAGGCACGTAGGTGACTTAATCGCCGAACGTCTTAGCGTCCCTTGGCGTTTGAGTGCAAAATCACCTAAATCTCTAGACACTGCCTCATACAACATTATAGACCATTTTAGGACCTTCTACCATCATGAAAAATATTTTAGTCCCTAGCTTCACCTAAGTCATTTTCGAGGTATTACAATATCCCCCACTTGATGAAATTCATCCTCGAATGACACTTGCCACTTCCAAGAATAAAGATTCAACTAGAAACTGATAACAATACCACATAAAATCTTACACAAAGTAAGCATCTTGGAAAACATCAATTTCACATAATCTAGAGATTTACAACACTACAAGAAACAAGAATAAATTATAACTCATTGTGTGATAAAACTCACATCCTTCATTCCAAATAGCAAAAACTCAATTTATATCCAGTATCATGCTCATAAAAATTAGTTCTAACCATATTTCAACAATTTTTTACCAAACAATAAATTAGTCAATTTCTCAAATAAATTTACAGTGAGTAGATTTCCTTAGAAGCTTTACATTGAATTTTTCAACATTTTATTTCAAAAATGCAACATTTAGGCAATTCACGATGGAAACATGCTAATGTTGAAGATAAAATCATAAAAACACATCTTACAACATAATCATAACTTCATGAAATACACAATGCAAAGAATCAATGAAATTCAATTTCAACAACACCCCTAAACAAAATGCATATGCAACATACTTCTATGATTTTCCACCCTCAAGCTTGATTTGAATAGAAGATATGAGACAATCAATGACAACTCCTTTAATCACTAAAATGCCCCAGTTAGAAGTAATTCATAACACTAGAAGAAATACAATAACTTACCATCATCATCACCCATTTTTTTTGGAGGAACATGATTGGCCTTCCTTTATCTTAGTGGCAAAAATAGGACAATTTTTCCTCTTATGTCCTTTCTTACCACTCTCAAAGCAATTTCCGGTACCAACTAGACACTCCCCGTAGTGCATCTTCCTACAAGTAGTACATCTAGGTTTGCCATATTGGGAAACACCTCCTTTCTCAAATTTCACCTTAGGACCACTAGGTCCATCTTGAGATTGAGCCCTCTTTTTTAACCTAGGTTGTTTGAATTAATCACTAGACCCACTCTTCTTCAAGATCCTTGCACTTCTACTAATTTTGTGACTCTTCAACCTTCCCCTTCCCCTGACTAAGGTCAATGAACCTCCCAATCTTCATTCCTCCTCACATGGAGAAAGAACTTCCCTAAGAAAGCCTTATTCAACTCCTGCCACTGACCCAACTCTATCACCTATTGCCTTTCCATTATGTGTACCACATTTTAGCAAGTTCCCTCAATTGGTACAAAGTTAACTCCTCCTTTTCCCAGAAGTCACCTCCATGGCACTAAACAACTAGTACACACCATATAGGAACTCTTGGGGACCCTTTCCTATCATAGAGCGAAGAAAGATAGGAGATTTCATCCTCACAAAGTCTCTCAATCTATATGTCATAGTGCTTTCCACAACATTCGCTCTAGGCTCCCTACTCAAATTCACTTTAGTAGTCACGGCTCGGGCTAAGGCAAACAAAACCTCTCTAATCTCTCTATTTGTCAATTCTGGAGGAATAATTGGAAAATTATTACCTCATTCCGCAATACGTACTTTATCACCTTGATAACCTTGAGGAACTTGCTCAACTTGAGGAGGTTTCTCCTCATTCACATCATTCTCCTCAACTCTCCTAGACAGTGTCCTCCTTGTATTCATCTTCCTCGAAACACAAGAAAAACCATAAGAAAAGAGTACTCATAAACTTTTACTCTATGAAATGACATTGGAGTAGAAAATAAGGGTAATTTTATTGTCCTATAGCCTTTTGCCCATATATGTGACAACTCACATCGATGGTTAAGACTCTACTAGACCTAATTTGATGAGACTTTTTTATTCCTAAGACCACTTTCATAACCTATAATCTGATACCAAGATTGTCACATCCCGAGACCATACCCTATAAAATATAGATCTCTCGGAGTACCACTGGTGTACTGACCTCTCGGAGGTCTTTTGCAAACACTTTCATACCATTCATCACATATAGACATATGAAAAGTAGAAAGAAATTAAAACTTTTAACAAACATTCAATAAGTCTTTAAAAACTCTTACATATAAAACTCATAGGAAATATTAAGTTCCATTTCATGAAATCTTATACACAAGAGTACTTTGGGACATTGCCCATAAACAATAGAAATATAGTACTACTAAGTCTATTACATTACTTCGATAAAGGAAATAAAAGATATCTATACCGTCGAGTTGAATGAGGAAATACTTGAACTTCACTTGAATGATCTTCTAATCCAAGCTTAGCTCTCCAAAAGCACCTTCACCTATGAATCACTTTATATATCTATAAAAGCATGGAATTAGTACAACCACATGTACTAAATATGACATCAAGCATAACAATCATGAAAATGGACATTTATAGAAATATGCATATTTTTATTTAAATATAATAATATAACCATAAGAATAACATTTAACACCTTAGAAACACATAAGATAACATTTAAGTAATTTTGTACATTTTTAAGGTAATTATACAGTTAACCAATTCACTGTTACAATGAAGATTCTTCAATGTATTGTGAAGTTCCTTATCTTCACTTTAGACACTCCTTACATGTAGTCCTCCCACTAAAAGTTATCTGAAGACTCACTTAAGTAATACCAAGAGAGACCACCCATACAACCTATCTAGGAACACCTAAATGATCCTTAAGAATAACTTTAATGAGATGAACACACACATACAAGACATCATGCACATGATCATGAGATTCTTCTACAAAAGATGATTCTGAGTCTTAGTTGAGTGAGATGTGAAGCGACCACCCATACAATCCCTTACACACACACTTAAAATATCGTATAGACTTCTTAAGGTAGAATCGTTCTCACTTAATACAACCACATATATATGATATGACATTCTCCTTCCAAAGTCTATCAAAAGACTTAATTAAATTAAGAAGATAAAGTCCATGATTAACCTCTTCAAGATTACTTAAGTAATCCTTAAGACTACCTAAGGCTTAGATTGTTTCTACATAATCAACCAACTTCCCTAATTAGAGTTAAGACTTATCTAGGGAAGATAAGAAGTGATTATTCCTATACCCCTTTTAACCCTTAACAAGAAAACCCTTAAATACTCTAGATAAGTACTTATTCGTTCAACATGATTTTTTAACATAAGTCATTACATTCATTAGTACATTAAGACTCATTCATCCCACTAAGACATTCAAGTAATGGTCTTGGACAAGACCTAGGGACTCTAACTAACAACTTCAAAGCCTATTGTGCAATATCTAGATAGCGTCCCATACAACTATTTAAACTTCATAGAACTTTTTTAATCCTAGTAGGTATATCACATGATGAGAATAGTCAATAAACGACATAGACCATGATAGTTAGACATGGAATCCGGAGTTATAAGTTACTCCAATGAGGGTTTTCTACTTTCCAAGTGTAGAACTATGACACATCTTATGTAGGCACATGGTTAAAGTATATGAAGAACTTTTATGTACTCTAGTCTAATTCTCAAGTAGGGATACATTATACTCTAGTATCCGTATCATGTAGAGCTACTTCTCATAATATACTAACTCGGTGCTAGCCTTTGTTCTCATAGACTCATTTACATTAAAGGTTCATACAAATGGATTTTATATCATGTTCATAACCCAATCACATTTACCCTACCAAAGAGGTCCTCTAGGGCTACCTTACAATGACAACAAAGATAGCTCATTATGAATTTTCTAAGGATGATATGATATCGTTCCAGCCAATAAAACCTAAGTCTATCATTCATTAAAAGGAGGATACCATTATGGCTTTCGACTTCAATGTTCATAACCTTACCACTAGGTTTAAGGTTCCATGTACATGACCTTCGTAACATCATTTAAGGTCTCACATATCATTCATTCATACATGAAAAGGGTGGAATAAGCTTACTTATTCAAGACATCTCATATTCACATATCATTCACACATGTAACAAGTAAGGGACACAAGTCTACCAAAAGAAGACACAACGTTCCTTACTTTTTTTCATATAGCTTATAATTCTTTGAAGCATTTAGGAATGACCCTGATCATCTTTATGTCATCCTATACATTGCTATAAAATCATCAATATAACCATCATTGACTCATATAGTCAAGTAGGAACTATCATGCATCAACTCTAAGACTACTCACCCAATAGCATAGTCATAGTCTAACATGATCACCTAAATAGAAGATCACATACTTTCACATTAATCACATGTAGATAGATATGATCATACTTTATATAAATAAACTACACAAATCATCATAGTACTTTAAGTAGTGCCAACAAGGCCATGATCATCATAATATATAATGTAACGCCGAAAAGGCCACATCAATTTCAAGTAAAGCACATAACAACGCAACCATAAGTGGACCATACCAATCACAACATAATTGAAGTCTAATTAACATAAAATAAAGAAAATTAGGGCAGCGTACCACCAATCCATTTTGTCCACTTCAGTCCAAAGCTAAATCATCCAATTAAATATCATAAGGCCCTTAGCCAATTATATTTAATGAAACAAAGTCAACTAAGTATACATTTATAAATCTAAGATAACCTATATATCAATTCAATACAATTATTAGATCATTCATTAGCATATAGAAAACGACACTAGAATTCATAAGCATTAAGTCCAAATCACTTAAATCATAAAGTAGTAAAAAACTAGGGTTCATGAATTACATGGGTTCATAGGTTAATTGAGTTAAAATCAAATAATTACCAACATTTCAGTCAATATTCAATGCTATAAAACCTTTGATGCAAGAACCCATGGATAAATCATGAGATTTGACAATTCATCCTTGGGGACTTTCAACCAGACGTTTCCATCCCTATTAGTTTTGTATACGAGACTAGGACACCCCACATAAATTTCATCCAAAATAAAGACGTAAATCTCAACGAAACATGCATAGACATAAAAGGTGGTTTCAAAGCAAACCTTTCAAATGTCATGGACATTCTTGGACATTTGACCTCCAAACTTCACAAAACATGACGCACTGCCTGAAACATTATAATAACTCATATAAGGACCTCATTAACTAACTAAACACACATATAGGTGCATAAACACACCTTAGGCACATAGATAACTTAGTCGTCGAAGGTCTTAGTCGTCGCTTGACGTTTCACTTCTAAATCACATATAACAGAAAATAGTGCCCCAATACCAGATTATACACCATTTTAGGACCTTAGACCATCATGACAAACATGTTAGGATCTAGCATCACCTAATTTATTTTTGAGGTATTACAATAATAGAGAGAGATTAAATATAGTTTAAACCTATGGAACAACACAAGAGTAATGAAGAAAGAAACTTCTATTGGTCTATAGCCTCTCGCTCATACATGTTTTGTGACTCAAACTGATGAACAAGAGTCCACTAGTGTGGCTCATGAGACATCAACCATAAGACCATTCTTATAACCTCATGCTCTGATACCATGTTTTTTACAAATTGGGAGCACCCCTAGTTGTAATACGCCGTACTCTACCTCTAAGAGATCTTATAAAAGCCCTAAGCATTCATTCTTCGCATTGCCATATAAATTGTGAAATCTAATTTTTTTAATAATATAAGAAAAGACCAAAAAGTCGTCTCATTTAAAAATCATTAATACAAAGTTAGGATACTAAGTCTCATATTGCCATCTTAGACACGACTTCAATATAATTGGTACACGACCCTTACAATTCAAAAAGAACATTGCTAGTCTATTACATGAACTTATAGAAACTCTTTACATAAAGATCCTTGAATTATTAAGGAAACACCCAAACATGGGAATAGTAAGCCAAGCTCTTCATTCTAGAAACGATCATTTAGTTATCACCACCACTTGGTGTAAAAAGATGAAGAAGAATGATATTAGTACAAGAATGCACTATGGATGATAACCATAAAAAATATGACTTAAAGATGACATTTAGTTGGAAACCATGCATCATGTGATTTTAAAGAAACTTCATGTTCATTTGATACAATAAGGACAATAGATCCCACATACATCATAGTATACATGGATACCATTCACAACAACACATAAAGTCATTTATTACATTTGTGTTACAACCCTCAAAATAAACTAGGATGAACTAGAGTTTCACATTAGTTTTAGGGTCCGTTAGCTTGATGGTTCAATGTTACCATGAGTTTATTGGTAAGTTTGGTTATTTTTGAGGTCAAACATCAAGGAACGATCAATACGTTATAGACTAATCCTTTGTGTGCTAGTCTATTTGAATGTGTTGTTGTTTAATTGGATGTGTTGAGGTTTAAGACTAGTAGCAGATCGTAGTACCTTGATGGTATGTTTAGGGGTTAAACATGCAAGTACAACACCCCAAGGAAAAACCTAAGTTTTCTTGAAAAGGACCATATGTAAAACAACAAAACAGTCTAAATAAAGTGACCTACGACCATGACCTACAACCAGTAGGTCCACTTACGAAGTGTGAATGACTTGCCTATGTCCTGACTTAGTCTAGTGTGATAGGCTTCCATGTTGGAATCTCACTCACCTTTATTGAGGAAACAAGATGGGTATCCCACCCACCTACGGTCCCTAGGTGGGGTCGTAAGTGGCAACCTTTAACTCTGCATTTGATTCGACCAAGCAAAGGGTGGTTTTGTAAAATCTAACCTAACATAATTAAATATTGTGTCATTTCTTTTAGATTTATTTTGGTATATTAAGAGGGTTCAAACATTTAATTGATTAATTAGAATTTGTTGTTCACTTTTCCTAAAATCAAAACCCTTCCCTCCTAAAAGTTCTCACAAAACTCCTTTGAAGCTTTAGATCAAGAGTGAGCTAGGGTTTTGGATTCCAATGGCTTTCTTCTTCAATTATCTTGGTACTTCTAATAAGATATTCCAGTTCTTTATTTAAAGTTATATATTACCTTAGATCAAATTTCAAAGTGATTTGAAATATTTCAAAGTTCATGGAAAAGTCAAATTTTCATTCTAACTCAAGGTTTCTTTGATGAAACGATTTCAAATCATTAGATATGATATTATAGATGTTAAATTGATGTTTTGCAATGAAAATATCCATGCACCCTTGATCTTCTCAAATCCGTAAATATAGCTTATGGATTGGGTCCATTGCTTATGAATTTGGTTTATTGTTCATGATATATTGTTGATGGAATTGTGGCTATAATGTGTTGTACTTTTGATTTCTATTGTAATGACGCTGTTACATTGTGAATTGTTTGAGATGTTAAGGAGTGGTGATCATGGCTATTGGAAGAGGTTAAGTTGACTTAATTTCCTTTTTGAATGTAGAATTGATATAAAATTTCTCTTGTCGAATGGTTCACTTATGATAGCAGTGTTCACTTATTTTTCTTATTGTGATCATGGCCTTGTCGTAATTATTATGTGAATTGTAGTAGTATCGTGTTATGTTATATGTGAAGGTATAATGTGAAGTTTGTGACTTTCTTTGAATGATGAATGAGGTATTCTAGAGCATATCTTGAACCGGTAGACCTAAGAATGTTTCCCCTTCTTGATATGTCTAGAACCTAAGTGAATGAACAAACCTCGACTACGAAGATAAGGTTTATATTAAAGTGAATCGGATATACTTATGATGGTATCCGTTTCATCAATGAGCTATCGTAATAAACCTTTATCGGCAGTCCTTATGGACCCTTTCTTAGAACTGGTGTTATGAGGTTGTATCCCTTTGAGATAGTACCTTTTCTTATACAATAATGTCATTGAACTTAGTCTATGACAACCAAGGCAAAGCACCAAGTAGATATGCTTAGGGTAGTAGCTCCACTTCAAATATGAGACTAGAGTACAAAAAAGCCTTTTGATATCCCTTAAACCATGTTCCTACATAGGATGTGTCCTAGTTCTACATTTGTGTAACAATCCTCAAAATGAACTAGGATTGTCACGAACGGGGAGCATTCCCTAGACGTAATCGACTTCGTCATCCTCGGATAGGAATAAGACTTGCCTTTTAGAATTCGGAATTACATCTCATAGGTTTGAAATGTTGAAAAATTATAATTTTTATATATTGAGGTTTACTCAGACCTCTCACATACTTGTTAGGTTGTTTACTTAGACTCCTAGCTTAACAAACATACATAGGCTTCTGATTTAGACAATATACATAACATATAAGAATTTAGTCTAATATATTGTCTCACATTAAAATGATCTAAAATTAAATCTAATCATTGGGGCATAGACCTCAAACAATTTATTATTACCACTTAGGTCTTACAACCATATCTTCAACAATAAGAGAGAAATAATTCCTTTTAGACTATATGAAATCCGACTAGGCTAGAGAGAAGGCATCATCTTCGAATATTGTGGACTCATCAGTGGACATGGGAAAGACGTCTAAGTCTCCTTGCAATTACCCTTGATACCTTAATGGCCGAATCTATATATTTGTTTGTAGAAACATAAAGAATATGGGTTAGTACAACCAGTACTAAATTTGGATATATGCACATAAACCATTTGAAATCATGCTAAAAAGAACATTTTAATTTGTCCAAGTCATGCTAAGTCACTTTTGAAAGCCTTAATGTGCAAATAAGAGAACATGCAAGCCAATTATCACATAATCATTAAGACAAGTTTATATGAAACATAAAACTAAAATCATCAATAAAGTCAAGTCAACTAGGATATTATACACATAAGGTCATATAAATATGAATAGTAGCATATCAAGATCGTATAAACAAAGAAACTCCAAAACAATGCCATAATAACAAATCATATACAAGAGTTCATATCATTACATCACACAAGACCCTTACTCACAATATCTTCTCAAGCCTACAAGAGCAATGTCTATATGAAGTCCCATAACCCCACATAGTCAAACAAACAAAGAAACAGATCATAAATAATTCCTAACCTCATTTAACATAGCACCATGAGTATTCATAATCATGTATAGAAATATAGGCCAATAACATGTTAATAATTGAAACTAACATCATATAAGATCATCAACATGTATATTCAACATATGCATATCATTAAAGTCATATAAGATCATAAGAACATCCTCGTAGGACTTCTTTCAAGGACATCTAGTGCAATGCATGGGTAGATCCCCATACCCCGACCCATACTAAGAATAACCCCTTAAGTCATCCTAATTAGAGTTCACTTTATTACATTCATTGCACTTTTGGCAAATTTCCTTAATCGACATCGACCATGTGAGCTAAAAATGAAATTCGGTGTCATGAAACCCTACACCGAAATAAGGTGGTCTACTTGCCAAGGTTTAACCAAAACTAGAACATAGCATTCTAGGTGGATCCACTAGCTTGTATTATGGGGGCAACATAGTTCAAGAACTAGGAGACATACTTGAGATCCTTTTTATGAACGATTGCATTGTAATCTTTGTCCCATGAGAAGCATTATGAACCTACCTTCCCACATTAGGATGGGACACCTCTCATGACTAGTTCACTAGGTACTAAGCCAAATTTCCTTTTTGAAATGTCTTTAAGTTATTCTTAATAATTATAGCTTAATATAGGCCTTAGGAGACTAACCCCTTATATATTCATAGTCATTAGCTCATTAGGTATTGCATGAGAATGTCCTTTCATTACAACCTTTAATTTGTGAGATTAACACACCATCATTATCATTTTATAGTAAGGCACATAAGTGATTCACGATAAACCTTATATCTTTATACCTTAATCAAAACCTCACAATTCATATAGTGAAGCAATTTCAATAACATTCATCATTCTATCACCTAGCATATCTAATCATATGTAATACTTTAATTAACCATCATCATCAAGTATAAGACATCAAATTTTAACTAAGGGTTCAAGATCACACAGTCTTACCGATTCACCTTCAAAATCCTTCTTCATGATCTTACCCACAATTCATCACAATTATCCATTAACCCACTAATCATCATCATAATACAGTGAAAGCAATACCAATACCTATTCTAACCATCCTAATCAACTACAAGTCGAATTAATAGCTAGGGTTAGGGTAAAAGGGTTCATCATGAATTCTTCAAGAAATATATTCAATCCCAACAATACATGACCCTAGTTAGTCCATAAATGAAATAGGATAGTTAAACAAGTCTAGCAATCAATACATTCATTAATTCCCATCAACAGAGGAAATTGGGGAAAGGACATGATCTACACAAAATTACCATTAATTATAATTAACTACTCAACAATAATTATCCATGGGTAATCACAATTAAACATAATCAATCATCAATTTCAAGTTTAGAAGACAACCCATTTTTTAGGCAAAACCCTTCGAATTGGGTATTTTAGAAATCAACATTGAAAGGAACTTTTGGGGAAACGAAACCCAAGAGTGAAGAATCCATACCTATATATATTTTGAGTAGAAACTTAGGGAATTTGTTCTTCTTCTTTAAGCTTCTTGGTTCCTTCAATTGAGGTTTAATAGAGGAAGAGAAAGTAGAGACAGTTGAAATCTTTTGGGTTTTGATTTGGGATTTTATTTGAGTGAGTGAATTTGAGGTAAAATTGATTCAAAATAAATATTTAACCCTCCCCTACAATACACAAAAGACCCCTTTCTTTAGTTGACCTATTAATGAAGTCAAATTTGAATTCTAAATTTTAGATTTTCGTCTAAAAACTAGTCAGTGCCACATAGTTGTTCCCTCGAGTTTTCCTAAATTAATTTTTGAAACGGAAGATTGTGCTACGTTTCCACGACGTGGACATGATTTTTTGGCCATGGGTGTACCCAGTCTGCGACGCGTACTGGTTCCCACCGCCTTTTGGCCGCTTGTTGTCTAACATTGGGGTCACTTCAAGGACCCCTATGGCGGTCCTTGGGGGGTCGAACTCAGATGTTTTGACCCTATATACATTTATATACCTATTTAAATTGATTTATATAAGTTTTAGACTTCATAAAACACACCCAAACCTTCATGAAACCTAAGGACATTTTACTAGTTCAATTGCACTAGTTTCTTAACGTCTTGGATGTTTCTTGACATTTTTACTGTAAAACTTCCTAACTAGTTTTAATGCATTAAGTTAGGCTTAGAAAAAATATTTTAATGTTTAGTTCATCGTGTGAGGCTCTAGACCAAGTCATGCACTTTCGGAATATTACAAGGATAATCTAGAGCCTCATATGTGCTTTACGAGTTATTAACAAGTTAATAACGTCTCACAAATTGTATAGTTTGTTTGTAGATGTTTGGAGGTCAACATCAAGGAACGACGAAGACTTTTGGAAACTAGTCGTGTGTTATGCTAGTGTGTCTTTGCATATTTTACGTGTTGTTTGGTGTCTAAAATGATAGGAGAGGACCCTAATATCTATATGTATGTATGAAGGGTTGAAACTTCAGCGAAAAATCCTCAAGGACCACCCTAGGGGTCATTGAGGAGGAACTGAAAATTGGCAAGACACTTCGTAGGCATAGTCAAAGGACGCCTAGTCGATTGAGGGTGTTGCTCTTAACTTAGGCATGGGAGATTAATCACAAAAATTTGGACTGTAAGTCACAAATAATGGAGAAACAAGAAGTCCTGTCATTGAAATGACGGCCCATCTATTGCCACCGTCGATTGGACATGTAACATTGTCTTGTACACAACCAAAATAGGGTGAATTGGGAAAATTTACCCCACACCCAAATTAAAATATGGACGTATATTTTACCTATTTTTAGGTATTTTAACTTAGTTAAAAACATAAAACCCAATTTAGAATTCATACTTCAAATAAGACCTTTCCCTCTCAAAATAAACTCTCTCTAGATTCTCCATTGAAAACAAAGATCAAGATCAAGCTAGGAGATGGATTCTAAGTGGTTTCTCTCAAATTTTTTGTGGCTATTTTTCAATTAAGCTATGGTAACTGTTGATCCTTATTTAACCTTTCATCTAAGGAGTTCGATACTTAGGAAAAAATTGTTATCTTTCAATCTAGCCATAAGTCTATTGCCAAATTATTTTCACAATCATTCTAATGATGGATTTATGATTGATAAATAGTTTTAAGATGAATTTCAATCCAATTTCATGAAGAACCATGATTTTATAAATCTCTCAATTTATCCTATAATGTTAGTCTTGTGATCTTGATTAGATGATTATTCAATTGTTATTAGATTGTAGTATTTCTTAATCCTAATTCTATCTATGTCAATTGATTATGAGTTGTCGAGAATTTATCAATGGTGATCATAGCTTATGGTAAGTTGATCTAAATTCATAATTATAGTCTTCGAATGGACATTATAGAGTATGGTCCACTTATGATGGAAGTGTTTACATTGTTGTCATTTTGTTTATGTTGTGATCGTATACTTGAAGGCAATATATGTAATGTCAATTGTGTTTATGATGATCACAAATATGATGGTCTTATGTAGTCTTCCAATCTAGCATTATGATCTAGGTGTGTTGATGATTTTATGAATATCTGAATGATGTTGTTAGGGTTAGGTATGGTCAACATGATAAAGTGTGTTGAATACTCTTGTAGAATGACCCCTACCTATGTAACCCTATATGAATGTGTGATCTTATGCATGTTAGGATCCATCCATTTAAATGCTGGATATTCTCTTGTCTCTTATGATGTAATGTGAGTGTGTGGTCTATAGTCCCTAAATGTTCTATGTGTGAGTCGCTCATGACTTAAGCTATATGATAAATATATATGTTGTGATCATATTAAGGGTGGTTCCCTATATAGCTAAGTTGTTGCTCTTATGTGATCATGATGACACATATTTATACACACTCCATGCATAACTACGAGTATAATATTTTAGGGTGTCTATTGAAAGGATTATTATTTTATGTTTATATGTTATAATGCATGAAGAGGGTGTGAATGATGAAGTTTAAACGAGTGTTGCGTTAATTAGTTTTATGTGAAATATTTCCTCATTTATGTACAATACGCACACATGAAGGTATGAATGAAGCATGGGAATCATCATCTAGTAAACTAGAGTCTCTTAGATGATTTCCTTAATTTCACTCTATGATAAACCATATTATGATTATGTGTAAGCATGTACTCACACAGATTAGGTTTGATGAACAAAATTCTCATTATTAACCTATGAGGTATATACATGATTATATAAGGATTTAAGCTCCAAAAGAATATATTATGAAGTAATGTTAATAAAGACTTAAAGGATTTTTCAAAAAGAGAAAGTAAGCTTAGCACCGAATGAACTTGATAATGAGAGGTGTTCCTTACAAAAAACAAGGTAGGTTTAGCAATGTTGTGTCCCTTCCCAAAATGGAAGGTAGGTTAACCAAATGCTCTCATGAGGTGGAAATTACAATGATATCTATAATAAAGATCGTTTATAGTAACAACCCACTAGTTCCTTAACTATGTGCCCCTACAGCAACCTAGCAGGTGCATCCACCCAGATTCTAGTATTATGTATGTGTTCTACCTTAGCAACTAGGATGCCCTCCTTTCGATGTAAGGGGATGAAAGTGGAATCCATAATCAATTAACATGGTCTAATGATGGTTAAAATCAAGGTTTCTCTAATGTGAAATGAAAAATAGAAGTAATATAATGAACCCTAACTAGGACTACCTTAGGGATGTTTCTTAGGGTAGGTGAGTGAATGAGACTTTTCTTATAGAGTGAACAAGTAGCTCTTGAAGGGAATTCTAGGAAGGATTTCTATATGTATATGTATATTTATATGTATATGTATATGTACCTTATGCTTGATATGATGATGTTAACAAACTATTTGTAATGATATGCACAATATTGGTCTTATTGTGTCTACACGATAAATGTCGTACTTGATATGCATGTTATTGGTTATACTTTCTATATTGATGAAATGAACTCTCAATCTGTACAATGTTGCCTATTACTTCATTATGATTTTTGGTAGTATTGACCTGCATGTTGTCTTGAGTTATGTATAAAGACTAAATGGGTTATGACTTTGCTGAAATGGGTTAATGAATATTATATGAGGTTTATGAAGTATGTTGGTCTTATGTCTAAGTCTTAATGCATGTATTATGACTTTGTGAATGTGATGAGCCTAAGTCTAGGGTAACATCATAAGAAAGCTTTGTAGAGTTAGTATTATGGGATGCTACGTGTATAATGCACTAGTGTGACCTGAGGTTGTCTTAGGCGGGGTTCTTATGTGAAGTATATATTTCATGACATGTTATGTATCTATGAAAGTATATTTTTAAAGTGATGAACATTGTATGAATGTGCACCTTGGTGACCTTAGGGTGATACTTTGGTGCAAATGTGGAATTAGACACTATTGATGCATTGCACTAAGTATTGCCTAATGGTTGCTTTGGGTGAAGAAGTAAGGTAAAAGACAAGTAATGTTCTGAAAATATTGGATGTGCCTTAAATGATAAGTATGTCTTTATGTGTTTTTATGGATAATGTCCATGTTTATATTATGTATGTGAGTTATATTGTGCTTATGGTATCAATGTTCATGAAGTTTTACAAAAAAGACATGTTGCATGATATCTAACTAAATGTCCCTCTTAACTCATGTTTTTGCATAGTTATCATACTTAGTGAATTCTTTTTCTAATAACATTATTCTTCTTCTTTTTACACAATGTGCAGGTGGTGATGAATAGAATATCTAATTCTTATAATGAAAAGCTTGGAAAGCTATTCCCAAGTTCAACTGTCCTTATGATTCAAGGACTTTTATATCAAGATGTTCTTTAAATTCATGTAATAGTATAGGTCATTCTTTTATGTTGTTAAGATTCGTGTCCCTATTATATTTTATTGACTTTGAGTCTAAGATGGAAATATGAGGCGTAGTGTCTAAACATGTACATATGATTTTATTAATGAAGTGATTTTCTACCATTTTGTAATGCTCTCATTTATAAATGAAGTGATGTTCTAGCATTATGTCATGCTGTGAAAAGTTTTAAATTTTCCACTAAATTTCTATGAAAATGCTATGAAAATGTGTATGGTATTGTATAAGACCTCCTATAGGTCAAGTATGTCGTGTTACTTCTTGGGGTTTCTCCCCGGTTGTAACACTTTTGAAAGTAGAATACCTTCGACGGAGTATGGTCTTATGACACCGGATTACATACCTAGATAATATGGTCTATGTCAGTTAAATTCTTGTTCCCATCATGTGGATGTGTACTCTAGTTATTGGATAGGTTCTATGACGTGAAGGTAATAGTATGAGATGCTATTCACACATGGCACGGGTAGTCCTCGATGATGATAAAGTGACTTCCCCAGGTCTTCTAAGATCATTATGTGAAGTCCCCTATTTGATTAGTTTTCTCTTTAATTGTTTAATGAATATTGTTCACTTAGTAAAAGTATGTTGAACAGAAAGGTTCCTATATAGGGTGACTTTGAGGAACACTTAGTTATGCTTGAAGAGGGTGTATGAACAGTGTATTTATGTGTTACTTAGGTGGGTATTAGACTAATCATAGGTAAAGATTCCAAATGATGAATGGACTTACTTTATGAATATGAAATCAAATGATATATGTTGATGATAGTTTAAGATGTCTTATATGTGAATGTTGGCTTATATTGTGTCTCTTAAAATCTTATGATGAAAGTATTTATCAAAATGTCTTGAAAACATGTTTCTATACAAAATGACCCTTTTTTCATTATTTTTCATGGATTCTATATTTAGTACTTCATATACTAACCCCTTCTTTTCCCTTTTTGACTTAAGTGTAGGGATTAGAGGCTTGGTATGCTATGTGCAAGATCATCGTATACATAACATGTGCAATTATAAGTATATTCATATATTAGAATATCCTCCTATGACTTCTCTCAAGGATAACTAGGGCAATGTTTAGGTAGAGTCCCATGCCCCTACCTTGAATAAGCTAAACCCCTTAGATCATCCTTGTTAGAGTTCATTCCCTTAGTTTGTTTTACTTTTTGGGAACATCTTGACTTAACCGACATAGACTACATGAGCTAATGTGGAATTTGCTGTCATGGAACCCTAAAATGAATGAAGACGGACTACCTGTCAAGTAAGTACCAAATCATCAACGTAGCAACTACGTGGATACACTAGTTAGTATTAATATAGGGGCAACATAGCTCAAGAACTAGGAGATATAGTTGAGACCCTCTTTATGCTACATACATTATAGTCTCCAATATCTAGAGTAGTTAGTGATCCTACCTTCCTTATGAGGGAAGGGACACTTCTCACTCTAGATCACTCCGTGCTAAGCTAGTGTCCCTTTTGAAATATCTTTAATGTCTTTATTAATCATCATATTTTAATATAGGTCATTCATTCTATCCATTGTGTAGTCATCATCAACATAGCTCAATAAGAATTTTATGAGTATAGTCCTTTCATTACAATTCATATAAGTGAGGTTAGCACATTTACACATTCACATCATGATAAGGCACATTGGTAAGTTATCACCATACTTAATATCATTTACATCATATCCAAAACCTCACAAACCATTATCAAGAAATTTCAATTCAACATCATACAAACCCTATCAATCCTAATATAAGATATACTTCAATGTAACATCATCAACTAATCTCAAGCAACCATAATTGAAGAAAACAATTGAGATCACAAGACTTACCAAGTCTACTTCATAATCAATCATCAAGATATTACGATCAACCCTTAATTAAATCCAATAAGAGTGTAATAGCATCACATAATAGTAATCAACATGATAATGAAGTCAATTAAATCACTACATCACAATCCACCACTAGTTTCATAACTTAATACAACAGACTAAGTTCAAACTCATAATCTAAATCAATTACTCAATAACTAGCATTATAGGACTATAATTCATCCTAATATATTCATAATTAATACAATAAAATTATATAGTAGTAATTCAACTAATAACTAATTCAATTGAGCCAAAATTACACAATTCATATCAACATCACAACCTAGGGTTAAGGGGAATAGTCATCTTATACAAACTAGACCAATCCATTTACAAATTAAATAATTCAGTTATTATAAATATTAATATATTCATAATATCCAAAGAAAATTATTAACAAAGCAATTCACAAGATCAATTTTGAGATTAGAAAAGATCCACTTGAATTTCATACTTTTGAAATCAATTTAATTGAATCCTTTGGGGAAAGAAGTCCCAAAGGTGAAAGGAATCTCATACCTTTTTGTTTGATGAAGATTGAAGAAGAAACTTTTGTGATTTCAGTACTAGAACCCAACTAGACCTTGTATTCTATGGTGTTCTTTTACTTGAGAAAGAGAAAGAAGAGAGAAGGAAGAGAATTTGGGTTTGAAATTATGAGGGCTTAGGTTAGTTTAATTAGCTGAGGAGCTTTATATAGGTCATTAACAAACTTAATTAGACCTCCATAAACCGCTCATTAATTAAATAACTGCTTAATTAATTAATTTAAACACTTTAAAATGTGCAGCAAAACAGCCCCTTGATAGAACAAACCACGAACGGTCCGTTTGTCAAACGACAGGCACTATTCACTTCTGTGTTGCACACTCCTCATTTTGGTCTAAGACTTTTCAAAACAGGCCTCCATGAATTTTGTTAATTTTGCATCTAAATAAGCGATCCACACCACGTCAATTGGACAACGGATCGTTGGTTGCATCCATTGGTGGACAATGACTTGTGCAGCCTTTGACTCAAAAATTCAAAGGTCCTACTCAACGGCCCTAAGTTTGTCCTTGGGGAGCCGTGCACGAACATTTGGAAAAAGAATCAACACTAATACATGTTAGAAACCCTTATACTAAATTTCATCAATTTCAGATTGCTAAACCTTAGTGAAATTTTCCAAGGCACACTAGTACATCATTGAACTAGTTTTGAAACATCATGGACGTTCCTTGACGTTTCGATTCCTAAACTTACTAAATGACTTATATACACTAAACTATATCTTAAAATAGTTTCTAAAACTTTTAATACTTATATTAGGATCTAGAACACGTCTTAGACTTTAAAGTGTTACATTATTCCCCCCTTAGGAACATTCATCCCCGAATGACACTAAAATCTTTTGTCAGGAAGGAATAAGATCAAGACTAGCATCCAAACCAATCGACAATACATACAACATTAGTTACAATACCAATCATATAATTTACAAAAAGAAATTGAAAACTTCTATTACCACTTATATGGCTCAAACATCACATTATGAGGAATTTTCCTTCTCACACAACAACATGAGCTCAACATACTGTATATGAGTCAGTTAGGCCAAACCTTAACTTACCAACATGCTCAATATCATTTCATAAAGACTCTTCATATAAAAATGCACCACATAACTCAAAAAAAGAAGAATTGCAAATTTTCAAGTTTATATACACAATTTACTGTAACTTCACTGTAATAACACCAACAAAGGGCACATTTTTTTTTTTGCAAAATTCCACCAAAAATCAAACAAACTTCAAATTAGTCATTCTTTTCGTTATTAATATGAATGACTAACCTTCATTAGGATAAACATGAGTATAAAGGGACTTCATGTCGTCCTCGGCCTCGCCTGTTGCTTCCTCAACTAGGTGGTTTATCCGTAACACTTTTACGAAGTCCACCTCTTTGTTCATCAACCTCATAACTTGACGACCAAAGATTTCTGCTAGGACCTCGAAAACCTAGATTTGAATTGTGTACCCCTATTCGATATTATGGATAACGGAATACCATGGCGATACATAATCTCATCTATGAAGATCTTTGCATAATCCTCAGTCGAGTAAGTAGACTTGACGATAATAAAATGAGAGAATTTGGTCAACCTATCCACAACCACCCATATAGAGTCAATTTTGCTCTTCTGTCCGAGGCAAACCTACCACAAAATCCATATTAATGTCTTCCCACTTTGAAGTATGAACTTGGACCTTTTGAAGTAAACCACCCAGCTTTTGGTGCTCCACATTCACTTGTTTGCAATTTGGACACTTTGTTACGAATTCCATTATGTCCTTTTTCAAGTCTTCCCACAAAAACACTTCCCTAAGGTCATGGTACATATTTGTCAAACCTGGATAAATGGATTAACAAGACCCATGATCTTCCTCAAGAATCTATTTCCTCAAGCCATCTACATTGGGAAAACACAACCTTCCTTGATACCTCAAAACACCATCCCCCAATAAGGAGAATGACTCATTAAGCTTACCTAGAACAGATTCCTTCAACTCATCAATGGTGGACTTCACCTAAACTACTAAAGATGACTCAGGGTTCTGCTGGACTATAAAACTACCATTCGAAGAATTTCTAATCTAAACACCCAATCTAGACAACCTATGAACATCTTTAACTGGGTCTTTCTTGGCTTGTTCTACATGAGACACACTACCCACGGTCATACGACTTAAAGCATGTGCAACCACATTGGCCTTACCAGGATGATAGAGAACACTCATGTCGTAATATCTCAACAATTCAAACCACCTTCATTGTTGGAGATTCAACTCCTTTTGAGTAAACACATATTGAAGACTCTTGTTGTCTGTATGCACATCATCATGAACACCATGCATGTTATGTCCCCATATTTTCAAGGGAAATACAATGTCTGCTAACTCAAGTTCATGAGTTGGATAGTTCCTCTGATGCACCTTAAGTTGTCTATAAGCATAGGCTACTACTTTCTCATGTTGCATAAGCACACACCCTAAACCCACTCGGGTTGCATCACAATATACAACGAAGCCCTTGGTACCCTTCGATAAAGTCAACACCAAAGGGAAAGTAAGCTTATCTTTAATGAATTGGAATATTCTCTCACATGCCTCCGACCACTCAAATTTGTTGCTTTTTAGGTCAAAGTAGTCAAGGGAGATGTAATGGACACAAAACCATCCACAAACCTCCGATAATAACACGCTAGACCCAAGAAACTCCTAATGTTTGTTGTAGTCAATGGTCTAGGCAAATTTTTCACTGCCTCGATTATTCTTTGATGGACCTCAACTCCCTCACTAGAGATGATATGACCAAGAAACGCCACCGACCTCAACAAAAATTCACATTTGCTATACTTGGAAAATAATTGATTCTCCTTAAGCACTTGTAAGACCACCCTCAATTGGTCCATGTGTTCACCTTCATTTTTCAAATATACCAAGATGTCGTCAATGAAGACAATGACAAATTAATCTAGGTAATTTGAAACACCCTATACATGAGATCCGTAAATATCGTCGGTGCATTAGTGAGAGCAAAGGACATTACTATGAAATCATAGTGACAATATATAGTCCTAAATGCCATTTTTGTTATATCCTCTCCTTCTCGTCCTAAGTTGGTGATATCCCGATCTTATGACAATCTTAGAAAGTAGTTTTCCCCTTGAAGTTGATCAAACAAGTCGTCACTACGAGGGAGAGGATATTTATTCTTAATAATGACTTTGTTGAGTTGGATATAATCATTGCACATTCTACGAGACTCATCCTTCTTTTTCACAAACAAAATCGGAGCACCTAATTGAGAAATACAAGGTCAAATTAAGCCTTTCTCTAGTAGATCTTTGAGTTGAGCCTATACCTCTTTCAATTCAGCAGAAGCCATCCGATAAGGAGGAATTCAAATGGGATTTATGTCCAGTAACATGTTGATACCAAAATTAATTTTCCATTTGGGACAAATACTGCCAAGATCATCGGGAAAAACTTCCGAAAATTCCCTCACTATGGGGACCGACTCAGTGGGATGAATTTTGGACTCTAAATCTTAGACTTTTACTGTATAGTATAAACACCCTTTATAGATCATCCTAAAATCTTTTAAACAAGAGAAGATACGACCTTTAGGAATAAAACTTCCTCCCTTCCACTCGATAACGGGCTCATTTTGAGAATTAAACTTCACCACCCTTGTTCTACAATATATAGAGGAAAAGCAAGCATTCAACCAATCCATACCCAATATGATATCAAAATCAAGCATATCAAGTTCTATTAGTTCAACAAAAGTAACTCTATTGGGAAACATTTTAAGAAAGTTTCTATACACTATATTTGCAACAAGTTACTCACCCACCAAGGTAGACACCATAAAAGGTTCATTCAAGATATGAGGCAAAATGCCAAACTTTTTATCTACTAGAGGAGTCAAAAATGAAAAGGTAGCGCTGGAATCAAGTAAACCATATACATCAATAGAAAAGACATTCAACATTCCAGTCACCACAATAAGGTAAGTCTCTTTCTCACCCTTAGAGCGGAGAGCATAAAAATGATTCTTTTTCAAAGCATCATTAGAACCACTTGATTTCCAACTCTCCTTGCCTTTCCCCTTCACATTTGGACAATATCGAACCTTGTGACCACATTAACCACAACAAAAACAATTATCCGTTCCCTCAAGGAAATCACCATATGATTCTTGCCATACTTTCCAGAAGTAGGCTTCTTGTTTGGTGAGCTAGTACCTTATTCCTTTTGAGGCTTAGGGCTAGACAATCTATCATCACGAGTCTTAGGGAACTTGGTAGGAATGATTAAAAAACCTCTTTTTTAACCTAGTGTCACGGACTTAGAGTATTTGCTAAGACTCAGTGCGGCACATGACAACTTACTCACGAATCTTTCACGATCTTGTAAACTCAAGTAAATATTTAAGACTTCGATCGCCAAGAGTATGCAAAGAAAGACTTACAAAGAACTTCAGAAGAAGGATTGTATTATGCTTGGAAGATTCTTTTACAACTTTGCTTGGTTTAAAGCTTGGATCATTTAGAAATGAGAGCCCCGTATTTATACTACTACCTAGCGGCAAAAGTGTAAATAAAATTTACTTACAAGTCCTTCTAATAATTACACTTTCGTCCCTATTCTAGAAAAGTCTACAGTTTCTAGAATATACCGAATCATTCAAGAAAATATCTAAATTATTCTAGAGAATTCTAAGGAATTCTCTAGTCTTCTTGATTAATATAGAAGGTTCTAGAGTTCTCCGCAATCCTCTCTCCACAACTCTAGCCCCTTCCGCCTCTTCCAGACGCAAACTTTAACTAGGATGTGGCAGGACGTGACACTAGGCTTGTCTTTGTTATCAAACCTACCCTTTGAAGAACCACTATGAAAAGATCTTTCCCTCTTGACATCTCTACTCTTTCTCTTAGACCTTGCCTCTTCCACTTGTTGATCTTGAACCATAAGACGAGAAATGTTCATATTGTCATTTAGCATAGCCAAATCACACTCCTCTTGCAAGTTATCCGACACTCTCATCACAAAGTGGTTCATTTCATCCCTAGGATCGTAAACCAAAGAAGGAGAATATTTTTATAATTTATTGAATTTCAAGGAATACTCAATCATGATCATACCTCCTTGATGAAGTTTGATGAACTCCAATACTTTGTCTTCCCGCTTCTCCCTAGGAAAGAATCAATCAAGAAAATTCTTCTTGAAAATTTCCCATGTTACCGGTCCACCTCTTAAAGTGTTATTATCTCTCCATTGGACATACCAAGATTGGGTCACATCTTTGAGTTGAGAAGTGGCTAACTCATCCTTCTCACTAGTAGTCAACCCCATATCACAAAGGATCTTGTAGATTTCATCAATGAACTCTTAGGAATCTTCCTCAAATTTAGACCCAGAGAAAGTAGGGGGATTTATACTAGTGAAATACCTCAAATGGGAGGCCATGGTGCTAACTTATTGGTTTGCTCAGGGTACAACAACCCGATTATCTTTGGTCATCATGGCTTGAGCTTGGGTAGTAAAGGCTTGTGCTTGAGTGGTAAAGGCTTGGGACATGTTGAGAAGATCATCCCTTATATCACCATCTATGAAAGGAGGAGGATTGACCGGGGCATGGTCATCATTAACATCTTCTTCAAGAGGAGGGACTTTATTGCCTCACGGAGGAGCACCCGCGATGGCAATAACTTCAACAAGTCTTCGTGTAACGCTTCTTCGAGTATTCAATGCCTATTATCACAATAAAATAATTAGATACTAAAAGAACGTAGATTCAAAAATCTAGAGGCACGATATTGGACTTTGATTAAATGAGATTTTCCTAACCATCATATAGGTTCTTATCCATAAGTGTGGCGCGCTTTACAATTATAAGTAAGAATGAGGTGGTTGAGAGAGATATTGACTCAAGGATATAAAAATTTTGGCCTGTCCCGTACATAAATGTAATAAAGTCACATAAAACATGAACAACTTTACAAGCTTGATATTGGCATTTCCCTCAGAAAGTGGGGACCTACCCAACTTGGATGAATGAGAATTTCAAGTCTTCCTTCGAAGTCATCTTAAAATCCCTTCACTTTCAGTGAGTGGAACAAAAAATGTTGGGGGGAAAAAGATGATAATAGGGTTAGTACACCACTTGTACTATGTATGAGACTATAGGCACACATATCATGATATCATGCTAAAAATGGATAATTAATTAAAGTATGCAATTTACATTGAAAAGTCATATGCACAATCAAGAACACCATACCAATCATTAAGACATATTCATTAAGTCAAAAACATGTAAACCACAAGACCAACAATGCTAAGTCTAGTCAACATGCATGTCACATAATTGAACATATAGTCAAGGAAACTCTATCATCAAGTTATAATAGCCACAAGCATGAATAAGAGTTCATTACAATATAACCAAACCAAGACAATTACCCATGAACCCACATTAACTCAACAAGTGGAATGACAAAACAAAGTTCTATAACCTTACTCAATCAAGTAAACTCAATTAAGAACCATGACTAACCCAACTTCGCATAGCATATCATTTAAAGAGTACATATCATCATACTTTAGAAATAGAGATTAAACACATATTCATAAGTGAAACCAATCCTCATGTAGTATCACAAATGTGCAAGATCATCATATACATAGCATGTACAATTACAAGAATATTCATATATATGAATATCCTCCTAAGACTTCCCTCATGGCTTACTAGTGCAATGTTTAGGTAGAGTCCCATACCCCTACCTAGACTAAGGTAAACCCCTTAGGTCCTCCTACCTAGAGTTCATTATGTTAGTTCATTTTACATTTTGGGAAAATCTTGCCTTAAAAGACATAGACCAAATTAGCTAATGTGGAATTCAATTTCATGGAAACCGACATCAAAAGAAGGCGGACCTACTTGCCAAAGAAGTATCAAAACAACAACATAGCAACATGGACGCACTAGCTAGTATTAATATGGGACAACATAGTTCAACAACTAAAAGATATAGTTGGCAACCTCTTTATGCTACATCAATTATAGTCTCCAATATTAAGAGTACGTTAGTGATCCTACCTTCCCTGTGTGGGAAGGGACACTTCTCACTCTAGTTTAGTCGGCTCTAAGCTAGAGTCCCTTTTGAAATGTGTTTAATCTCTTTATTAATCATCATATCATAGTGTAGGTAATAAGGTATATCCCTTGTATAATCATCATTGACATAGCTCAATAAGAATTGCATGAGTATAGTACTTTCATTACAATTCATATAAGTGAGGTTAGCACATTTACACATTCACATTCTCATAAGGCACATTGGTAAGTTATCAGCATCCCTATATCATTTACATCTTAGCCAACACCTCACAAACATTTCAATTCAAAATCATACCAACCTTTTCAATCCTAATATAAGATATACTTCAAGGTAACATCATCACTTAATATCAAGTAACAACAGCTGAAGTAAAGAGTTGAGATCACAAGACTTACCGAGTCCCCTTCAAAATCCATCATCAAGGTCTTATCGTCAACCCTTATCTCAACCCAATAAGGGTGTAATACCATAACATAATAGTAATTAATATGATAATGAAGTCAATTAAACCACTACATCACAATCCAATACTAATTCATATTTTAAGACAAGAGACTTAGATCAAAGTTATAATCTAGAAAAATTACTCAAGAACTAGGATGATAGGACTAAAATTCATCTTAATATACTCCTAATTAATACAATAACATCATCTATCAGTAATTCAATCAATAAGCAATTAAATGGAACAAACATTACACAATTCATATCAAGATCACAATCTAGGGATAAGGGGAATAGGTCATTTTATACAAACTAGACCAATCCATCAAGAAATAATGTAATTGAGTTACGATGCATATTAATATATTGATAATATCCAAATAAAATTATAAACAAACCAACTCACAACATCAATTTCGAGATTATAAAAGATCCACTTGAATTTAATACTTTTGAAATCAATTTGATTGAACCCTTTGGGGAAAGAAATCCCAAAGTTGAAAGGAATCTGATACCATTTTGTCTGATTAAAATTTAAGGATAAACATTGGTGATTGCAGCCCTAGAACCCACCTTCACCTTGTATTCTATGGTGTTCTTCAACTAAAGAAAGAGAAAGAAGAGAGAAGGAAGAGAGTTTGGATTTTGGAATAATGAGGGCTTAGGTTAGTTTAATTAACATATGGGATTTATATAGTTGATTAACAAAATTAATTAGACCTCCCAAAATCCCTAAATAATTAACTAACCACTTAATTGATTCATTTAACCACTTTAAAAACGTGCAGCAAAACAGCCCCTTGACAGACGAGACCACAACAAGTGGTCCGCTTATCAAACGACGGGCACTCTTCACTTCTGTGCTACACATTCCTCTTTCAGGTCAGATACTTGTCAACACAGGACTCCATGAATTTTTCTAAGTTTCCATCAATGGAAGCAATCCACGCCCCGTCGATTCAAAAATGGATTGTTGGTTCCATCCATTGGTGGACACTGACTTGGGCAGCCTTTGACCCCAAAATTCAAGAGTCCTCCTCAAGGGACCTTGTTTTTTCCATGGGGATACATGCCCGATCATTTTGACTATGCATCAAATCCAATATGTGTTAGACACCCTTCTACCAAATTTAATCAATTTACAATAAAACTAAATAAATACGGATTGTATTTTCCGTTTAGGGAGTTAAATTGTATACTATTTTTAATTTTTTTGCAAACTCTTATCAATTAAATTTCCAGAAGTTGGTTAATGAAAGTACACTTTGAAGTATAATTCAGGATTTCAGTTTACATCTATTTGAATTATAAGTTCGTGAATTATTTTAAACTAATTATGAATTGTGAGCTCTCAGGCATGAATAGTTAAATCCATAACAAGGGTGGTGGGAAACATGAAAAATTAACAAAGTATGAAAAAAAACTAAGTAATTTTTTAATAGTGTTTATGTATACATTGTTAATGTTTTTGTTTAGAAGTCTTTCTAGCGTGTGCAACATTCCAACTCGCCTCATACCTACTTGCCTTACTAAAGGGGTAATGAATGAGAAAAAGATTAAACAATAGAGATCTACTTAAGGATTTATTGGTATATAATAAATAGTATGACTTTAATCAATCTAGGACAGACTGAATATCCTAAGTTAATTGAATGATTACTAATACGGGGTGAAGGAAATGGTTAGTAAAGCACCCATTCGTATATTGACCAAGTCGCTAGAGAAAGTTCCTACTAAGATTACCAATCACATAGGGATATATAACTTATCAGCCTTGCATGTCAAAAACTAGGATATAATTACTATTGTTAAAATTATTGCATTAAGATGTTGTGGTGAATACATATGCCCTAGTTTCCATCTTATATTGATATCTCAAATTGTGCATCTCGCTTACTTGTTCTTTATTTATTCAACTAAACAATCTATTCCTTTAGTTCATAAACTCCCCTATTTACTTTTCTTGGAATTTGTTTGACTAAAATGAGATAATTGTGAGTTAATTTTAAGTCTAAATCATATTCTTCGTGGCATCGTCCTCAACCTACAAGTTATGTTCTTTATTTGACCATTCTTATTCTTATTTATTAGAGGCTTACCATGGCTCGAAAAGGAGCATATGTTTACTCCAAAAAGGAAAATCCAAGTCTCTTGCACCCTCACATTGAATTATTCATGATTCTAGCAAGGAAGAGTACACACCGGGGCAAAAGAGAGCCCCCCGCACTTCCCCTTTGACCACTAGACGGTGTAACAAGCAGAACGTTGTTTTTTTAGGAGTATACATCCTCTACCACTCCCGTAGTAGCCCATTCTAAGGAAGGGGTCAGCCTACTGAGGAGTCGCATTCCGACTAAGAGTTGTAGTCTGGCTCAGAGTCGTAGTCTTTCTCTAGTTCTAGCTTCACACCAGCCTCGACATATGATAATACTACCTCCGGAGAGGCTACCTATTGGGCATACCTATGTACCCGTTTTACTTACCACCGATCCAAACATTTGGTGCATCAAGGACAAACACATATATACTATGATGGATAGAACATGACGAGCATCACAAATAGACCCAGACCATTAATGACGAGCGTCGGGTACTTAAAGGTAGCCTCTACACCATGCCCACTATTGAAAAATTATTTAAGAAACACAAGTGTGAGTGGATGGTATAGATTTTGAAATAATTCAGCGAGGAGATGTGTAGTGAATTATATGCCTTGTATGCCGCTACTGTTCATAACTATATTTCTAAACAGGCTAAGCTGTAGCTGAGCCCCCACCTAAGGATACTTTAGTACAAAACTTTTCCAATGATGTCTCCAAGACCAATATTCGTCGGTTCATATATGCACCAAACAACACTCATCCAATTAATACATTGAAATATGATTATATGATGGGTGTGGTTTAGTGGGGCATTTTAGTGGGATGCAGAGAACAGAAAGAGTATGTTTACTTTGTGGGATGGCCCTTCATATTGTATATGAGGGGGAGCGTACAGAGTGGGTGCTCCATATGACTATGCCTGTCAGCAAGGCTATTCTTAGCTTCACAACAAAGTTATTTTGTACCATTGTGTGTATTAGACTATCGCCTGCTCAGGCTGAAAAGTGGTTACAGGGGATAGAGTTGTGATGTTGTAAGCACTTATGGGAGGACTTGAGATTGACTTCATCGGGATTCTGATCGCTGATATTGATGAGAGTGACTTCAAGACCACTACTACCTTCCCTTTTCCTTGTCCCATATTTCGTCTATGTAGGGATGCTGAGGTTCTTAGTTGGCATTGTGATAATCTGATTTGGCGACCAAGATTTTTGACATTGGCCTTATTTGAGACGATGCAAACATTGTTCTACCACGGAGGAATCCATATGTTTACCTACCTCCCTTGGGTGTTGATCTTGGTGAGGATTTGGAGCAAATTCTTGTTGATGAGACCCTCATACTTTCCACTACTACGGATGCACAGGTTCCCCATTTACTTCCATTACTCTGGTTACAAGTTCATCCCCAGCAACTCCCTCTTCATGGTCCACTATAGTTCATGTGCCCCATGTCCAGATGTTAGAGACGCAGATGGATACTCTGATGCAGCACATGAGGCCGTGGATGTTGCGATATCTGGATGAGTCTGAGGCTTGTATGGAGCAGATGATGGATAGGAATATTAAGGCAGTGCACTTATATGCTAAAATTACACCTCCCTAGAAAATTATATGCGGTCGTAATCAAGTAGAGAACCCAAATAGTAGGTTGGGGTCGATCCTACGAGGAAAATGTTCTGGACTTAACTTTAGTTAACATTTACGTTTATTTAGCCAATGTATTTTTGAAAACAAGTAATTGAAGGAAGTTTTATGAAACAAGTTTTTTAAACAATCTAAGATAACAAGTAAACGAAACTCAATGTTGAGTTTTTATCAAGTTGGGAGAGTAACTAGTGTATATGTGTTCCCCACAGGTTCATAACGCCATATTCCTAGCAATAGCAATTCTTTCCTAGTGTTTTACATGCAAAGTGGCAAGTTAGGTATCTCTAAGTCCTTGGTCCGTCATCTAGAGAATTTCACTCAGCACCTTGGTCAAGCTACGTGTGTATAATTTACTAACCCTTACCTTTACCTCATATTAGGCATCATACTCGATGTATGACTTAGTCATTACATCACACCAATTTACACTAGCCTATTAGATAGTATCCCACTAAATCTTCGTTAATAATTATTTTCCTATTCCTACCTCTTTGGTCAAGCAAGTAGCAACAAGGTGAGTTCTAATGTGTGCACTCGTTAAAAAGACTTCTAGGAGAAAGAATTATCAATACATGCAAAACACTATTTGAGAATTTCTTAATTGCTAATTATACTTTGTTAATTACCCATAGTTCCCATAACCCTAGTAGTGTATTTAGTTACTCACGCAAGCAATATAAAAATTCATACTTTTGAATGCAGAAATCATCAACTTACTTAACAATAAGAAGAAGCCAAGGAATTCAACTTGAAATTGCAAGAAACTACCTTCAAACCAAATCCGTAAATTGATTAATTTCTCATGTTTTCAAAAAACCCAATCTCCAAAACAAAATAGAACAATATCAAGAGTAACTAAAAACAAAAATGAGGTTTTAAGGCCCTATTTATAGAAATCATAGTCCTAAAAAAAAGGAATTAAAATAAGGAAAATTTTTCAGTTGACGTGTCTTTAATCTACGGACCAACTGATGGACTGTGGATAAATCGACTATCCATAAAATCCTTCCATTGTTTAGGACTGGGAATTTTTTGTCATCTTTGGATAACACCTTGTCCGAATCAATCAACAAACAAACAACACTGTCCGTCAAGGCATTTACTATCTGTCGATGCCTCTCCGTCGCTCCACACTTTACTTAGAATTTTTCCAAACTCACGTACTGGAACCTTCTCTGAACAAAATGATGGTTCACCAGTACGGTCTGTGATCATTCGAAGGACCATTGTTGCATCTCGTAGTCCCACACTTTGTTAGATTTCCCCAATTTTTCTCTTATGTCCTGAGCTGCCCATCTACGGTCACAGACTACAATCCGTCGATCGAACGAATCGACGGACCATCGATGGCCTACGTAGGTCCTGTTATGAATTATTTTAGGTTTTTTTTCTTATCTAGTTGCCTGAACATCTTTCCTACAATACAAACACAAAACCTGTTAAAACTACAACAGAAAGGCTCTAGACACACAACTCTTAACTAAAATGCATTGAAAATGCCATGAAGCCACAATACATCAACACCCTTAGCTTAAATTCGTTATTTATCTGTTAGCGCCACATTATGACTCAAAACTACCTTTTTATGAAAGTATCAAATTTTAATCTCTAGAAATTATATGGCTATTAATCTCGGCTCTTTCTTTTATTTGGTGCAGGCTTAGGCTCTCAGGTTTTACAAGCTAACTAATGCGGATCAAATCATGACACAAACTCACCATGGAACATACACTTCTATTAATTTGCCTCTCACCAAGGTACTAGTTTTCCAATGCTGCAACTAGTGCCCTCACTTCAAAAGAAATGCTCATTATTCACATAGTGATTTTGAATTTGGGTACAAGGATCTTTGATCAACACTTGCGCTCAAGAAAAACATCAAATACAGTTAGTACTCTTAGCCATAGGCTTGCCTTTATTTTCGCTGCTTAGGTTCACCACACTAAATTCTAAGACCACACTAGGAATTTCTTGGCTTGTAACATAGGCTCAGGGTCAGGTGTGGTACATTTGGATACATTTTTAGAGACTTTTTCCCTCCTTTGACATTACCGCTAAACTCCCTACCTCTTTTCATCAGTTGAGGTAGACAATACCCAAAATTAGTTCAGGGCTAACACAAGGTCAGTTACTGCATTACCCACCCTCAACTTACGCTTTTGGGAAAAGTTGAGGTGCACATGTCCAAGAAGGTACTGGGGATAAAAAATTTGACCTTAAGAAGGTGAGTTGGTAAATAAGAAAATTTGGTCTATTACAGGCTCAACATATTTGGATAAAAAAAGGACCATTCTTTCATTTGGTTAACTTCTTTTAGGCTAGATATTGACTATTTCTAACATGGTCCTATGATCATTTCCTACATTCTATCAGGACTAACAGAGAATGTTCTAGTTAGGTATTAACTGTTGAACACTCAAATCTCCTCACACTCTCTTGGCACATCATTACGCTATCAGATTGTCAGCTTTCCTAGTTTAGGTGTTAGTTGAAAGTCATGCAGTGGGTGCCTATTTATGATATGCTTAAAGCCAACACATTTATCTTATTTTCAGCTATATACAAGCATTATCCAGGATGGAGTATCATTTTTATCAACCATTATGCTTCATTTTCATGTTTTATACTTGTAAAAATTACGACATGCTAGTTCAATAGAAAATTAAGAAGTCTCATGGGGAAAAAGTGCACAAGCAAGAAAACGCCAAGTGAGGATTGTGAGTTGGGTTACTCAGACTTCACCCTATCACTCACATTACCTTTACCCCACCCTAACAAAATGTTGAAATTGTCCCTAATGCATACAAAAAAAAATATATAGAGTGGAAGGTGAAGCAAATCAGTGGAGCATAGCGCCGAAGAACTATCAACATGTAGGTGGGTCCTGTTTCCTGAAACCCAGTAGATTATCAACTGGGCCACTCTCACTAATGCCCACATAAACCTCCACACCATCACTAGTGATCCTCTCACCGATCTCTGGTACCAAATTGGATGCCCCAACAACCATCTCCAGTGCTCTCCTCTGAAGTTGCTCCTTATCTACCACGGAGGCCCTCCTTGCTCGCTCCATCTTTTTCCTTACTATATTTTTTGCACGGGCCTCATCACTGGCCTCGTTGGTGTGGATGTATTTGTTCCTCTTAATGCACACACGTTGTTCATGTTGTGGCTCAGCATTGGCATTGAACAAGAAGTCGAGCACCGAGTCCTCTTCTAGCTTAGTTGGAGCACTCTTTGGCTCAGCCCCTCTCATCTCCAACATGGTGTCTATGTCGAATCGCATGTTGGACAACTCAATATTGATGTAGGTGAGCTCATCAATAGGGGTTGGGCGTGCTAGAACTCGTAGCTCAAAGGCATCGAGGCATTTGTGGACCGCGTATATCAATTACTCGGTCTGCTTGGCCACCCACTTCTCAACACGTCCCTCTACCTTAGAAATGGATTTCTGCATCAAAGGCTAAATGTGGTGGAGTAGGGTGGTCATCTGGGCCTTTAACTTCTGGACCCGAGCTAGACAGACTAATGCAGCAGATGGGGGCATAGATATCAGGTTGAGTTGGGGGCTCGATTAGCTACATGTGAGGGAGAGGCCGGAGTGGGGTCAATCTCTGGTATGGCAGCGTCCGCCTCTTGGTCTTGATCACAATGTCTGCTAGATTCTCGCTCAGTGGAGGAACATCAATCATGGTTCCTATGCATAGTGCGTTACATTCGACTCATACCTATGACACATATATCAATTGTGCCTGTCGGGATACGTAGTGTATGACAATGCAAAATTTGCACTCTGGTTACCCTGCACAGCTAAAAGATATGACATGCAAAGGGTTAAGTGGTAGATCACTTGAAAGCCCTCTCATGAATCACTAAGCAAAGTTTATCTCCTATCCTGCTACCAGAGTCTCTGCAAACACCACCCTATTCCATGTGATGACATTATCAACGTGTGTGGGTGATAACCTATGTCTAACCAGCATCAATAAGAATTTCGCTATAAAAGTGAGGGTCGCCTTCTTTATTATCCCTAAGGAATCTATCACCCAATCACCCCTCTCACCATATGTAGCCAGATATTGAGCCAACCATTTCTTTGTTGCCTCACGATGCTCAACAGTCCAACCCATCTTGCCGCTCTATGCAACCTGCCACATGTAGTCAAACTCTGAAGTATTGCAAGTCCTTTGTGGGCTGGTGATGGTGTCGTATAGGACACACTGGATGGTAGACTCAGATATGTCAACCAGGCAACCCCAGAATATTGTAGAGGTCAGAGGGTCCTATTCGGAAGGTCTTGCCTGCCGATCTATGGAACTTTGAGGGTAGCTACATATAAGTGTCCAAATCCTGAGCCATCCAATCAAATTTGTGCAGATTGAATAGTTTGTGCACCTTGGGGACCGTGTGTATAACTCCTTGTGAGGACTCGACGCTCTACTGTAACCAGTCGGGTCATCACCCCCTTTTCATTTAACATATTTGCATCCCTATACACTTGATATTGACACTCGATGCCCCACCGGTTTGGTTCATCAGCAACTGGTGCGGGGTCATCTGCCCGAGGTGTGGGTGCAAACTCTGAATTAGTAGCCTCATCAAACAAGGCTTGGTGTTCTTGGCCCTCCGCTCTGGTGGCTTGTTGAGAGGTGGAACCGGAAGCAGTGGATGCTTTTGATTAGAAGATTTGGCAGATCCTGAACCGGAAGCAGACTCAGACCTTGATGCTGAGACCCCTTCAGAACTACAGGCAGCCCCGGTTGGTGAACCATTCATTATGCACTCCTCATTAGACTGGGAGGCAGTGACTACACCGAGAGTCACCTTTCGGGGGTTCCCTTAGTCACCCGTGTTGCTACAGTTGGTGTAGATGAACCTGGAGGAACATAAGTTGTGTCTTGTTCATTATCATAGTCTTCTTTGATTATCCGACAAGACGGGTCAACCGATATGGATTCCCTCCCCCCCCCCCCTTGGAATAGACGACGTCTTTCTTGGGAGGCATTTGTACCTGTGAAGCAATTTTTTAATGTCATAGTAGCACCGCATGACACTCGATGAACAATGTAATAAAGTAAATCTTAAACTTACACTGTAGAACTTTGCTACAGAGTCATGTCAACAGACACTATCGACGGCATATCGATCAATCAACGGTTCATCGATCACGTCCATCGTCTGACACTTGGAATTATTTTAGAAAAAGGGGTGAAATTGGGTTCTCCGAGTAAAATGACGGACGTGCAAAAGAGTTCGTCAACAAATCTATGGACCGTAGGACACTTCTGTCATATGACACTTTAAATAACTTTGTAATTAGGTGAAATTAGGTCATCTGAATGAAACAACGGACGTGCAGAATGGTGCATCCATCTATCAACAAACCGTAGTCTACCTTCATTATTTTAGACTTAGAAAATTTCAGGGTGATGCAAACGACGGACCCCATCGAGGATCTGTTAATCAATCGATGATCCATAGACGGGATCTTGTACTGTTGGCCTTAGACAGGATTAAGGCATGTGCAAGTTCCAAAAATTTTTATTTTATTATCTTTTAGTTTCTTTAGTGCTTCCTTTTTACACAATAAGGGTCTAAGCATGCATTTAACATACGAAATACTAGTTCATCATTCCTAGGGTTCCTTATTCATGCAACAATTAAATTAAAATTACAAAGAACATGGAACCCTAAGTCAAAACGTTCAGTCAGACTAAGTTTTAACTTCTTAATTTTACTACACAACCACTATCCATCATCCCTATGGGAGTAATTACGCATTTTTGGGCATGCAATTTCACTCCATTCAGTCTTTAGGTCAAGACGCACTTTCGGATTCTTATTTGTAATTATGAACAAGAATTCAAAGTGTAAATGAAATCGAAGTACCTTTTTTAGTAGTGGTGTGGTCGTGAGGTACTTTGGAAGAAGTATCCTACGCATCCAACCTCAATTACGAGCCTCTTGATAATGAAGAAACAGAGAATTTCGAAGATATGGAAAGCTTGGGAAGGACAAGTTCTGATAGGTGGGTGATTTGGGATTTGGAGAGGTTGAATTTTAGTAAAATAGGAAGGATATAATGAAATCAAATGATTATGGAAGGGAATTTTAAAGAAATGGAAAGAGGGAATGGACTTGAACTGTTATGTCTTACAATATGACTAGCTGGGTCGGGTCAAATCACAAGCAAATATGGACCTATGAGACCCTGTCGGCGGTCCATAGGTCAATCGATGATTTGTTGATTGGGACCATCAATCACTTTGAGACTACAAAATTTTGGGAACATACTTGGGATCTACGGACACTATCGATCGTTCGTCGATGGAACAACGGTCCATCGATGGGGTCGGTAGACCTTGACACAAGACCATTTTCTGCAGATTTTTGCTTTTGCTCCCTTCACATGTAACACCCATTAGGCCATTCTTTTTGTGTTTTTCTGGACACTTTTGTGACACAGACCCTATGCTACTCTCTATCAAACACTAGCACGCAAGCAACAATAAAATAATGAAAAAATTCAACAAAAACTATGACTATTGCTACCAGGAAAACAAAAACCTACCGTTTCCTAAAGGATACACCTTGGATTGCCTCCAAAGAGGCGCTTGATTTAACGAGCACAATGCAAGACCCTTGATTACTCAGACTTCATCAAGAAGATAGGCCTCAACCACTTCATGCACACTCTCTACATGCCCCAGATAGGTCTTTATTATTTACCAGTCAATTGTGAACTTTGTGCCTTCCTTATTATCCAACTCAACGCTCCATGTGGGAACACTTAAGTGATAAGGAATAGCCCTATCCACTTGGACTTGAGTTTGACTGAAAAAAACTGTAGTCTGTATTTAACTAGAAGCACCAAATCACCAACTATAAATTCTCTTTTTTTGAATCCTTTAGTCGTGATACGTCTTCATCTTCTCTTTATAGATGGATGAACTTTCATAGGCCTTTAGGTGAAACTCCTCAAGCTCATTCAACCAATTTAGTCTTTTTTCTACCACTTCAGTCAAATCCAACTTCAGTTTCTTCATTTCCCACATCGCCTTGTGCTCTAGCTCGACTTGCAAGTAACAAGCCTTCCCATATACAAGTTGGTATGGATACATACCTATGGGAGTATTGTATGCAGTGCAGTAGGCCCAAAAAGCATCATAAAGCCTCCTTGACTAATCTATTCTATTAGCATTCACCATTTTTTTAGAATTTGCTTGATCTCACGATTGAACACCTCAACTTGCCCTCTAGTCTATGGATGGTAAGGAGTATCAAAATTATGGAAAACACCATATTTCTCCAATATTCTTTTGGAAATTTATTACAGAAATGAGAGCCACCATCACTAATAATTGACCTAGGTGTGCAAAATCAAGGGATGATATTCTTTTTCAAAAATGCGGTGACACTCTTTCCTTCATTGTTAGGAAGTGCAATGCTTCCAAGTATTTCAGCACATAGTCAACTGCCACAAGAATATACTTCATCTAATGAGAACTCCAAAATGGGTCTATAAAGTCAATGATCCATAAATCAAATAGCTCAATCACTAGAATAGGATTTGGGGAGTTCTTGCCTCTTCTAATTCCTCCATCTCGTTAGTACCGATCACATGATTTGTGAAATCGTGAGCATCTTGGTGAATGGTTTGCCAATAATACCCACACTATAAGATCTTATCCGAAGTACGGATACCTTTATGGTTCCCAACACAAGCAAGTAGTGACATGCCTCAAAAACACTCAACATTTTGAACCTCAGATACACAACGGTGAATGATGCCATCAGCATAATTCCGATATAAGTAAGGCTCATCCCAGAATAACTTTTTCACATCATGTATGAACCGTTTCCTTTGGTGAAAGGTCAAGTCATACGAACTACATCATTTGCCTGATAATTCGCAAAGTGTATGAACCATGGGATCAAATCCTGAGACGCGGCCAAAACATGTTCATCTTGGAATGCATCATCCATTTCAGCTTTTCCTCCCAATTCATATATAGCTTCATCCTCCAATCTAGAGAAATGATCGGTAATTTGATTCTCACTCCCTTTTCTATCTTTTACCTCAAAATCAAACTTTTGCAACAATACCTATCTGATCAACCTTGGCTTTGCATCCTTCTTCGTCATCAAGTACCTCAAAGCAGAATGGTTTGTATGCACTATGATCCTCGTGCCATGAAAAAAAAAGCAAAATTTCTTGAATGCAAACACCATTGCAAGAAGTTCTTGTTCCGTTAACGTATAATTATTTTGGGCTTCATTCAGGGCTTTACTTACGTAGTAGATGGGGTGAAGGATTTTATCCATTCGTTGTCCCAATACGACATCAAGTGCTAGCCCACTTGCATCACACATCACCTCAAATAGATGACTCAATCTGGTGAAATAATCATGGATGCAGACACCAACCTCTCTTTCAACTCTCCAAATGCCTTCAAACAAGATTTAAAGAAATAGAACTTATGTTCCATTTTGAGAATTTTTCACAAAGAATGTGCAATTCTCAAAAAATCCTTAATAAATATCCTACAAAAACAAACATGCCAAAGAAAACTTCTCACACCCTTGACAGAAATGGGTGGAAGAAGCTTCTCTATTACTTCCACTTTAACTCGATTAACCTCTGTCCCTTTTAAGAGATACGATTGCCCAACATAATGCCTTATTTCACCATAAAGTAACATTTCTTCCTATTTAACACCGAATTACAATCCTCACACCTCTTGATCACCTCAGCCAAATTTCTCAAACATCGATCGAAGGAGACTCTCACTACAGAAAAATCATCCATGATAACCTTAATAGTGTACATTATATCAGAGAATGTCGACATTATACAATGTTGCAAAGTCGTCGGTTCATTACATAACCCAAACTACATCCTTTTTAATTCAAAGGTATCATAAGGGAAAGTGAATGTGGTTTTTTCTTGATCTTCTAGAGTGATAGAGATTTGATTGTAGCCCGAATAGACTTCAAGAAATAAATACCAACCTTTTCATGTGAGTATGTCTAGCATCTAATCCATAAAGAGCATGGGGAAATGTTCCTTTTCTTTCCACGCACGCAACTTCCGATAGTTCATGCGAACTGTCCATCCGGTCACTGGCCGCATTGGAACAACCTTGTTCCTCTCATTAGGTACCACTGCCATCCTACCCTATTTAGGTATGCAACGAACATGACATACCCAACTGCTATCCGCAATAGGACAGATAAACCAAGCATCCAACCACTTGATTATCTCATTTTTCACTACCTCTTGCATAGGTGGATTCAAACTTTATTGGTGCTCAATACATGATTTTTGAGGAGTATGAGTTGGATTTTATGGGAACAAATATTGGGAGGGATCCCAATAATGTCTGCAATAGTCCCACCAATGGATCGTTTGAACCTTTTAAATAACGCGACTAAGCACTCTACTTGTTGTCCATTCAAATCTGCTGCAATTATCACCGGCAAAGTGTTATCTCTACCCAAGAACACATACATCAGATGAGTTTTATGTGAGGTCCATGCATTATGTTGAGTTATATGGGAAATATGAATTTTCATGATATGCTATGCTTTTATAAATATGTATATGTGTTTGATGTTAATTAACGTTATGTGAATGTTCACCTTGGTGACCTTAAGGAGATGCTTGAGTGAGGATAGTTGAATGGGATACTATTCATGCATTGCACCAAGTATTACTTAAGGGTTTTATAGGTGTTAAGAACTTAATTAAAATAAATATAATGTTATTAAATGATAAATGTGCCTTAAATGAATTAGGTGGCTTTATGTGATGTTGTGACTATTGTACATGTTGATATGAAGTATGTGAGCTATATGATGCTTATTGTGTTGATGTTTAATAAGTTTTACAAAAAGACATGATGCATGGTTTTAGCAACATGTCCTCTTAAAATGCTTGTTTTTTCATGGTTGTCATACTTAGTGCATTCTTTTACTAATACCATTCTTCTTCATCTTCGTACATAAAGTGTAGGTGATGGATGACTAGAGGATATCTATGAAAGTGAATGGCTTGATACATGTTTTTCCCAGCTCAAGAAATGGATCCTTAAGATTCAAGTATTTCCTATGTCAAGTTATTATTCAAGTGTATTTATAGATTAGTTTTTATTGTATGTTGTTAAGGGTCGTGTCTCTATTCTACTATATTGATTTGGAGTTTAAGATGGCAAAAGAGACTTAGAGTCTAACTATGTATTATGGACTATTTTATGTTTATATGAACTGATATTTCTAGCAGATGATGTTCTGTGAAAACATCAAATTTTTCCTCTAAATTTCCTATTACAATGCGATGAATGATGCCTATAGGTTTGTATAAGACCTCCAAGAGATCAAGTAAGCCATGTTACTTCTCGGGGATTCTCCCTGATATTGACAAACATGGTATCAAAGCATGGGGTTATCAAAGTGGTTTTCGGATCCAAAGTATCATATTGCCACATCTAGTAGAGTCTTTTTCATCGGTGATGAGTCGAACACATGTATGAGCAAGAGGATATAGAACGATAGAGTTTCACTTTCTGTAGTATTCTTGTGTTATGCCATAGAACATAACTCTATATGATTGTTATCTGTTATGTTTTCTTGTCTTGTGGTCTTTTAGATGTGATTACTTGGATGAGATGGTATCTCAATGCTTGAGGGAGAAAAGGTGAGTTATGATGTTTACTTTAGTTTATGGCTTGATGAGTATGTGAGAAGGGGAATTTGAATATATGTTGATCTGATGCAAGTTATGACTTTATATGTGATTTATCGTAAATGAAGTGTTATGTTGAAAATTTATATCATGATATGGTTATAACATGTTTAGAGTTGTTATAGTTGAATGGAGTTCTCTTTGGAATAATAGGTTGCTATATGAGTTGATATGATGATAGTTTAATGTTATGGTTTAGGCTTGAAATGCTTTGATAAACTATGGTAAATAGTGAAGAAGATTCATGTTCGATTACCGTATAATTTTTTTGGGCTTCATTCTGGACTTTAGTTGCATAGCATATGGGCTGGAGGAAATTATCCCTTCTTTGTCCCAATACCACACCAAGTGCTACCCCACTTGCATCACATATCACCTCAAATAGCTCACTCAAATCTGGTAAAATAATAATGGATGCAGACACTAACTTCTCTTTCAACTTTCCAAATTCCTTCAAACATGATTCATAAAACTAGAACTTACATTCCTTCTCTAGCAGTTTGCACAAAGGATGTGCAATCTTCGAAAAATCCTTAATAAATATCCTATAAAAAACTAGCATGCCAAAGAAAACATCTCACTCCCTTGACAGAAATGGGTGGAGGAGACTTCTCTATTACTTCCACTTTATATTGATCAACCTCTATCCCCTTTTTAGAGACGTGATGACCCAACATAATGACTTCTTTCACCATAAAATGACATTTCTCCCTATTTAGCACCAAATTAAAATCCTCACACCTCTTGAGCATCTCAACTAAATTAATCAAACACCGATCAAAAGAGTCTCCCACTATAGAAGAATCTCATGAACACCTCAATAGTGTCCACCATATGAGAGAATATCAACATCATACAATTCTAGAAGGTCACCGGTGTATTACATAACCCGAACTACATCTTTTTGAACTCAAATATCACATAGGGGCAAGTGAAAGTAGTCTTTTCTTGATCTTCTAGAGAAATAGAGATCTAATTGTAGCCCGAATAGCCATCAAGATAGCAATACCAACCTTTTCTTGCGAGTCTGTCTAACATCTGATCCATAAAGAGCATAGGAAAATGATCCTTTTCTGTCCACGCATTTAACTTCTGGTAGTCCATGCAAAATCTCCATCCAATCACTTGCAACATTGGAACAAGCTCATTATTCTCATTACGTACCACTATCATTCTACCCATTTTAGGTACACACTGAACAAGACACACCTAATTGCCATCCGGAGCAAGGAAGATGACTCCAACATCCAACCACTTGATGATCTCATTTTTCACTACATATTGTATATATGAATTCAACCTTCTTTGGTTCTCACTACTTGGTTTGTGATCAGGCATAAGTTTGATTTTGTGGGAACTAATACAAGGATGGATCCCAATAATGTCAGCAATAGTCAAACTAATGGCTCGTTTGAACCTCTTTAATACAGCCACTAAGCACTCTACTTGTTGTCCATTCAAATCTGCTGCAATTATCACCAGCAAAGTGTCATCTCTACCTAAGAAGACATACCTCAAATGATTTATATATGAGGTTCATACATTATGTTGTGTTACATGGGAAGTATGTCTTGTCATGATATGTTATGATTCAATGAATATCTATACGTGTTTGATGTTAATGAATGTTATGTGAATGTTCACCTTGGTGACCTTAAGGTGATGCTTGCGGGTGGATAGTGGAATGGGACACTATTCCTGTATTGCACCAAGTATTACTTGAGGGTTACATAGGGGTTAAGGACTTAAGGTAAAAGAAATATAATGTTATGAAATTCTAAATGAGACATAAATTAATTAGGTGGATTTATGTGATGCTGTGACTATTTTACGTGTGTTTATGAAGTATTTGAGCTATATGATGCTAATAGTGTTGATGTTCAAGAAGTTTTGCAAAAATACATGATGCATAGTTCTAAAAAGATGTCCTCTTTAAATGCATGTTTTTTCATGGTTGTCATACTTAGTGCATTCTTGTACTAATACAATTGTTTTTCATCTTTTTACATGACATGTAGGTAATGGATGACTTGATGGTGTATCTTAAAGTGAAGGGCTTGATACATGTTTTCCCAAGCTCAAGAAAGTGATCCTTAAGATTCATGAATTTCCTATGTCAAGTTATTATTCAAGTTTATTAATAACTTAATTTTTATTACATGTTGTTAAGGGTATTATCCCTAGTCTACTCTATTGGTGTTGCGTTTAAGATAGCAAAAGAGACTTATAGTCAAACTATGTTGTATGACCTATTATGTTTTTGTGAAGTGATGTTTCTAGTATATGATGTGCTACAAAATGATTTGAATTTCTCGGCTAAATTCCTATGACAATGTGTTGAATGATGTCTATGGGCTTGTAAAAGACATCCTAGATGTCAAGTACGCCATGTTACTTCTAGGGGATGCTCCCCGTTCGTGACAAATATGGTATCAGAGCATGAGGTTATAAAAGTGGTTTTAGGATCCAAAGTCTCATATTACCACTTCTAGTATAGTCTTGTTCATCGATTGTGAGCCACAACACATCTATGAGAAAGACGATATAGGACGATAGAGTTACACTTTCTTCACTACTCTTGTGTTGTACCATAGAAATTAACTCTATATGATCTTTTTCTATTATATTTTCTTGTCCGGTAGTCTTTTAGATGTGACTGCTTGGATGAGATGATATCTCAATGCTTATGTACGACCCCCAAATGAGTTAAAATGTCTAGAGCCTAACATTTTTGTCATAAGGTTATAATGTCCTAAAGTAAATTATAATATGTCTTAGAGGTAGTGTGTAAAGTTTGAAGTGATTTGGAAGTCAAACGTTAAGGGATGACCAAGACGTTCGACGACTTGCACCCATGTGCCTCATGTATCTATGTGTTCTTATACATTGTATGTCATGTGCTTATGAATCCTTTAATTGATTTATAGTGATGTTTAATGGTAGTATATGGAGTTTTGTGAACATTGGGGGTCAAACGTCTAAGACGTTCGAAAGCTAGCCCTTGAGACGTCCAACTGTGTCTTGATGGGACCTAGCCTATTTGGACGTGTTATCTATATTTGTTTTGGGTGAAACTAATGTGGGAGGTCTACCACTTTTTAAGGGTTGTATAATGTTAGAAACGGCTGCGTACGACTTCTAAAGGGCTCGCAGAAGGGCCAACAAGAAGGACCCAGGGCTAGTCGAGACACTGCCTTGGCAATGTCAATCGACGGAGCAAAACGACGGTCAGTTGGTTGACCGATTGCCTGTTGCTCAGGTCTATTCTATGGACACTTATCCTGGGAAATTCTCAACCAAAACTCAGGGCAAGTTCCAATCTACGGAAGCCACAGACGACCAGTCGATTGACTAAAGTCCAGTCAATGGTGATCCATCTATGGTGGCCTACAACACTGCCTTGCGACTGTTTTATTTAAGGCGTGAATGGGAAATTCACTCTACGTCCTAAAATGACTCTAATTGATTAATTTACCTATATTTTGGTGTATAGAAGGGATAAAACACATGAACAACCCCTTCTCAATCCCTTTTACACGAAATAAACCTTTCCCTCCAAAAATCTTCTCCCTAGAAACCTTTTTTGTTGTTGAATCTCAAGAACAGCTTGGAGAATGCATTGTTACGGTTTTTTCATCAATTTTTAGAGGTATTCATGTAGATAAAGTTATGGTGATCCTTCATCTCTAAGTAACCTTTAGTGGGAGAGTTCTTCTCAAAGTTTTAAAAGAAA